>NC_086446.1:16486796-16851796 GCF_028390025.1 Pseudophryne corroboree
GTGTAATGGGTATAACGGTGTGTAATAATGTGTAATGGGCATTACGGTGTGTAATAATATGTAATGGGCATTACAGTGTGTAATAATGTGTAATGGGTATAACGGTGTGTAATAATGTGTAATGGGTATTACGGTGTGTAATAATGTGTAATGTGCATTACGGTGTGTAATCATGTGTAATGGGCATTACAGTGTGTAATAATGTGTAATGGGTTTAACGCTGTGTAATAATGTGTAATGGGCATTACAGTGTGTAATTATGTGTAATGGGTATTACGGTGTGTAATAATGTGTAATGGGCATTACGGTGTGTAATAATGTGTAATGGGCATTACGGTGTGTAATAATGTGTATTGGGTATTATGGTGTGTAATAATGTGTAATGGGTATAACGTTGTGTAATAATGTGTAATGGGCATTACGGTGTGTAGTAATGTGTAATGGGCATTACGGTGTTTAATAATGTGTAATGGGCATTACAGTGTGTAATAATGTGTAATGGGTATTACGGTGTGTAATAATGTGTAATGGGCATTACAGTGTGTAATAATGTGTAATGGGCATTACGGTGTGTAATAATGTGTAATGGGTATTACGGTGTGTAATAATGTGCATTGGGCATTACGGTGTGTAATAATGTGTAATGGGTATAACGGTGTGTAATAATGTGTAATGGGCATTACAGTGTGTAATAATGTGTAATTGGTATAACGCTGTGTAATAATGTGTAATGGGCATCACAGTGTGTAATAATGTGTAATGGGTATTACGGTGTGTAATAATGTGTAATGGGCATTACAGTGTGTAATAATGTGTAATGGGCATTACGGTGTTTAAAGTGTAATAATGTGTAATGGGTATTATGGTGTGGAATAATGTGTAATGGGTATTACGGTGTGTAATAATGTGTAATGGGCATTACGGTGTGTAATAATGTGTAATGGGTATTACGGTGTGTAATAATTTGTAATGGGCATTACGGTGTGTAATAATGTGCAATGGGCATTACGGTGTGTAATAATGTGTAATGGGTATTACGGTGTGTAATAATGTGCAATGGGCATTACGGTGTGTAATGTGTAATGGGTATTACGGTGTGTAATAATGTGTAATGGGCATTACGGTGTGTAATGTGTAATGGGTATTACGGTGTGTAATAATGTGTAATGGGCATTACAGTGTAATAATGTGTAATGGGTATTACGGTGTGTAATAATGTGTAATGGGTATTACGGTGTGTAATAATGTCTAATGGGTATTACAGTGTGTAATAATGTGTAATGGGTATTACGGTGTGTAATAATGTGTATTGGGTATTACGGTGTGTAATAATGTGTAATGGGCATTACGCTGTGTAATTATGTGTAATGGGTATAACGCTGTGCATTAATGTGTAATGGGTATAACGCTGTGTAATAATGTGTAATGGGCATAATGCTGTGTAATAATGTGCAATGGGTATAACGCTGTGTAATAATGTGTATTGGGTATAACGGTGTGTAATAATGTGTAATGGGCATAATGCTGTGTAATAATGTGTAATGGGCATTACGGTGTGTAATAATGTGTAATGGGCATTACAGTGTGTAATAATGTGTAATGGGCATTACAGTGTGTAATAATGTGTAATGGGCATTACGCTCTGTAATAATGTGTAATGGGTATAACGGTGTATAATAACGTTTAATGGGCATAATGCTGTGGAATAATGTGTAATGGGTATAACGCTGTGTAATGATGTGTAATGGGTATAACGGTGTGTAATAATGTGTAATGGGCATAATGCTGTGTAATAATGTGTAATGGGTATAACGCTGTGTAATAATGTGTAATGGGCATTACGGTGTGTAATAATGTGTAATGGGCATTACGGTGTGTAATAATGTGTATTGGGTATTACGGTGTGTAATAATGTGTAATGGGTATAACGGTGTGTCATAATGTGTAATGGGTATAACGGTGTGTAATAATATGTAATGGGTATTACGGTGTGTAATATTGTGTAATGGGCATTACGCTGTGTAATAATGTGTAATGGGCATTACGCTGTGTAATAATGTGTAATGGGTATAACGGTGTGTAATAATGTGTAATGGGCATAATGCTGTGTAATAATGTGTAATGGGTATAACAGTGTGTAATAATGTTTAATGGGCATAACGCTGTGTAATAATGTGTAATGGGTATAACGCTGTGTAATAATGTGTAATGGGTATAACGGTGTGTAATAATGTGTAATGGGTATTACGGTGTGTAATAATGTGTAATCGGTATTATGGTGTGTAATAATGTGTAATGGGCATTACGGTGTGTAATAATGTGTATTGGGCATTACGGTGTGTAATAATGTGTAATGGGTATAACGATGTGTAATAATGTGTAATGGGTATTACGGTGTGTAATAATGTGTAATGGGCATTACGGTGTGTAATAATGTGTAATGGGTATAACGGTGTGTAATAATTTGCAATGAGCATTACGGTGTGTAATAATGTGTAATGGGTATAACGGTGTGTAATAATGTGTAATGGGCATTACAGTGTGTAATAATGTGTAATGGGTATAACGCTGTGTAATAATGTGTAATGGGCATTACAGTGTGTAATAATGTGTAATGGGCATTACGGTTTGTAAAGTGTAATAATGTGTAATGGGTATTATGGTGTGTAATATTGTGTAATGGGTATTACGGTATGTAATAATGTGTAATGGGCATTACAGTGTGTAATAATGTGTAATGGGAATTATGGTGCGTAATAATGTGCAATGGGCATTACGGTGTGTAATAATGTGTAATGGGCATTACGGTGTGTAATAATGTGTAATGGGCATTACAGTGTGTAATAATGTGTAATGGGTATAACGGTGTGTAATAATGTGTAATGGGTATTACGGTGTGTAATAATGTGTAATCGGTATTACGGTGTGTAATAATGTGTGATGGGCATTACGGTGTGTAATAATTTGTATTGGGTATAACGGTGTGTAATCATGTGTAATGGGCATTACAGTGTGTAATAATGTGTAATGGGTATAACGCTGTGTAATAATGTGTAATGGGCATTACAGTGTGTAATAATGTGTAATGGGTATTACGGTGTGTAATAATGTGTAATGGGCATTACGGTGTGTAATAATGTGTAATGGGCATTACGGTGTGTAATAATGTGTAATGGGCATTACAGTGTGTAATAATGTGTAATGGGTATAACGGTGTGTAATAATGTGTAATGGGTATTACGGTGTGTAATAATGTGTAATCGGTATTACGGTGTGTAATAATGTGTGATGGGCATTACGGTGTGTAATAATTTGTATTGGGGTTAATGGTGTGTAATAATGTGTAATGGGTATAACGGTGTGTAATAATGTGTAATGGGCATTACGGTGTGTAATAATATGTAATGGGCATTACGGTGTGTAATAATGTGTAATGGGTATAACGGTGTGTAATAATGTGTAATGGGTATTACGGTGTGTAATAATGTGTAATGTGCATTACGGTGTGTAATCATGTGTAATGGGCATTACAGTGTGTAATAATGTGTAATGGGTTTAACGCTGTGTAATAATGTGTAATGGGCATTACAGTGTGTAATAATGTGTAATGGGTATTACGGTGTGTAATAATGTGTAATGGGCATTACGGTGTGTAATAATGTGTAATGGGCATTACGGTGTGTAATAATGTGTATTGGGTATTATGGTGTGTAATAATGTGTAATGGGTATAACGTTGTGTAATAATGTGTAATGGGCATTACGGTGTGTAATAATGTGTAATGGGCATTACGGTGTTTAATAATGTGTAATGGGCATTACAGTGTGTAATAATGTGTAATGGGTATTACGGTGTGTAATAATGTGTAATGGGCATTACAGTGTGTAATAATGTGTAATGGGCATTACGGTGTGTAATAATGTGTAATGGGTATAACGGTGTGTAATAATGTGCATTGGGCATTACGGTGTGTAATAATGTGTAATGGGTATAACGGTGTGTAATAATGTGTAATGGGCATTACAGTGTGTAATAATGTGTAATTGGTATAACGCTGTGTAATAATGTGTAATGGGCATCACAGTGTGTAATAATGTGTAATGGGTATTACGGTGTGTAATAATGTGTAATGGGCTTTACAGTGTGTAATAATGTGTAATGGGCATTACGGTGTTTAAAGTGTAATAATGTGTAATGGGTATTATGGTGTGGAATAATGTGTAATGGGTATTACGGTGTGTAATAATGTGTAATGGGCATTACGGTGTGTAATGGGCATTACGGTGTATAATGGGCATTACAGTGTGTAATAATTTGTAATGGGCATTACGGTGTGTAATAATGTGCAATGGGCATTACGGTGTGTAATAATGTGTAATGGGTATTACGGTGTGTAATAATGTGCAATGGGCATTACGGTGTGTAATGTGTAATGGGTATTACGGTGTGTAATAATGTGTAATGGGCATTACGGTGTGTAATGTGTAATGGGTATTACGGTGTGTAATAATGTGTAATGGGCATTACAGTGTAATAATGTGTAATGGGTATTACGGTGTGTAATAATGTGTAATGGGTATTACGGTGTGTAATAATGTCTAATGGGTATTACAGTGTGTAATAATGTGTAATGGGTATTACGGTGTGTAATAATGTGTATTGGGTATTACTGTGTGCAATAATGTGTAATGGGCATTACGCTGTGTAATTATGTGTAATGGGTATAACGCTGTGCATTAATGTGTAATGGGTAGAACGCTGTGTAATAATGTGTAATGGGCATAATGCTGTGCAATAATGTGCAATGGGTATAACGCTGTGTAATAATGTGTATTGGGTATAACGGTGTGTAATAATGTGTAATGGGCATAATGCTGTGTAATAATGTGTAATGGGCATTACGGTGTGTAATAATGTGTAATGGGCATTACAGTGTGTAATAATGTGTAATGGGCATTACAGTGTGTAATAATGTGTAATGGGCATTACGCTCTGTAATAATGTGTAATGGGTATAACGCTGTGTAATGATGTGTAATGGGTATAACGGTGTGTAATAATGTGTAATGGGCATAATGCTGTGTAATAATGTGTAATGGGTATAACGCTGTGTAATAATGTGTAATGGGCATTACGGTGTGTAATAATGTGTAATGGGCATTACGGTGTGTAATAATGTGTATTGGGTATTACGGTGTGTAATAATGTGTAATGGGTATAACGGTGTGTCATAATGTGTAATGGGTATAACGGTGTGTAATAATATGTAATGGGTATTACGGTGTGTAATATTGTGTAATGGGCATTACGCTGTGTAATAATGTGTAATGGGCATTACGCTGTGTAATAATGTGTAATGGGTATAACGGTGTGTAATAATGTGTAATGGGCATAATGCTGTGTAATAATGTGTAATGGGTATAACAGTGTGTAATAATGTGTAATGGGCATAACGCTGTGTAATAATGTGTAATGGGTATAACGCTGTGTAATAATGTGTAATGGGTATAACGGTGTGTAATAATGTGTAATGGGTATTACGGTGTGTAATAATGTGTAATCGGTATTATGGTGTGTAATAATGTGTAATGGGCATTACGGTGTGTAATAATGTGTATTGGGCATTACGGTGTGTAATAATGTGTAATGGGTATAACGATGTGTAATAATGTGTAATGGGTATTACGGTGTGTAATAATGTGTAATGGGCATTACGGTGTGTAATAATGTGTAATGGGTATAACGGTGTGTAATAATTTGCAATGAGCATTACGGTGTGTAATAATGTGTAATGGGTATAACGGTGTGTAATAATGTGTAATGGGCATTACAGTGTGCAATAATGTGTAATGGGTATAACGCTGTGTAATAATGTGTAATGGGCATTACAGTGTGTAATAATGTGTAATGGGCATTACGGTTTGTAAAGTGTAATAATGTGTAATGGGTATTATGGTGTGTAATATTGTGTAATGGGTATTACGGTATGTAATAATGTGTAATGGGCATTACAGTGTGTAATAATGTGTAATGGGAATTATGGTGCGTAATAATGTGCAATGGGCATTACGGTGTGTAATAATGTGTAATGGGCATTACGGTGTGTAATAATGTGTAATGGGCATTACAGTGTGTAATAATGTGTAATGGGTATAACGGTGTGTAATAATGTGTAGCAGTAAAGATTCACACTGTTTATTGTTCGTTTAACAAAAGTATATAAAAGAAAGGATTTAGGGCGTGTATATCCCAAGTCAATAACTAATTGGACAGAACGCAAAAGGGGCTAACATAACATGATTGGCTAGGAACTGCCGCAGTGGAAGGATATGCATATATGGGCAAGTTGGTACTCAAATAGGAAGGTTATTCACACGGTATAAAAAGATAACAGTAGCAAAAATGTGCTGGAACAAACAGTTCTATAACACAAGCAATTCTATGACATGGAAGCAGAGACGAGCTTTAACCCTTTCAATCCCCTCTTAGAATCATTATTGTTATACTATATGATTCTTGCAAAGCTTACGTCTTTCTGCACACCAATGGCGCAATTTTTAGCCTGAGCGGGAGTTGCAGTAATTGTTGGGCATTTTAAGAAGGGTTAATCGTTGAGTTAATGATGTTCCGTGTTTATCCTTTTCATCTAAGGCTTCAGCGGGCTTATAGCCCCATGGGGTACCTGTGTTCCAGGCAGCCGCGGACCATGAGCTGCAATCATTTCCCCAGTTATGGCCTGTAACGCAAATATAAGGTACCTCGGGGCTTAGGTTGTCTGTGGTGTCAGCGCGGATCTGGTAGTCAACAGACTTTTGGACAGCAGCTAGTTGGGGGAATTGGAAATAATCTAGTATGTAGGTTGCGGTGTATGTGGTGGAAGAGTTATACCATAGTGTCAGTTTCCCTTATTCTGAGTTATATCAACCTCAGTCATTGAGAGGGGAAAATGGGCCAGTAGGGCTATCAAGATAGTCCCCAGGGTAAAGATAGGGGGCATTTTCTTCATCCTCCTCTGGTCTTCTGTCTTCGCTAGGTGGGAGGTCAGGGCTGTCCGCCCCTGTTCGTACCTCACTGGAATCACCTGTTTCCTCCTCTAGGTCTGGTCTAGGAATTTTCTTTACTCGGGAAGCATGGATCCAGGTGGGACTCTCTTCTGTCAGGACTGCGGTTCGGGTTACAGCAACGACTTCCGCCTCTGGGCCATAGGTGAAGTCTCCTGGGCTCTTGCTGCGGGGGAGGATCTTCACCACTACTCTGTCTCCGACCTTAAAAGGGTGTGTTGGTTCCTGTGGATTCAGAGGGTTTTTTACAAGCGACATCATGTTCAATCTCATCAAGTTTGGTTATGAGGGCCCTGACATACTCTTCCCTTATAAATTCTAGATCTCCTTCCTGTATCATCAACGGTTTCTTAGCCCAGGGTGTGGGGAAGGGTCTACCCATTAGTATTTCAAAGGGTGAGTATCCTAGAGTTTTCTGTGGGGTCATTCTGATTTCTGCTAGGATAATGGGAAGGACCTGCTTCCATTTGTGGAAGGTACCTCCTGTGGCCTTCCTTAGTTTGTCTTTGAGGGTCCTATTCATTCTTCCTATGACCCCTGAACTCTGCAGGTGGTACGGGATGTGAAACTTCCACTCCACCTGCAGAGCTTTTACTAAGGCCTGTGTGATTTTGGCTGTAAAGGCTGAGCCTTTATCACTATTTATTTGCAGGGGGCACCCCCATCTAGGGATGATTTTCTGTGTTAGGATTCTTGCTACTGTCTTGGCATCCTCTGACTTAGTTAGGAATACTTCTGGCCAGCGAGAGAACATATCTACAATGACCAGGGCATATTCTTGTTTACCTGTACCAGGGATATGGGTAAAATCAATTTGTAAGTGTGTAAAAGGGGTGGTGGGGTCTTCAAGATGCTGGTGTTTAGCTTTATTAGGGTTGTTAGGGTTGTTCCTGAGGCAAGTGATGCATCTGCTAACATACTGGTCCACAAGTGATTTGGCATTAGTAACATAAAAATCATTGGTTAGTAGGAGGAGTGTTGTGGCTTCACCACGGTGACCAACACCACGGCAATGGGCAACGAGCAAAGGGGCACTGGACTGGGGTATACAGGGTTTCCCCTCTTTGCAGATTAATCCTGATTTAGGATTTTTCTGCAGAATTGGGTAAGTCCAGTCGGAGAGATCAGTATTAGTCGCAGCAGCTTGAAGTTTGAGTGAGCAGATGGACGTTGTCAAGGGAGGGACATGCTCTAGTGAGTGCAATGAGTTCTGCAGCTTGCGCGGACTGATAAGGTATTGGTAGGGCTTCCAACACAGTGTCAGGGAGGGTGACAATGGCATAGCCAGCCTGGTATGTATTGTCATTGGGTCTACTACAGGAGCCGTCAACAAAAACTATGTCTGCGCCTGGTATGGGAACGGGAGACATGTCAAGTCTGGGAGAAGTTTCAGCTTCAATGGAAGCAGCACAGTCATGTAGGTCGGGTGGTTCATCCTCGGGACCTTTCAAGCCTAAAAGGGCATTGAGAATGGGTGCAGGGCCAGAAGAACTAGCAGTGTACTTAATGGTAAGGGTAGGGTTACTCAAAAGGAGTACTTCATATCCACTAAGGCGTTGTGCTGACATGTGCTGTGTGTGTAAGCCTTTAAGTATTGCCAGGACATCATGTGTGGTGTGGAGTACTGTGATGTGGCCTAAAGTGAGGGTAGTGGCCATTTCTGCAACCATTGCACAGGCTGCCAAAGCCCTGAGGCAGGCAGGCATACCTTGCACAGACACTGGCATGACTTTGGAAAAAAAATGCCACGGGGCGCAACTTCCCTCCATGAAACTGTGTGAGCACCCCCGCCATGGTTTTACAATTGTCCCTTGCATATAGATGGAAAGGTAGTACATAATTGGGGAGGCCAAGTGCCGGACTTTTCATCAACATACATTTTAAACTTTCATATGCAGTTAACATTTCTTGTGACCATTGTACAGTTTTAGGTTTGTCCTTCAGTGTGGCTTGTCTCAAAATGTTATCATAATAAGAGCAATCAGAAATCCACTGTCTGCAGTAATTTACCATACCCAGGAAGGACAGTAGTTCCTTCTGGGTAGTTGGGGTGACCAGGCCCAATACAGACTGTATGCGTTGTGGACTGATTTTCCTCTCTCCCTGAGTGAGCACAAAACCTAAGTAATCAACATGCTTTTTACACCATTGCATTTTTGTTTTGGACACCTTGTGTCCACATTCACAAAGCCAGTTTAGTAATGAAACACCATCCTCTCGGCAGGCCTCCTCAGTTTGACTACAGAGCAGCAGATCATCTGCATACTGTAGCAGGACTGAACCATGGTGAGGTTGCCAGGGCCCCAATGTGGCCTGGAGACAACAGGTGCGTCAATAATCTGCACCAGGGAAGTTGTTTACCCTCAAAAGAAAAGGCAAAAAGTAATTGTGTCTGTGAATCTACAGGTATGCTGAAAAAGGCATTCTTCAAATCAATTACAGAGAAGAACGCAGCATCTGCAGGGATTGCAGAAATGAGTGAGTTTACATCTGGAACAATTGGTGCAATTGGGACAATTAACTGATTGATCGCTCTGAGATCCTGTACAAATCTTATACTGCCATCAGCTTTGGCAACAGGGTTCACAGGAGTACAGTATGGTGATACAATATGTCTGAGAATACCCTGTTGTAAGAATTGCTGTATGAGACCTTCTATCTTTTCTGGTGAGAGGGGATACTGCTTTTGATAAACAGGTTGTGAGTCGGGTTTGAGATTGGCCTTATATGGTGTGCATGAGATTAGGCCAGTGTCATATGGACCTTCCGACCAAAGAGCGGGGTTTACTTGAGCTAAGTCAGGCATTGGTGGGTATCCCATTGACTCCCATTGAAGGAGCAGTCTTTTCCAAATCACCATCATATAGGTCAAAACACAAAACACTGGTTGTTGCACCGCTGTCCACAAAAAAGGGAACTTTACTTCCATTTACAATAAGTGGCAGCAGAGGTGAATCTTTCCCTGACTGCGGGGTTGGTTCTGTCTGTCAAAGCGTCTGGAGTTCTGATAGTTATGAGTGAGTGCAGGTTTCTTTACATCAAAACACCCTGCAGCCTCTTTCTCATACAGATGTTTTTTTTTAAAAATCTATCGTATTATCAGAAGTCCAGGAAGAGACGCTTTGCTTAACAGAAACTATGACAGAAGGTAGAAGGTTGTTAATGAAGGTGGAAATGAGTAAGCTTTCTGAGTTAAGCAAAGGTAAGCCAGCGTCATCTGTCCAGCAGTCCTTAAACCTTTTCCAAAACTCAGTAACAGACTCCGAGGGTTTCAGTTTACAAGCTACAGCGACAGGCAAAAAAACACAGGCAAAGGAGCACGGGTTTTAAAGACTTCCTTCATATGTGTATAGCTGCGTCCTTTGCAAGCTTTGCGCAAATAAGATATACAGCCATCGAGGGTAATAGTGGGCTTGGGACAGTGTTTTACTATTATCTAAACTCTGGGTTACTGGTGCGTTAGGGATAGAGCTAGTGGACGCACCCTCCAGCAGTGGAGTTGGAGGCGATCCCATCTGGTGTGAAAGGGTTACTGCTGCCAAGAGATCTGTGTCCTCAAGCGCAGGATACATTGGAATGCAAGGGGGAGGCGAGAGGGATTTCAAAGATTTACAGTTTCTCACTTCTTCGCTTCTGTGCTGTTGGGAACTGATATTTTTTAATCCTCCATATAGAAAGGGTAATTACTGCCTTCCCGTAGGAATGGGTCCTGTCCTGCTTTCTCTGTCTACCCTGCTAAATTATCCACCCAGGGATCAATCAAATAATAATCAGAGGTAGAACTGCGGGCCACGTATTCTTTACATGTCTCGGAGGGGGGTATACAGTTTTCTTACGCTGACCAGAGCCCATAGTAAAAACACAATTTCCAACAACTTTCTATGCATGCATCAGCTAACAAGTTAATTAGTTATTGACAATATCACAATATCATATGCATAGTACTTTAACAAGCAATCGATAGTAATAATCTGTACGTTTACTCACCACTCGTACAGGGACTTGGAAATGCAGCGTATTGTGATAGGAAGCAAGAAAGTTATAAGGGTATTCAACAGACGTATACTTACCACCCGTCAAGCTGAATACATGAAACTTATACTCTAATATCTGTTATGGCCATAACATAGTAGACAATCAAATCGAGGTAAAATCTACGTTATGTATAGACTCCCAGGTCTATTTTAAGTATCCCAGATACTAACGTCTCGTTATGTATAGACTCCCAGGTCTATTTTAAGTATCCCAGATACTAACGTCTTTGGAGAGTTGCGCTTGGACCCCCGGTCCCTTCTCAGACGTATCTTTAAGTCCCAGACATTAAAGATGTTTGGTCACGTGTTCCCAGAACACTGACACGGATTCAGCTTCAGTGTATGACCGCAATCCCGTATGGCAAAGACAGACAATAAATTCTCTATCTTACCATCCGGGGACGACCAACTGAATCGCGGACGGAGCCCCCACTTGAAAGGATTCCCCCTCTATTCTTTAACCCTCGATGTGATTGTCTCATAGACGTCCGTGAGTGTAAACCTTTATGCTACGAGTAACATGCAAAACACAAGCAGTAAAGATTCACACTGTTTATTGTTCGTTTAACAAAAGTATATAAAAGAAAGGATTTAGGGCGTGTATATCCCAAGTCAATAACTAATTGGACAGAACGCAAAAGGGGCTAACATAACATGATTGGCTAGGAACTGCCGCAGTGGAAGGATATGCATATATGGGCAAGTTGGTACTCAAATAGGAAGGTTATTCACACGGTATAAAAAGATAACAGTAGCAAAAATGTGCTGGAACAAACAGTTCTATAACACAAGCAATTCTATGACATGGAAGCAGAGACGAGCTTTAACCCTTTCAGGTATTACGGTGTGTAATAATGTGTAATCGGTATTACGGTGTGTAATAATGTGTGATGGGCATTACGGTGTGTAATAATTTGTATTGGGTATAACGGTGTGTAATCATGTGTAATGGGCATTACAGTGTGTAATAATGTGTAATGGGTATAACGCTGTGTAATAATGTGTAATGGGCATTACAGTGTGTAATAATGTGTAATGGGTATTACGGTGTGTAATAATGTGTAATGGGCATTACGGTGTGTAATAATGTGTAATGGGCATTACGGTGTGTAATAATGTGTATTGGGTATTATGGTGTGTAATAATGTGTAATGGGTATAACGTTGTGTAATAATGTGTAATGGGCATTACGGTGTGTAATAATGTGTAATGGGCATTACGGTGTTTAATAATGTGTAATGGGCATTACAGTGTGTAATAATGTGTAATGGGTATTACGGTGTGTAATAATGTGTAATGGGCATTACAGTGTGTAATAATGTGTAATGGGCATTACGGTGTGTAATAATGTGTAATGGGTATAACGGTGTGTAATAATGTGCATTGGGCATTACGGTGTGTAATAATGTGTAATGGGTATAACGGTGTGTAATAATGTGTAATGGGCATTACAGTGTGTAATAATGTGTAATTGGTATAACGCTGTGTAATAATGTGTAATGGGCATCACAGTGTGTAATAATGTGTAATGGGTATTACGGTGTGTAATAATGTGTAATGGGCATTACAGTGTGTAATAATGTGTAATGGGCATTACGGTGTTTAAAGTGTAATAATGTGTAATGGGTATTATGGTGTGGAATAATGTGTAATGGGTATTACGGTGTGTAATAATGTGTAATGGGCATTACGGTGTGTAATGGGCATTACGGTGTATAATGGGCATTACAGTGTGTAATAATTTGTAATGGGCATTACGGTGTGTAATAATGTGCAATGTTCATTACGGTGTGTAATAATGTGTAATGGGTATTACGGTGTGTAATAATGTGCAATGGGCATTACGGTGTGTAATGTGTAATGGGTATTACGGTGTGTAATAATGTGTAATGGGCATTACGGTGTGTAATGTGTAATGGGTATTACGGTGTGTAATAATGTGTAATGGGCATTACAGTGTAATAATGTGTAATGGGTATTACGGTGTGTAATAATGTGTAATGGGTATTACGGTGTGTAATAATGTCTAATGGGTATTACAGTGTGTAATAATGTGTAATGGGTATTACGGTGTGTAATAATGTGTATTGGGTATTACGGTGTGTAATTATGTGTAATGGGCATTACGCTGTGTAATTATGTGTAATGGGTATAACGCTGTGCATTAATGTGTAATGGGTATAACGCTGTGTAATAATGTGTAATGGGCATAATGCTGTGTAATAATGTGCAATGGGTATAACGCTGTGTAATAATGTGTATTGGGTATAACGGTGTGTAATAATGTGTAATGGGCATAATGCTGTGTAATAATGTGTAATGGGTATAACGGTGTGTAATATGTGTAATGGGTATTACGGTGTGTAATAATGTGTAATGGGCATTACGGTGTGTAATAATGTGTAATGGGCATTACAGTGTGTAATAATGTGTAATGGGCATTACAGTGTGTAATAATGTGTAATGGGCATTACGCTCTGTAATAATGTGTAATGGGTATAACGGTGTATAATAACGTTTAATGGGCATAATGCTGTGTAATAATGTGTAATGGGTATAACGCTGTGTAATGATGTGTAATGGGTATAACGGTGTGTAATAATGTGTAATGGGCATAATGCTGTGTAATAATGTGTAATGGGTATAACGCTGTGTAATAATGTGTAATGGGCATTACGGTGTGTAATAATGTGTAATGGGCATTACGGTGTGTAATAATGTGTATTGGGTATTACGGTGTGTAATAATGTGTAATGGGTATAACGGTGTGTAATAATATGTAATGGGTATTACGGTGTGTAATATTGTGTAATGGGCATTACGCTGTGTAATAATGTGTAATGGGCATTACGCTGTGTAATAATGTGTAATGGGTATAACGGTGTGTAATAATGTGTAATGGGCATAATGCTGTGTAATAATGTGTAATGGGTATAACGGTGTGTAATAATGTGTAATGGGCATAACGCTGTGTAATAATGTGTAATGGGTATAACGCTGTGTAATAATGTGTAATGGGTATAACGGTGTGTAATAATGTGTAATGGGTACTACGGTGTGTAATAATGTGTAATCGGTATTATGGTGTGTAATAATGTGTAATGGGCATTACGGTGTGTAATAATGTGTATTGGGCATTACGGTGTGTAATAATGTGTATTGGGTATTACGGTGTGTAATAATGTGTAATGGGTATAACGATGTGTAATAATGTGTAATGGGTATTACGGTGTGTAATAATGTGTAATGGGCATTACGGTGTGTAATAATGTGTAATGGGTATAACGGTGTGTAATAATTTGCAATGAGCATTACGGTGTGTAATAATGTGTAATGGGTATAACGGTGTGTAATAATGTGTAATGGGCATTACAGTGTGTAATAATGTGTAATGGGTATAACGCTGTGTAATAATGTGTAATGGGCATTACAGTGTGTAATAATGTGTAATGGGTATTACGGTGTGTAATAATGTGTAATGGGCATTACAGTGTGTAATAATGTGTAATGGGCATTACGGTTTGTAAAGTGTAATAATGTGTAATGGGTATTATGGTGTGTAATATTGTGTAATGGGTATTACGGTATGTAATAATGTGTAATGGGCATTACGGTGTGTAATGGGCATTACAGTGTGTAATAATGTGTAATGGGAATTATGGTGCGTAATAATGTGCAATGGGCATTACGGTGTGTAATAATGTGTAATGGGCATTACGGTGTGTAAAAATGTGTAATGGGCATTACAGTGTGTAATAATGTGTAATGGGTATAACGGTGTGTAATAATGTGTAATGGGTATTACGGTGTGTAATAATGTGTAATCGGTATTACGGTGTGTAATAATGTGTGATGGGCATTACGGTGTGTAATAATTTGTATTGGGTATAACGGTGTGTAATAATGTGTAATGGGTATAACGGTGTGTAATAATGTGTAATGGGCATTACGGTGTGTAATAATATGTAAAGGGCATTACGGTGTGTAATAATGTGTAATGGGTATAACGGTGTGTAATAATGTGTAATGGGTATTACGGTGTGTAATAATGTGTAATGTGCATTACGGTGTGTAATCATGTGTAATGGGCATTACAGTGTGTAATAATGTGTAATGGGTATAACGCTGTGTAATAATGTGTAATGGGCATTACAGTGTGTAATAATGTGTAATGGGTATTACGGTGTGTAATAATGTGTAATGGGCAATACGGTGTGTAATAATGTGTAATGGGCATTACGGTGTGTAATAATGTGTATTGGGTATTATGGTGTGTAATAATGTGTAATGGGTATAACGTTGTGTAATAATGTGTAATGGGCATTACGGTGTGTAATAATGTGTAATGGGCATTACGGTGTTTAATAATGTGTAATGGACATTACAGTGTGTAATAATGTGTAATGGGTATTACGGTGTGTAATAATGTGTAATGGGCATTACAGTGTGTAATAATGTGTAATGGGCATTACGGTGTGTAATAATGTGTAATGGGTATAACGGTGTGTAATAATGTGCATTGGGCATTACGGTGTGTAATAATGTGTAATGGGTATAACGGTGTGTAATAATGTGTAATGGGCATTACAGTGTGTAATAATGTGTAATTGGTATAACGCTGTGTAATAATGTGTAATGGGCATCACAGTGTGTAATAATGTGTAATGGGTATTACGGTGTGTAATAATGTGTAATGGGCATTACAGTGTGTAATAATGTGTAATGGGCATTATGGTGTTTAAAGTGTAATAATGTGTAATGGGTATTATGGTGTGGAATAATGTGTAATGGGTATTACGGTGTGTAATAATGTGTAATGGGCATTACGGTGTGTAATGGGCATTACGGTGTATAATGGGCATTACAGTGTGTAATAATTTGTAATGGGCATTACGGTGTGTAATAATGTGCAATGGGCATTACGGTGTGTAATAATGTGTAATGGGTATTACGGTGTGTAATAATGTGCAATGGGCATTACGGTGTGTAATGTGTAATGGGTATTACGGTGTGTAATAATGTGTAATGGGCATTACGGTGTGTAATGTGTAATGGGTATTACGGTGTGTAATAATGTGTAATGGGCATTACAGTGTAATAATGTGTAATGGGTATTACGGTGTGTAATAATGTGTAATGGGTATTACGGTGTGTAATAATGTCTAATGGGTATTACAGTGTGTAATAATGTGTAATGGGTATTACGGTGTGTAATAATGTGTATTGGGTATTACGGTGTGTAATAATGTGTAATGGGCATTACGCTGTGTAATTATGTGTAATGGGTATAACGCTGTGCATTAATGTGTAATGGGTATAACACTGTGTAATAATGTGTAATGGGCATAATGCTGTGTAATAATGTGCAATGGGTATAACGCTGTGTAATAATGTGTATTGGGTATAACGGTGTGTAATAATGTGTAATGGGCATAATGCTGTGTAATAATGTGTAATGGGTATAACGGTGTGTAATATGTGTAATGGGTATTACGGTGTGTAATAATGTGTAATGGGCATTACGGTGTGTAATAATGTGTAATGGGCATTACAGTGTGTAATAATGTGTAATGGGCATTACAGTGTGTAATAATGTGTAATGGGCATTACGCTCTGTAATAATGTGTAATGGGTATAACGGTGTATAATAACGTTTAATGGGCATAATGCTGTGTTATAATGTGTAATGGGTATAACGCTGTGTAATGATGTGTAATGGGTATAACGGTGTGTAATAATGTGTAATGGGCATAATGCTGTGTAATAATGTGTAATGGGTATAACGCTGTGTAATAATGTGTAATGGGCATTACGGTGTGTAATAATGTGTAATGGGCATTACGGTGTGTAATAATGTGTATTGGGTATTACGGTGTGTAATAATGTGTAATGGGTATAACGGTGTGTCATAATGTGTAATGGGTATAACGGTGTGTAATAATATGTAATGGGTATTACGGTGTGTAATATTGTGTAATGGGCATTACGCTGTGTAATAATGTGTAATGGGTATAACGCTGTGTAATAATGTGTAATGGGCATTACGCTGTGTAATAATGTGTAATGGGTATAACGGTGTGTAATAATGTGTAATGGGCATAATGCTGTGTAATAATGTGTAATGGGTATAACGGTGTGTAATAATGTGTAATGGGCATAACGCTGTGTAATAATGTGTAATGGGTATAACGCTGTGTAATAGTGTGTAATGGGTATAACGGTGTGTAATAATGTGTAATGGGTATTACGGTGTGTAATAATGTGTAATCGGTATTATGGTGTGTAATAATGTGTAATGGGCATTACGGTGTGTAATAATGTGTATTGGGCATTACGGTGTGTAATAATGTGTATTGGGTATTACGGTGTGTAATAATGTGTAATGGGTATAACGATGTGTAATAATGTGTAATGGGTATTACGGTGTGTAATAATGTGAAATGGGCATTACGGTGTGTAATAATGTGTAAGGGGTATAACGGTGTGTAATAATTTGCAATGAGCATTACGGTGTGTAATAATGTGTAATGGGTATAACGGTGTGTAATAATGTGTAATGGGCATTACAGTGTGTAATAATGTGTAATGGGTATAACGCTGTGTAATAATGTGTAATCGGCATTACAGTGTGTAATAATGTGTAATGGGTATTACGGTGTGTAATAATGTGTAATGGGCATTACAGTGTGTAATAATGTGTAATGGGCATTACGGTTTGTAAAGTGTAATAATGTGTAATGGGTATTATGGTGTGTAATATTGTGTAATGGGTATTACGGTATGTAATAATGTGTAATGGGCATTACAGTGTGTAATAATGTGTAATGGGAATTATGGTGCGTAATAATGTGCAATGGGCATTACGGTGTGTAATAATGTGTAATGGGCATTACGGTGTGTAATAATGTGTAATGGGCATTACAGTGTGTAATAATGTGTAATGGGTATAACGATGTGTAATGTGTAATGGGCATTACGGTGTGTAATAATGAGTAATGGGCATTACGGTGTGTAATAATGTGTAATGGGCATTACGGTGTGTAATAATGTGTAATGGGTATTACGGTGTGTAATAATGTGTAATGGGCATTACGGTGTGTAATAATGTGTAATGGGCATTACGGTGTGTAAAAATGTGTATTGGGTATTATGGTGTGTAATAATGTGTAATGGGTATAACGTTGTGTAATAATGTGTAATGGGCATTACAGTGTGTAATAATGTGTAATGGGTATAACGCTGTGTAATAATGTGTAATGGGCATTACAGTGTGTAATAATGTGTAATGGGTATTACGGTGTGTAATAATGTGTAATGGGCATTACGGTGTGTAATAATGTGTAATATGCATTACGGTGTGTAAAAATGTGTATTGGGTATTATGGTGTGTAATAATGTGTAATGGGTATAACGTTGTGTAATAATGTGTAATGGGCATTACAGTGTGTAATAATGTGTAATGGGTATAACGCTGTGTAATAATGTGTAATGGGCATTACAGTGTGTAATAATGTGTAATGGGTATTACGGTGTGTAATAATGTGTAATGGGCATTACGGTGTAATAATGTGTAATGGGCATTACGGTGTGTAAAAATGTGTATTGGGTATTATGGTGTGTAATAATGTGTAATGGGTATAACGTTGTGTAATAATGTGTAATGGGTATAACGTTGTGTAATAATGTGTAATGGGCATTACGGTGTGTAATAATGAGTAATGGGCAATACGGTGTGTAATAATGTGTAATGGGCATTACGGTGTGTAATAATGTGTAATGGGTATTACGGTGTGTAGTAATGTGTAATGGGTATAACGCTGTGTAATAATGTGTAATGGGTATTACGGTGTGTAATAATGTGTAATCGGTATTACGGTGTATAATAATGTGTAATAGGCATTACGGTGTGTAATAATGTGTAATGGGCATTACGGTGTGTAATAATGTGTAATGGGTATTACGGTGTGTAATAATGTGTAATAGGTATAACGGTGTGTAATAATGTGTAATGGGTATAACGGTGTGTAATAATGTGTAATGGGTATTACGGTGTGTAATATTGTGTAATGGGCATTACGCTGTGTAATAATGTGTAATGGGTATAACGCTGTGTAATAATGTGTAATGGGCATTACAGTGTGTAATAATGTGTAATGGGTATTACGGTGTGTAATAATGTGTAATGGGCATTACGGTGTGTAATAATGTGTAATGGGCATTACGGTGTGTAATAATGTGTATTGGGTATTATGGTGTGTAATAATGTGTAATGGGTATAACGTTGTGTAATAATGTGTAATGGGCATTACGGTGTGTAATAATGTGTAATGGGCATTACGGTGTGTAATAATGTGTATTGGGCATTACAGTGTGTAATAATGTGTAATGGGTATTACGGTGTGTAATAATGTGTAATGGGCATTACAGTGTGTAATAATGTGTAATGGGCATTACGGTGTGTAATAATGTGTTATGGGTATAACGGTGTGTAATAATGTGCAATGGGCATTACGGTGTGTAATGGGTATAACGGTGTGTAATAATGTGTAATGGGCATTACAGTGTGTAATAATGTGTAATTGGTATAACGCTGTGTAATAATGTGTAATGGGCATTACAGTGTGTAATAATGTGTAATGGGTATTACGGTTTGTAATAATGTGTAATGGGCATTACAGTGTGTAATAATGTGTAATGGGCATTACGGTGTTTAAAGTGTAATAATGTGTAATGGGTATTATGGTGTGGAATATTGTGTAATGGGTATTACGGTGTGTAATAATGTGTAATGGGCATTACGGGGTGTAATGGGCATTACGGTGTATAATGGGCATTACAGTGTGTAATGATGGGTTATGGGCATTACGGTGTGTAATAATGTGCAATGGGCATTACGGTGTGTAATAATGTGTAATGGGTATTACGGTGTGTAATAATGTGCAATGGGCATTACGGTGTGTAATGTGTAATGGGTATTACGGTGTGTAATAATGTGTAATGGGCATTACGGTGTGTAATGTGTAATGGGTATTACGGTGTGTAATAATGTGTAATGGGCATTACAGTGTAATAATGTGTAATGGGTATTACGGTGAGTAATAATGTGTAATGGGTATTACGGTGTGTAATAATGTCTAATGGGTATTACAGTGTGTAATAATGTGTAATGGGTATTACGGTGTGTAATAATGTGTATTGGGTATTACGGTGTGTAATAATGTGTAATGGGCATTACGCTGTGTAATTATGTGTAATGGGTATAACACTGTGTATTAATGTGTAATGGGTATAAAGCTGTGTAATAATGTGTAATGGGCATAATGCTGTGTAATAATGTGCAATGGGTATAACGCTGTGTAATAATGTGTATTGGGTATAACGGTGTGTAATAATGTGTAATGGGCATAATGCTGTGTAATAATGTGTAATGGGTATAACGGTGTGTAATATGTGTAATGGGTATTACGGTGTGTAATAATGTGTAATGGGCATTACGGTGTTGTCACGATCCGGGTATCTGGACGCCATTTCTTACCTATCAGATGCCTCCTAAGGCTGGCTCAGCGCTCCAGGACCGGATCCCATCTGTTATCCTGATGTGCACATTCCCGCATCCTCTCCTGTCTCTCTGGACGCAGTCACAGTAACGCCTTATACATCTGGCATGGCGTCTCCCGCGGCCTCCGCCGCCGTCCCTGAGCTTCTGCATTCAGAGTGGCGATTACGTCAGCCGCGGCCTCCGCTGTGTCCGCGTGGTCGGATGTGCATCTGTCAGCCTGGCGTCTCCTGTCTCCGGTGGCCGGCGCCGCCATTACTGTTTTCCAGACCACATGGATTACAATCCAAACTTCCCTCCAAGTGTCTGCATGGGCGCAGCCATCTTGGATTCTGTCAGCTGATCATTCCTACCAATCCGTTGTCAGTATTATTAATTTGCATAATTGCCTAGCCAATGCCTTCCTTGCTGCAGGTATAAATAGGTTGTGCCTGAGCAAGGAAGGCGTCAGTGCTTTGGTTGTCAAACCTAGTTCCAGTTTGTCTCTCTCCTGTGATTGTCTTCCAGGTTCCAGCTCCTGTCTCCAGACTTCTGCTATAGAGACCCGCACCAGCATTCCATCTGCGGTGTAGCCTGACTCTCCGATCCATACTGGACTCACCTGTTTCCAGCTACAACATCACCTGCTTCCAGCTCAGCTTCCAGCAGTGTACAGCTTCTCTTAAAGGGCCGGTGTCCTTTCTGCAGTTTACCACTCTCCACCGGTATTATTATTTCTCCGCTCTCAAATTCTACATTTCATCTATATTGCATCGCTCTCAAGCTTTATTTATTATTTAACTGGTTCCAGCCAGTATCCACTCCGTGCCAACACCTGGCTGGTTCTAACCAGTACCCACAGCAGCATTTTATCTACAGCAGTCCAGCTTTCCCTGGAACACCAGCTGGTACGACCCTGGGCTTTCCTCATTGCTACAGTTGAGCCTGGTAAGGACTTTCCAACTTGCAGATAATAAGAACTGTCTTATACCACCAGAGCTCTGTGGCCCCTGCCACCCTGTAGTACCCAGGAACTGTATTATTATTTCTCTGCTGATTTTTATGTTTCTTTTTACTGCTACTGTGATGCATGGAGTTTGTCATAAATAAATATCATTGACTTTTTACTCAAGTTGTCGTGGTCATGCCTTCGGGCGGTTTCTATTCATGTTACTTACATGTCCAGGGGTCTGATACAACCTCCCAGGTTCCGGTACATCTCAGCCCCTACAACTGAGGCTGCCTTCCGTCAGCTCAGGCCCTCAGTTGTGACAGGTGTGTAATAATGTGTAATGGGCATTACGGTGTGTAATAATGTGTAATGGGTATAACGGTGTGTAATAATGTGTAATGGGCATTACAGTGTGTAATAATGTGTAATGGGCATTACGCTCTGTAATAATGTGTAATGGGTATAACGGTGTGTAATAACGTTTAATGGGCATAATGCTGTGTAATAATGTGTGTCAAAGTCAGAAAAATATCTCTATGCACACTACCATATTTGCACCTCATACAGGTCCGTGCTGTGCATGCGTGCGCTCTCCCGTACGTGCGCATACCCACTGTTACGTGCACCCGCAGGTGCACGGTATGCGTATTTACGGTAGAGTTTATGTGTTCGTAGCGTGCGACTCAATCGTTACATATTTTCTCTATATAATGTATTTTGTAGATCATGGTCCCTTTGATAGATTCTGAAAGTTTAGTTAATGTAGCATGTTCCTGGACAAAGAGATCCCTCTTTGTTTGATACGAAGGGTCCAACACGGGTCATACAGTGGTGTTTAGTATCCATCGGAAGAGTATTTAATTGGTAATATTCCGGTGTTGGTTTGGAGCGGATTAATCGCTCGTGCGAATAGTTATGGACATAAGGAGTTTATGTCCATTTACTATTATTTGCACTTACTTAGCCATGCGGCGGGAAACCTAGTTTCCCACCCACCTGAGCAGTTGGAAGTAGCCACAGCCCACCTGTATGAATCAACCTATGAACTTTTGTTATAATGCGAAGCCGAATTCCTGTGTCCAATGAACAATGAGATTGTAGGGACCATTGAATTGTATTGTGTGTGGGGCATAAATAGACAAGCCGATGGTATCCAGCTCACGCTCTCTTCAACGGTTCTCATTGCTGATAATCGGGAGCTGGATATTCAGAGGCGCTTGCGATCGTTTCCCCTTGTGCGTAAGTTTTCTCCGCAATCATATTGTTCTTACTGTTATTGTGAGCCATATCTCTCTCTCTCTCTCTCTTCTCCTCTTTCTCTCTTATTTTCCCTTAAACGTAATTGTATTGTATTGTATTTCCTGTGTAGTTATCTGGTTAGGTAGTCTATGTTATATTGTAGTGTATGACTTGTATTGTATTAATTCTTTTGCAAGTATAACATTCATAATATATATATATATATAAGGCGTTGGACCCTAAGCACGGTATCTGTGTATTTATTATAGTGTTAAGTATTCTCAGAGCGTCGGTGACGCTCGAACAGCTTTTGAGTTAATAAGGTTATACTGTGTTGCATTTACACCCTATCACTACACTAAGGTTTTGCTGCATAATACAGTGTTTATGGTTTAGATATAAAGGTTTAACATTGTGAGCGTCTGCGCCGCTGGTGATCTCCTCGTGGTCCCGAGCGTCCGCTACGCTATAGCGAATCATTACGTTAGTCGGCAGCCAATAGCGTGCCTGCCTGTGATCCCTTGGCCGTGAGCGAACGTGACGCTTGAGCGTCTCGACTACGGCTAAGCGATTGTTACGCAACGTACGTACCCTTACGGTACTCCATACGTCAATAGCGTACAGTGTTCTTAGACCTCTTAAGGGTTTTATATAAGACAAATATTTAGCCTTGTCAATTGGGTACTCGTCCAGTCCTTCACATATCTCTGCTAGGTAATTTCAGCAGACATTATCCATCAGCAAAGGGCGGGAGATCATATTCCACATAGTGCTGTTTGGATAAGCGTCTGCTTCGCTTAGTAAAGGGTGCTGAGGGAATCCGGAACCGGAGGTAAGAACAAAACACTAGTGTCTTTTAAAACTGTTTATTTCTGTCTTGCGTACACACACACGCATATCTGCATTTCTTCATTCGTGTATTTTCATATATCACTCTCCTGTTTGCCATTTTATAATTGATAAACGTGCTAAGAGAGATTTGTCGCTATTTAAATAGTTAAAGTGTAAAAGTAATACATTAAGGAGTAAATTGTAAAACACGTGCACAGCTTGGCCTGAGATACAAGGAGAGACCTGTGTGGTGCTTGGTAGATGATTGCAGTTAAAAATCATCTACATTGATAAACGTGTTAGTTGTGTTACGGTGGACATTGGCTTTGCGTCCACGTGTCTCTAACAAAGGACTGAGACTCGCGTACGCAAAGGCCGACGCACGCAGCGTAAATTACGCAACGTAGCGTCTGGGTACGCCCACGTAACTCAAGTCACACGATAGTGTTGATTTTACAGGCGATAAATAGCGCAACGCGATAGATAGCGCAACAGGCGATAAATAGCGCAAATCTATTTTAGTGTCCGAGATTTAGATTAACAGATCCTTCTCCAAATTCACAACACATCTGGTCTAAAGAAAAATTTCTGCGCAGAAATAGAAATAGAAACAAAAGTGTACATGTGGTGAGTGAGTGTGTTATATACAATTTTGAGGTTGAACCACAGGAAGTCGGGTTCCCGCAGGGTACATACGTGTAAGTGACGTACATGGTGGCGAGGGAGGCATCCCTTGTTAAACATAAATCAGAGCATTAGAGTATAGCAGACCAGGAGGTCATACTGTAGCACAGACCAGGAAGTCCAAGTACAGCAGACAAGGAAGTCCGCTATAAATAGAGAAAAGAGCACAACCCCGGGGGTTGGTGCAAAACCCATATAGGCCATAAAGCTCTTGCTGAAGGAATTCGCAGCCGAAATTTTCGATTCCGTTGGTCGCTCAGTACATAAGATTAGTTGCTTATGTGCTGAACGATTGTACCGCACGTAATTGTGTGCATTAGTAAACCTGACCAGTACCATTTGCGTACCATTAAGGGTCATAAACGCTATTTGTACATTCTGACGTGATTTGTGTAATTTTTTATTTTTAAAAAGGGAAGTTCGCTGGTCACTCAGGAATTGTCCAACAACCAATAGTTACTGGAAAGAGTAAGTGTTCTGCGGATATCCCTCGCATGTTCCAGTAAATAGAGGTTCATAGGGGCCCTGGGTCGAGTACGCCAGCACCAAGGCGGTGTGTAGGTCGTATTGGTCGGCGTGGGCGAGTGAGTGGGGTACTCGGTAAACCGCCACCGTTGGCCTATCGTGAACATTTTGGTTTGTTTGTAAGGGTTCGCTAAGTGCAACGCCTGCAAGTTATGGGGGCCAATTGTTCAGGTAGGGGACGATCAACTTCGGTTCGGGTTGATTCAGTGAACCGACCAGTCGGGTCGGCAAGGTACGTGATGTGTGAAAAATACGGTTCACACACAGAAGTTTTATGTGATGAATGGGAGAGAATGACTGTACATGACGGGGAGAAATTCCCAAGAGTAGGCAGCTTCAGCCCAGAAGTGTTGCAAAATTTAAGGAGGAGGATATGTCTCATTAAATCAGCAAAGAGACGAATCAAACATTATGATTATTTGCAGTTGTGGCAACAGGAAGGTGAAATACAGAGAGGCTTGGCTCAGGCGGCGGGATCTGGTTCTATCAGGAAACTGATAGCCACGGCCCCACCGCCACCATACATATCAGGAGAGAAATTGGTTGCGGAGAATGACGCACTAAGGTGTAACAAACAAACACTTAGCAACTGTGTAAATGTTAAAGATAATGTTAACCAATTAACCAATGCAAGTATTAACCCGTGCAAGTTGTACCCTGTTTTGAACTTTCCCCAGGAGTGTGATCAAGAAGACGAATCGGCAACAATATCGGCGCTCTCTCTAGCAGCCACCATAGCAGAGACAACAGTAGGAACAGCTCCACCCCCGAGATTAGTAACAAAAGCCCCTAGCGGAGGGATAGGTGAGGTCGTATCAACGGGTAAGTACGGCACCATACACTATGCTGAAACTATTTCACCACAGGCTGTAGAACCTACACAGAATGAGGTTGTTAGAATTACTCCTGTTAGGGTAATAGCAGTGCCAAATGGGAAAACGGACACTACAGGAGCCACTCCTATTAGGAACATTGCCATGTACAGCCCGTTTTCCCGAATGGAATTAAGAACCATAGTGTCTGAATTCCCTGACCCCAGAAAAGACTTAGTTGCTAGCCAAAAATACATCAGAAACCTAGGTAACACTTTAGAGCCCAATAACAAAGATTGGCAGATATTGCTGAGGGCTTGTTTACCCTCCAATGTCGACGCAGCTCAATTTCTAGCTGACTGTGGATTAGATCAGGATGTACCTCTTACAGATGTGTACAACAAAGATTATGTAAAAAGAATAAGCTTACAGTTAAAGGAGTATTTCCCAGCGGTAGTTAAATGGAACAAGATTTTCTCCATTAAACAAAAGGAGTCAGAAACAGCTGCAGAGTATTTTCACAGGGCATTATTAGAGATGGCAAAATACACAGGCATAGAGGACATTAAAACAAACATAAACCATCGAGAAGTAGCAGTATCGGTATTAATGGATGGTTTAAAAGAGTCATTAAAGACTAGGGTACAGACCACACAACCATGTTGGCGAGGTCTGTCTGTGGCTACTTTGAGAGAGGCTGCTATTGATCACGACCGGAATATCACCAGACACAGGGAACTACAAGGTGATAAATTAATGGCCGTAAGTATACAGGCCCTGACCACAAGGCAGCCTTTGTATAAATCACCAAACCCTGTGGGTAAGTCAAATGTGGTAACCTGTTATGTTTGTCACAGAGAGGGACACTTTGCACGAGACTGTAGATCAAGAAATATACAAAAATCTTATCAACCCCCTAGACAACGACACGACACACGACATTGGGATCAGGGTCCACAGAAACGGAGTTATGAGCCACATACAGGGGAAACAAAAAGATATCCCCCAAAAGGAGGCTGGCAAGCTTCTGACAGTTCCCATTTAACCCCTTCACAAATAGTTGCTGCCAGCGGGATTCAGGGAGGTCACCATACACAATAGGGGTGTGGCCATACCTGTAATCTGCAGCCAGTAAAATTGATTGCAAGCCTTGGAAGTGAACCCGAAATTGCAATTAATGTAGCTGGTAAATCATTAAACTTTCTTGTAGATACGGGGGCGGCCAAATCAGTGATAAATTCGACAGTGGGCATGAGAACCACTGGTAAGACAATTCCAGCCATGGGAGTAACAGGAGTAGTCCAGCATTACCCTGTTAGCAAACCAGCAGAGATTACAATAGGGCCTTTACATACCAAGCATTCCTTCTTGCTGGCTGCATCGGCACCGACTAATCTCCTGGGAAGAGACTTATTGTGTAAAATGGGGTGCGTCATTTATTGTACTCCTGAAGGTGTATTCTTGGACATACCTGAGAATCACGCTCAGGAAGTACAAGACATGTTAGACTCCCCATCAAAATTAATGTCACATACCATTATGACAAATAGGACTCCATCCCAAGTAGAAGAAATGACATCTCAGATACCAGAGTCACTTTGGACTAAAGATGGACAGGACACTGGATTAATGGCAAACGTAGCTCCGGTAGTTGTACAAGTAAAAGATGGTAGGATAGCTCCAAAAATCCCACAGTACCCTCTGAAGCCAGAGGTGGAGTTAGGAGTTTACCCAGTAATAGAGCGCTTGCTACAACAGGGCATTCTGGTAAGAACGTCCAGCACTGCCAATAGTCCCATCTTCCCTGTTAAAAAGAGTGGGGGGAGGGGTTACAGGCTAGTGCAGGATCTAAGGGGGATTAACAAAATAGTTGAGAGTCAGTTCCCCGTAGTGCCAAATCCAGCTGTCATCCTTATGCAAATACCTCCCACTGCGAAATTTTTCACTGTTACTGACCTCTGCTCCGCTTTCTTTTCGGTACCTCTGCACCCTGACAGCCAATATTTGTTTGCATTTACATACAGAGGAGTCCAATACACATGGACTCGATTACCACAAGGATTCATAGATAGTCCAAGTATATTTTCCCAGGCTTTGCATGATTGTTTACAGTCTTTCCAACCAGAGAATGGATCAGTACTGATACAGTATGTGGATGATTTACTGCTGTGTTCAGATTCATTGGAAGCATCCCTGAAGGATACGAAATAGCTCCTGTTTCATCTTTCAGACACAGGACACAAGGTTTCCAAAGACAAGTTGCAATTATGCCAAACTAAGGTAAAATATTTGGGACACTGTCTAACACAAGGACTGAGACACCTGACCGCTGATAGAATCCAAGCAATTAGAGACATGACTCTGCCCCAAACCCAGCAACAGATCAGAACATTTTTAGGAATGTGTGGGTATTGCCGTAACTGGATCCCAGGATTTTCCATTCTAGCGTTACCTTTGCAGGAGATGGTCTCTTCAAACAAACCTGATCGGATTTCGCATACAGACGAATCCGAAATGGCATTTGAGAGACTTAAACAGTGCCTAACGCAGGCACCAGCATTAAGTATGCCAGACTATGGGAAACCCTTTGAGCTGTACGGAACAGAAAGTGCTGGTTGCGCGGCAGGCGTACTAACCCAAAAGCACGGTGATGCCAGCAGGCCGGTAGCATACTACAGCGCTCAGCTAGACACGGTAGCGCGATCCCTCCCCACATGCTTGCGAAGCGTTGCTGCGATAGCATTGCTAGTAACGAAAAGCGAAGATGTAGTGCTAGGTCACAACCTCACAATTCATACACCACATGCAGTGTCAGCCTTGTTAAATTCTGCCCAAACCAGGCACGTCTCATCAGCGCGGTTTACAAGATGGGAATTGGCACTAATGGCCCCCGTAAACATCACCATAAAGAGATGCAGTGCATTAAATCCTGCAACATATCTCCCAGGTGTGCCTGGACAGGCACAAATGGTGGAGGATGAGAGTGGTGGGGAAGGAGGATTTAATACAAAGGAAGACACACATGATTGTATGGAATATTTGACCCAAAATTTCACGGCAAGGCCTGACATCAGTGACAACCCACTGGAAGATGTAGAGCTCACGTTCTACACGGATGGTAGTTGTCATAGACAGTCAGACTCGGGAGACTTGTGTACTGGATACGCAGTCGTAGACGACCAAGGCACCATAGAAGCGGAACCGCTAGGCCCACCTCACTCAGCCCAGGTTGCTGAACTGGTCGCCCTAACCAGAGCATGTGAATTGGCTAAGGGTAAGTCAGCCAATATCTACACCGACTCTAGATACGCATTCGGGGTAGTCCATGATTTCGGAGCCCTATGGCGCCTCAGAAATTTCATGACGGCAGCTGGTACACCGGTAGCGCATGCAGCTCACATCAAAAGGCTTCTAACAGCGATACAGGAACCTGACAGAGTGGCTGTTATCAAGTGTAAAGCACACACATATAGCCAGGACCCAGTATCACTTGGTAACAGCCGAGCAGACGAAGCTGCTAAGTTAGCAGCCGGTACCCCCAGACAGACAGACACCACACAACTGATGGTATTTAACACCATCAACACACAGAAGTTGTGTGAAATGCAGAATTTGTGTTGCACACAGGAAAAGGCAGTCTGGAAGGCAAAGGGATATGGCCAGGAGTCCTCAGGACTCTGGACGGATGGACATGGTAAACCGGTGGCCCCCAGAGCGTACCTTCCATGTTTAGCTGAGGCAGCTCATGGGCTGACTCATCTGGGCAAGGAAGGGATGTGCAAGTTGGTAAGAGCATATTGGTGCGCCCCAGGATTTTCATCTCATGCGAGTAAGAGAGCAATGTCATGCCTTACCTGTTTGAGAAAGAACATCGGAAAGGCAATACCAACAGAACCATCTCATATCCCACCTGCAGGCGGTCCTTTCCAGGTAATACAGATTGACTTCATTCAATTACCCCCTTGTCGAAATTTGAAATATATACTTGTTTGCATAGATGTTTTCTCAAATTGGGTCGAAGCATTTCCGGCAGCCACAAATACCGCTATGTTTACTGCTAAGAAAATTGTGCAGGAATTTGTATGTAGATATGGTATCCCTAGAATAATCGAAAGTGATAGGGGTACCCATTTTACAGGTGATGTCTTTCAAGGAATGTGTAAGTTGATGGGAATTGATAGTAAGCTGCACACTCCATACCGTCCACAGGCGAGTGCGAAGGTGGAAAGAGTGAACAGCACTATTAAAAATAAACTGAGCAAAGTTATGGCAGAGACAGGAATGACATGGCCAGAAGCTTTACCCATTGTACTGTACAGCATCAGAACCACTCCCAGGTCCCCTCTTAATCTGTCCCCTTTTGAAATCTTGTTTGGTCGACAACCGCATGTTATGATTAACCCTCAGGATGATTTGAAGTGTAACAATGAAGTGACTGTAAAATACTTGATTAACATGAGTAAACAGCTAAGGAATCAAAATGATAATTTGAAGTTGGTGATTCCTGATTTACCAGATAGTAATTGTCATGACATTGAACCTGGGGATTATGTAATGATACAGAATTTTCTACGCTCAGGTTGCCTTATTGACAGATGGGAAGGACCATACCAGGTCTTATTGACTAGCACGACAGCATTGAAGGTTGCTGAGAGAGAGACTTGGGTTCATTCGTCCCACTGTAAGAAGGCCGCTGATCCGGAGAAGTCCCGTGATAAGGAACAGACGGTAGAAGTTGTATCACTGGAGTGTCTGTTCCAAGAGGACTGAGGCGGCACCTGAGCATTGAAAATCACAAGACCAAAAGCAGTTGTCGATTCCCTGTTCCCTTTTATTGTTTTTCTCCACTTCCCATTCCCTCTCCCTCAAATTATTTTTTTCTCCCCTTCTCATTCTTCTCCGTTTCCTCCTATAAGATGGACTTGCCCCAAGAGACTGTGATCCGGATTTTCCTGTTGACCATGATGTTGACCAGAGCAGTCTGTTCCGGCGAGAGTACCATGGAGGTCGAGAGAGGTTCTGGAATGGGTTCTGATGATAAAGATGGAGGCGTAGTTTTCCAAGAACAACTTAACCTACAAGTAAAGGCGAGTATCAGAAAACGATCCGAAAGCATTGACAATAGAAGGAATTGTGAAGGATTGTTAGCTGAAGAAAACTGTATCTGTAGGCTTTGTGACAATGTAGTTGAGGATGGGTGCATTAAGAAATGCCAATCCAGTTTTAATATCCATATGGACCGGCATCCATTGAGTGACTATCACTCCTTAGTGGGTAGTGTGCTAAATCAAACATATTGTTGGGTATGCTCTCAAGTACCTCAAGGTCATAGCAAATCAGGGCTAGTACCATTTCCTTTAACGGTAGGGGAGGTACTTGAGCTAAAGGGTGGGAGACCGGTGGACAGGAGGTTTAATATCTCCAGTCCTCCTAGTTTGAAGCTCCACCAATATCATGTGGATAGATCCCTAATATGTTTTAACATTACCAATCCCCGAAAGCCGGGAAATTGGGAAGTGTCATGGAGTAACCAAACCATGACCTTTTCATATAGAGCAGATAGAATGCCGACAGATACAGAACTTATACGCCACATAGCCAGTAGAGAAAAATCTTTCCGATATAGGTATACCCTAGGAAGTAGGATTACGAGAGTTGGAGAGGTATCACCAGGATACTGCGCACATATCGTACAAACTGATACGTGTACTAAACAGATGGGAGAATTAGGGGTAGGAGATTTCACATGGAGGATGTGTAATATGGTTATGTCTTACTCCGTCCCATATGTTCTCCCCGATGATGCATATTTCATATGCGGGAGGAAGGCGTATAAGTGGCTTGCCCCAAACTCTGAAGGATTGTGTTATATTGGAAAAGTACTGCCTGAAGTAATGACTGTATCACATGACAAAATGAAAGACATACACCGTGGTGCCCAAGCTCCTTATACTCATACCCATTACGAGCACGTAGTTAAAAGGCAACTGACAGAAAGGACAGAGCATTCGGCCTCTGACATGATCCATGAATCCACCGGGATTCAGGTTCTGCTTGCGTTAGATTTCACCCGCAACGCTAGGGGAGTGATGAACTATAGATACATCTCTGCGCTTGCAAATTTGTTAGATAATATCACTGAAATGTATGATGACACGTTTAGGTATACTGGAAGAGAACTTCAAGCTTATAAAACAGAACTGGTCCAGCATAGAATGGTTCTTAATTATCTCACAGCAGTGACAGGCGGATATTGTGTCACACTGGCAACGCAGTACGGCGTGAAATGTTGCACATATATTACAACTAGCACCGAGGATCCGGTCGAGGTCATAGACCAAAAGATGGATGATATTCTCCAATTGAAGTGGGAATTTCGCAGGAGACACAATCTCACTCTTGCTGCTGTAGGTAATGAGCTGACTGGTTGGGTGTCATGGTTGAACCCGCGAAATTGGTTCTCTGGTTTAGGAGAATGGGCTCAAGGAGTCATAATGGATGTTGGGAAGTTTCTTCTATGTATCTTAGGTGTTGTTATATCGATTGGCTTGATATTTAGATGCGGTCAGGCTTTAATGAAGTGCAAGCGTCGTACTATGGTAATGAGTCTGAGGAGTGAGGAAACTGTAATTCCAATGGATTTGATTTATGACCCAACGGTAGAAACAATGATGTGATGAAAATGCGATTATACGGTCCGTTTCTTTCACCTGTTTTTCCGTTTTTCTCCAAGGTAAAAAGACCCACTTGGACGAGGAATTTGATGAGCCGATATACAGACAACAGATGGATTAAAGAAGAAGTTTTGACAACCTTATACACAGATTTTTGATGAACAATGCCATAGACCCCCAGTTTCCCTAGAAATTTTAAAATTACTCTAGCCCAACACTTTTGTAAGCCTATAGACATTGACAAAGCTTTTGCTCGCACCTTATGGGCAAAAGCACAAAGAAGACTGCAACCAACAGACACCGAACAAGACTTCAAACGACAAATGTACATTAACCTGACATAGAATACCAATGCATTTACCATAAGTGTTCTTTATCTTCATTTCTACAACCCTCAGGTAATGACACACATAGTCGATAGGGAATACAGGCACAGATATCAGCAATCACATACCTCCCCCATTCATGTATCATCAACTAAAATGTGCTCCCCCATTTTGTTACAACCACAGCCGAAAAGAGCTCGGTAGAGTTTGACAGCCCATCCACAGACCCTTAATACGGGATAAGAAGGAATTCAAATGTATACTTCGCAATACCTCGAAGCTTGATGTACAACACGTACGGCACGATGATACATGACCCCCCAAACATGGATTCATACACACATTCTTCTGCTATCTCACTAGGTCATACCCTTTTCTCACCTTCCTCTCTCCTCCCTTACCCAACCATGGAAATGTATTAACCCCTGACATATATTTTTCTCTTTTTGAAATGTTTTAGAAGGTGGCAGTTATTGTTGACTGCCAAAGGATGGACTGTCAAAGTCAGAAAAATATCTCTATGCACACTACCATATTTGCACCTCATACAGGTCTGTGCTGCGCATGCGTGCGCTCTCCCGTACGTGCGCATACCCGCTGTTACGTGCACCCGCAGGTGCACGGTATGCGTATTTACGGTAGAGTTTATGTGTTCGTAGCGTGCGACTCAATCGTTACATATTTTCACTATATAATGTATTTTGTAGATCATGGTCCCTTTGATAGATTCTGAAAGTTTAGTTAATGTAGCATGTTCCTGGACAAAGAGATCCCTCTTTGTTTGATACGAAGGGTCCAACACGGGTCATACAGTGGTGTTTAGTATCCATCGGAAGAGTATTTAATTGGTAATATTCCGGTGTTGGTTTGGAGCGGATTAATCGCTCGTGCGAATAGTTATGGACATAAGGAGTTTATGTCCATTTACTATTATTTGCACTTACTTAGCCATGCGGCGGGAAACCTAGCTTCCCACCCACCTGAGCAGTTGGAAGTAGCCACAGCCCACCTGTATGAATCAACCTATGAACTTTTGTTATAATGCGAAGCCGAATTCCTGTGTCCAATGAACAATGAGATTGTAGGGACCATTGAATTGTATTGTGTGTGGGGCATAAATAGACAAGCCGATGGTATCCAGCTCACGCTCTCTTCAACGGTTCTCATTGCTGATAATCGGGAGCTGGATATTCAGAGGCGCTTGCGATCGTTTCCCCTTGTGCGTAAGTTTTCTCCGCAATCATATTGTTCTTACTGTTATTGTGAGCCATATCTCTCTCTCTCTCTCTTCTCCTCTTTCTCTCTTATTTTCCCTTAAACGTAATTGTATTGTATTGTATTTCCTGTGTAGTTATCTGGTTAGGTAGTCTATGTTATATTGTAGTGTATGACTTGTATTGTATTAATTCTTTTGCAAGTATAACATTCATAATCTATATATAAGGCGTTGGACCCTAAGCACGGTATCTGTGTATTTCTTATAGTGTTAAGTATTCTCAGAGCGTCGGTGACGCTCGAACAGCTTTTGAGTTAATAAGGTTATACTGTGTTGCATTTACACCCTATCACTACACTAAGGTTTTGCTGCATAATACACTGTTTATGGTTTAGATATAAAGGTTTAACATTGTGAGCGTCTGCGCCGCTGGTGATCTCCTCGTGGTCCCGAGCATCCGCTACGCTATAGCGAATCATAACGTTAGTCGGCAGCCAATAGCGTGCCTGCCTGTGATCCCTTGGCCGTGAGCGAACGTGACGCTTGAGCGTCTCGACTACGGCTAAGCGATTGTTACGCAACGTGCGTACCCTTACGGTACTCCATACGTCAATAGCGTACAGTGTTCTTAGACCTCTTAAGGGTTTTATATAAGACAAATATTTAGCCTTGTCATGTGTAATGGGTATTATGCTGTGTAATGATGTGTAATGGGTATAACGGTGTGTAATAATGTGTAATGGGCATAATGCTGTGTAATAATGTGTAATGGGTATAACGCTGTGTAATAATGTGTAATGGGCATTACGGTGTGTAATAATGTGTAATGGGCATTACGGTGTGTAATAATGTGTATTGGGTATTACGGTGTGTAATAATGTGTAATGGGTATAACGGTGTGTCATAATGTGTAATGGGTATAACGGTGTATAATAATGTGTAATGGGTATTACGGTGTGTAATATTGTGTAATGGCCATTACGCTGTGTAATAATGTGTAATGGGTATAACGCTGTGTAATAATGTGTAATGGGCATTACGCTGTGTAATAATGTGTAATGGGTATAACGGTGTGTAATAATGTGTAATGGGTATAACGGTGTGTAATAATGTGTAATGGGCATAACGCTGTGTATTAATGTGTAATGGGTATAACGCTGTGTAATAATGTGTAATGGGTATAACGGTGTGTAATAATGTGTAATGGGTATTACGGTGTGTAATAATGTGTAATCTGTATTATGGTGTGTAATAATGTGTCTTGGGCATTACGGTGTGTAATAATGTGTATTGGGCATTACAGTGTGTAATAATGTGTATTGGGTATTACGGTGTGTAATAATGTGTAATGGGTTTAACGATGTGTAATAATGTGTAATGGGTATTACGGTGTGTAATAATGTGTAATGGGCATTACGGTGTGTAATAATGTGTAATGGGTATAACGGTGTGTAATAATGTGCAATGGGCATTACGGTGTGTAATAATGTGTAATGGGTATAACGGTGTGTAATAATGTGTAATGGGCATTACAGTGTGTAATAATGTGTAATGGGTATAACGCTGTGTAATAATGTGTAATGGGCATTACAGTGTGTAATAATGTGTAATGGGTATTACGGTGTGTAATAATGTGTAATGGGCATTACAGTGTGTAATAATGTGTAATGGGCATTACGGTTTGTAAAGTGTAATAATGTGTAATGGGTATTATGGTGTGTAATATTGTGTAATGGGTATTACGGTGTGTAATAATGTGTAATGGGCATTACGGTGTGTAATGGGCATTACAGTGTGTAATAATGTGTAATGGGCATTACGGTGCGTAATAATGTGCAATGGGCATTACGGTGTGTAATAATGTGTAATGGGTATAACGCTGTGTAATAATGTGTAATGGGCATTACAGTGTGTAATAATGTGTAATGGGTATTACGGTGTGTAATAATGTGTAATGGGCATTACGGTGTGTAATAATGTGTAATGGGCCTTACGGTGTGTAAAAATGTGCATTGGGTATTATGGTGTGTAATAATGTGTAATGGGTATAACGTTGTGTAATAATGTGTAATGGGTATAACGTTGTGTAATAATGTGTAATGGGCATTACGGTGTGTAATAATGAGTAATGGGCATTACGGTGTGTAATAATGTGTAATGGGTATTACGGTGTGTAATAATGTGTAATGGGTATTACGGTGTGTAATAATGTGTAATGGGTATAACGCTGTGTAATAATGTGTAATGGGTATTACGGTGTGTAATAATGTGTAATCGGTATTACGGTGTGTAATAATGTGTAATAGGCATTACGGTGTGTAATAATGTGTAATGGGCATTACGGTGTGTAATAATGTGTATTGGGTATTACGGTGTGTAATAATGTGTATGTCACGATCCGGGTATCTGGACGCCATTACTTACCCTTCAGATGCCTCCTAAGGCTGGCTCAGCGTTCCAGGACCGGATCCCGCTGTTCCTGAGTTTCCACATGCAGAATGTCAGAGTGGTGATTTCATCAGCCGCGGCCTCCGCTGTGCCCGCGTGGTTAAATGTGCGCTTGTCAGTCTGGCGTCTCCTGTGGCCGGCGTCGCCATTACTGTTTCAATTCTCACATGGATTACAAACCAAACTTCCCTCCAAGTGTCTGCATGGGCGCAGCCATCTTGGATTTTGTCATCTGATCATTTCCACCAATCTGTTGTCTGTATTGTTGATTTGCATAATTGCCTAGCCAACCCCTTCCTTGCTGCAGGTATAAGTAAGCTGTGCCTGAGCAAGGAAGGCGTCAGTGCTTTGGTTGTCTAACCTAGTTCCAGTTTGTCTCTCCTGTGGTTGTCTTCCAGGTTCCAGCTCCTGTCTCCAGACTTCTGCTATAGAGACCCGCACCAGCATTCCATCTGCGGTGTAGCCTGACTCTCCGATCCAATCTGGACTCACCTGTTTCCAGTTACAACAATCACCTGCTTCCAGCCCAGCTTCCAGCAGTGTACAGCTTCTCTTAAAGGGCCGGTGTCCTTTCTGCAGTTTACCACTCTCCACCGGTATTATTATTTCACCGCTCTCAAACTCCAAACTTCATTATCAATCACCTGCTTCCAGCCCAGCTTCCAGCAGTGTACAGCTTCTCTTAAAGGGCCAGTGTCCTTTCTGCAGTTTACCACTCTCCACCGGTATTATTATTTCACCGCTCTCAAACTCCAAACTTCATTATTATTTCATCGCTCTCAAGTTCGTTTATTATTTAACTGGTTCCAGCCAGTATCCACTCCGTACCAACAACAGTCTGGTTCCAGCCAGTATCCACAGCAGCCGTTTTATCTTCAGCAGCCCAGCCTTTCCTGGAACACCAGCTGGTACGATCCTGGGTTCTCTCCATTGCTACAGTCAGGCCTGGTAAGGACTTTCCAACTAGAAGATTATAAGAACTGTCTCACACTACCAGTGCCTGTGGCCCTTGCCACCCTGTAGTACCCAGGAATTGTATTTATCCTCTGTTGACTTTTATGTTTCCTTTACTGCTGCTGTGTTACGGAGTTTGTCATAATAAACATCATTGACTTTTATCCTGGTTGTCGTGGTCACGCCTTCGGGCAGTTATTCTACATGTTACTTACATGTCTAGGGGTCTGATACAACCTCCCAGGTTCCGTTACATCTCAGCCCCTACAACTGAGGCTGCCTCCCGTCAGCTCAGGCCCTCAGTTGTGACAGTAAGCACTGACCTAATGAATCCAGCCGGAGACCAGGATCAAGCGACCAGGCCGATGCAAGAACTGGCAGCCCGACTTGAACATCAGGAGGCTGCACAGGGCCACATCATCCGCTGTCTCCAGGATCTCTCTACACGGCTGGATGGGATTCAAACGACCCTCCGTGGACCTGGCACGTCCGGTGCGTCCACTACAGTGACACCAGCTGTAACCCCACCCACCTTACCCATTTCCAGTCCACATCTTCATCTTCCAACGCCAGCAAAATTTGATGGATCTCCAAGGTTCTGCAGGGGATTTCTCAATCAATGTGAAATCCACTTTGAGCTTCTACCTGGCAATTTCTTCAGTGACCGTACCAAAATTGCCTATATCATCTCCCTTCTCAGTGGCTCAGCCCTTGACTGGGCATCACCTTTATGGGAGAAGTCTGATCCCCTGCTATCCTCCTATACTGACTTTGTAGCTACATTCAGGCGCATCTTCGACGAGCCAGGCCGGATAACATCTGCTTCATCTGAGATTCTCCGTTTACGCCAGGGAACACGTACTGTGGGACAGTATCTTATACAGTTTAAAATCCTGGCATCCGAACTGGCATGGAACGACGAGGCCCTGTATGCTGCATTCTGGCATGGCTTATCAGAACGCATCAAGGATGAGTTAGCTACCAGAGACTTGCCCTCTAAGTTGGATGAGCTAATTTCTCTTTGCACGAAGGTTGATCTACGTTTCAGAGAGAGAGCAACCGAGCGAGGAAGATCATCTACTCCTAAATCTTCTGCTCCTCCTCCTCGTCAACCATCTCCATCCAAGGATGAGCCTATGCAAATTAGTCGTTCCCGTCTATCTCCCCCTGAGCGCCGAAGACGTCTCTCTGAGTCTCTCTGTCTCTACTGTGCAGCTCCGTCGCACACTATCAATGCCTGTCCCAAACGTCCGGGAAACTCCAGATCCTAGCTCGCCAAGGAGAGGGCCGGCTAGGAGTAATGATCTCCTCTCCATCTCCTCATGACTGTAACCTCCCAGTGTCGCTCCAAATTGCTCAACGTTACAGGAACGTCATTGCCCTCCTTGATTCCGGAGCAGCTGGGAATTTCATAACCGAAGCTTATGTTAAACGGTGGTCCCTACCCACCGAGAGACTGTCCTCGTCCATCTCTTTGACTGCCGTGGATGGCAGCAAGATTTTTGACGCAGTCATTTCTTTAAGGACTCTTCCAGTTCATCTGAGAGTGGGAGTTCTTCATTCTGAGTATATTTCTTTTTTAGTGATTCCAAGAGCCACACATCCAGTGGTTTTAGGCCTTCCATGGCTCCGTCTCCACAACCCATCAATTGACTGGACGACTACGCAAATACTGGCATGGGGTCCCTCCTGTGCTGAGACTTGTTTAGCCAAAGTTCTTCCTGTTTGTTCTTCCTTCCCCAGGTCATCTGATGTTCCGCCTCCTCCATATCAAGACTTCACGGACGTGTTCAGTAAAGCCTCTGCTGATATCCTTCCTCCACATAGAGAATGGGACTGCCCAATCGACCTCATTCCAGGGAAGGTTCCACCGCGAGGCCGAACTTATCCGTTGTCTCTGCCTGAGACACACTCCATGGAAGAGTACATCAAAGAGAACCTGGCGAAGGGTTTCATCCGACCATCTTCTTCTCCAGCCGGCGCAGGCTTCTTCTTCGTTAAGAAGAAAGACGGTGGTCTGCGTCCGTGCATCGACTACAGAGGTCTGAACGACATTACCATCAAGAACCGATACCCTTTACCCCTGATTACCGAGCTCTTTGATAGAGTTAGTGGTGCAACCATTTTCACAAAGCTGGACTTGAGGGGTGCCTACAATCTCATCCGAATCCGTGAGGGTGACGAGTGGAAGACCGCCTTTAACACCCGTGACGGACATTATGAGTACCTCGTCATGCCCTTCGGATTGAGCAACGCTCCAGCAGTCTTCCAGCACTTCGTGAATGAGATTTTCAGGGACATCTTGTACCGCCATGTCGTGGTTTATCTAGACGACATCCTCATCTTTGCTAATAATCTCGAAGATCATCGTTTCTGGGTAAAAGAGGTTCTTTCCCGTCTCCGTGTCAATCACCTCTATTGTAAATTGGAGAAGTGTGTGTTTGAAGTTAAAACCATTCCGTTTCTAGGTTACATTGTGTCCGGTTCCGGACTAGAGATGGATCCTGAGAAACTCCAAGCAATCCAGAATTGGCCTATACCCTTAAGCCTCAAAGGGGTCCAGAGGTTCTTAGGGTTCGCCAATTATTATAGAAAATTTATACGAGACTTTTCCACCATTGTGGCACCTATCACTGCATTAACCAAGAAAGGTGCTAATCCGTCCAAGTGGTCCGAGGAAGCTACACAGGCCTTTCACCTTCTGAAGCAACGGTTCATCTCTGCACCAGTTCTGAAACAGCCCGACACCGACTCTCCTTTTATCTTAGAGGTAGATGCCTCCTCCGTTGGAGTAGGAGCAGTGTTATCCCAGAGGGCCAAAGATGGACATCTACATCCTTGCAGTTTCTTCTCCCGGAAGTTCTCCCCAGCTGAGCGCAACTATGCCATTGGCGATCAGGAGTTGCTAGCCATCAAGCTCGCTCTGGAGGAGTGGAGATACCTGTTGGAGGGAGCTTCCCACTCAATCACCATACTTACCGACCACAAAAATCTTTTATATCTCAAAGGCGCACAATGTCTGAATCCTCGTCAGGTCAGATGGGCACTTTTCTTCTCCAGGTTTGACTTTAAACTCCAGTTCTGTCCGGGTTCTCAGAATCGTAAGGCCGATGCCCTTTCCCGCTCATGGGAGCAAGAAAATGAGTCCGAGTCTGCAGACAAGCATCCTATTATTAATCCGTTGGCATTCTCCACGGTAGGGATGGACTCTACGCCTCCACCAGGGAAAAGTTTTGTTAAGCCAGTTCTAAGGAAGAAGCTCATGCATTGGGCCCATGCTTCCCGTTTTGCTGGACATACAGGCATTCAGAAAACCCTTGAATTTATTTCTAGGTCCTACTGGTGGCCAACTCTGAAGAAGGACGTTATGGAATTTATTGCCTCCTGCCCAAAGTGTGCCCAACACAAAGTCTCCCGCCAGTCGCCTGCGGGGCAACTGGTTCCATTATCTGTTCCCCGTCGACCTTGGACCCATTTGTCGATGGACTTTGTTTCCGATCTACCTATCTGCAACAAGTTTAATACCATCTGGGTGGTAGTTGACCGGTTCACCAAGATGGCACATTTCATCCCTCTCACCGGTCTTCCGTCAGCTTCCAAGTTGGCTCAAGTGTTTATACAAGAGATCTTCCGACTTCACGGTCTTCCTGAAGAGATCATCTCGGATCGTGGAGTACAATTTGTAGCCAAATTTTGGCGAAGTTTGTGTCAAGCCCTCCAAGTCAAGTTAAAGTTTTCCACGGCTTACCATCCTCAGACCAATGGTCAAACCGAGAGGGTGAATCAGGACTTGGAGGCCTTCCTCCGTATATATGTGTCTTCCTCTCAAGATGACTGGGTTCAACTCCTTCCTTGGGCCGAGTTCAGCCACAACAATCAATACCATTCCTCATCTTCTTCTACACCATTCTTCATTAATTATGGATTCCACCCTAAAGTCCCAGAATTCCAACCGCTTCCCGCAACTTCTGTTCCAGCAGTGGATGTCACCTTGCGTCAGTTTTCAAATAACTGGAGGAACGTCCGCGCAGCCCTGCTTAAAGCCTCATTCAGGTATAAGAAGTTTGCCAATAGGAAGCGTAGAGCGGTTCCTGCTCTCAAGGTGGGTGATCGTGTGTGGCTGTCCACGAAGAATTTGAGGTTGAGAGTTCCCAGCATGAAATTTGCACCTCGCTACATCGGACCCTTCAAGATTGAACAAGTCATCAATCCTGTTGCCTACAGGTTACAGTTACCATCCTTCTTGAAAATACCCAGGACATTTCATGTTTCTTTGTTGAAACCGCTGATCCTGAATCGGTTTCATTCCGCACTTCCTCCAGCTCCCAAAGTTCAGACTCAATGGGGAGTCGAGTACGAGGTGGCCAAGATTTTGGACTCACGTTTCCGTTACGGTCAGTTACAATACCTCATTGACTGGAAGGGCTATGGTCCTGAAGAACGCTCTTGGACCAATGCCTCAGACGTCCATGCTCCTGCCTTGGTCCGAAATTTCCACGTAAAGTTTCCTTTAAAGCCTAAGAAGTGTCCTGGGGCCACTCCTAAAGGGGGGGGTGCTGTCACGATCCGGGTATCTGGACGCCATTACTTACCCTTCATATGCCTCCTAAGGCTGGCTCAGCGTTCCAGGACCGGATCCCGCTGTTCCTGAGTTTCCACATGCAGAATGTCAGAGTGGTGATTTCATCAGCCGCGGCCTCCGCTGTGCCCGCGTGGTTAAATGTGCGCTTGTCAGTCTGGCGTCTCCTGTCTCCTGTGGCCGGCGTCGCCATTACTGTTTCAATTCTCACATGGATTACAAACCAAACTTCCCTCCAAGTGTCTGCATGGGCGCAGCCATCTTGGATTTTGTCATCTGATCATTTCCACCAATCTGCTGTCTGTATTGTTGATTTGCATAATTGCCTAGCCAACCCCTTCCTTGCTGCAGGTATAAGTAAGCTGTGCCTGAGCAAGGAAGGCGTCAGTGCTTTGGTTGTCTAACCTAGTTCCAGTTTGTCTCTCTCCTGTGGTTGTCTTCCAGGTTCCAGCTCCTGTCTCCAGACTTCTGCTATAGAGACCCGCACCAGCATTCCATCTGCGGTGTAGCCTGACTCTCCGATCCATTCTGGACTCACCTGTTTCCAGTTACAACAATCACCTGCTTCCAGCCCAGCTTCCAGCAGTGTACAGCTTCTCTTAAAGGGCCGGTGTCCTTTCTGCAGTTTACCACTCTCCACCGGTATTATTATTTCACCGCTCTCAAACTCCAAACTTCATTATCAATCACCTGCTTCCAGCCCAGCTTCCAGCAGTGTACAGCTTCTCTTAAAGGGCCAGTGTCCTTTCTGCAGTTTACCACTCTCCACCGGTATTATTATTTCACCGCTCTCAAACTCCAAACTTCATTATTATTTCATCGCTCTCAAGTTCGTTTATTATTTAACTGGTTCCAGCCAGTATCCACTCCGTACCAACAACAGTCTGGTTCCAGCCAGTATCCACAGCAGCCGTTTTATCTTCAGCAGCCCAGCCTTTCCTGGAACACCAGCTAGTACGATCCTGGGTTCTCTCCATTGCTACAGTCAGGCCTGGTAAGGACTTTCCAACTAGAAGATTATAAGAACTGTCTCACACTACCAGTGCCTGTGGCCCTTGCGACCCTGTAGTACCCAGGAATTGTATTTATCCTCTGTTGACTTTTATGTTTCCTTTACTGCTGCTGTGTTACGGAGTTTGTCATAATAAACATCATTGACTTTTATCCTGGTTGTCGTGGTCACGCCTTCGGGCAGTTATTCTACATGTTACTTACATGTCTAGGGGTCTGATACAACCTCCCAGGTTCCGTTACATCTCAGCCCCTACAACTGAGGCTGCCTCCCGTCAGCTCAGGCCCTCAGTTGTGACAGTGTAATGGGTATAACGGTGTGTAATAAAGTGTAATGGGTATAACGGTGTGTAATAATGTGTAATGGGTATTACGGTGTGTAATATTGTGTAATGGGCATTACGCTGTGTAATAATGTGTAATGGGTATAACGCTGTGTAATAATGTGTAATGGGCATTACGCTGTGTAATAATGTGTAATGGGTATAACGGTGTGTAATAATGTGTAATGGGCATTACGCTGTGTAATAATGTGTAATGGGTATAAAGCTGTGTAATAATGTGTAATGAGCATAATGCTGTGTAATAATGTGCAATGGGTATAACGCTGTGTAATAATGTGTATTGGGTATAACGGTGTGTAATAATGTGTAATGGGCATAATGCTGTGTAATAATGTGTAATGGGTATAACGGTGTGTAATATGTGTAATGGGTATTACGTGTGTAATAATGTGTAATGGGCATTACGGTGTGTAATAATGTGTAATGGGCATTACAGTGTGTAATAATGTGTAATGGGCAATACAGTGTGTAATAATGTGTAATGGGCATTACGCTCTGTAATAATGTGTAATGGGTATAACGGTGTGTAATAAAGTTTAATGGGCATAATGCTGTGTAATAATGTGTAATGGGTATAACGCTGTGTAATGGGTATAACGGTGTGTAATATGCATAATGCTGTGTAATAATGTGTAATGGGTATAACGCTGTGTAATAATGTGTAATGGGCATTACGGTGTGTAATAATGTGTAATGGGCATTACGGTGTGTAATAATGTGTAATGGGTATAACGCTGTGTAATAATGTGTAATGGGTATAACGGTGTGTCATAATGTGTAATGGGTATAACGGTGTGTAATAATGTGTAATGGGTATTACGGTGTGTAATATTGTGTAATGGGCATTACGCTGTGTAATAATGTGTAATGGGTATAACGCTGTGTAATAATGTGTAATGGGCATTACGCTGTGTAATAATGTGTAATGGGTATAACGGTGTGTAATAATGTGTAATGGGCATAATGATGTGTAATAATGTGTAATGGGTATAACGGTGTGTAATAATGTGTAATGGGCATAATGCTGTGTAATAATGTGCAATGGGTATAACGCTGTGTAATAATGTGTAATGGGTATAACGATGTGTAATAATGTGTAATGGGTATAACGGTGTGTAATAATGTGTAATGGGCATAATGCTGTGTAATAATGTGTAATGGGTATAACGCTGTGTAATAATGTGTAATGGGTATAACGGTGTGTAATAATGTGTAATGGGTATAACGGTGTGTAATAATGTGCAATGGGCATTACGGTGTGTAATAATGTGTAATGGGTATAACGGTGTGTAATAATGTGTAATGGGCATTACAGTGTGTAATAATGTGTAATGGGTATAACGCTGTGTAATAATGTGTAATGGGCATTACAGTGTGTAATAATGTGTAATGGGCATTACAGTGTGTAATAATGTGTAATGGGCATTACGGTTTGTAAAGTGTAATAATGTGTAATGGGTATTATGGTGTGTAATATTGTGTAATGGGTATTACGGTGTGTAATAATGTTTAATGGGCATTACGGTGTGTAATGGGCATTACAGTGTGTAATAATGTGTAATGGGCATTACGGTGTGTAATAATGTGCAATGGGCATTACGGTGTGTAATAATGTGTAATGGGCATTACGTTGTGTAATAATGTGCAATGGGCATTACGGTGTGTAATGGGTATTACGGTGTATAATAATGTGTAATGGGCATTACGGTGTGTAATGTGTAATGGGTATTACGGTGTGTAATAATGTGTAATGGGCATTACGGTGTGTAATGTGCATTACAGTGTGTAATAATGTGTAATGGGCATTACAGTGTGTAATAATGTGTAATGGGTATTAAGGTGTGTAATAATGTGTAATGGGTATTACGGTGTGTAATAATGTGTAATGGGTATTACAGTGTGTAATAATGTGTAATGGGTATTACGGTGTGTAATAATGTGTAATGGGTATAACAGTGCGTAATAATGTGTAATGGGTATTACGGTGTGTAATAATGTGTAATGGGTATAACGCTGTGTAATAATGTGTAATGGGTCTAACGCTGTGTAATAATGTGTTATGGGCATAATGCTGTGTAATAATGTGCAATGGGTATAACGCTGTGTAATAATGTGTAATGGGTATAACGGTGTGTAATAATGTGTAATGGGCATAACGCTGTGTAGTAATGTGTAATGGGTATAACGCTGTGTAATTTGTGTAATGGGTATAACGGTGTGTAATATGTGTAATGGGTATTACGGTGTGTAATAATGTGTAATGGGCATTACGGTGTGTAATAATGTGTAATGGGCATTACAGTGTGTAATAATGTGTAATGGGCATTACGCTGTGTAATAATGTATAATGGGTATAACGGTGTGTAATAATGTGTAATGGGCATTACGCTGTGTAATAATGTATAATGGGTATAACGGTGTGTAATAATGTGTAATGGGCATAATGCTGTGTAATAATGTGTAATGGGTATAACGCTGTGTAATGATGTGTAATGGGTATAACGGTGTGTAATAATGTGTAATGGGCGTAATGCTGTGTAATAATGTGTAATGGGTATAACGCTGTGTAATAATGTGTAATGGGTATTACGGTGTGTAATAATGTGTAATCGGTATTACGGTGTGTAATAATGTGTAAAGGGCATTACGGTGTGTAAAAATGTTTAATTGGCATTACGCTGTGTAATAATGTGTATTGGGTATTATGGTGTGTAATAATGTGTTATGGGTATAACGCTGTGTAATAATGTGTAATGGGTATAATGGTGAGTAATAATGTGTAATGGGCATAATACTGTGTAATAATGTGTAATGGGTATAACGGTGTGTAATAATGTGTATTGGGTATTACGGTGTGTAATAATGTGTAATGGGTATAACGGTGTGTAATAATGTGTAATGGGCATTACAGTGTGTAATAATGTGTAATGGGCATTACAGTGTGTAATAATGTGTAATGGGCATTACAGTGTGTAATAATGTGTAATGGGTATAACGCTGTGTAATAATGTGTAATGGGCATTACAGTGTGTAATAATGTGTAATGGGTATAACGCTGTGTAATAATGTGTAATGGGCATTACAGTGTGTAATAATGTGTAATGGGCATTACAGTGTGTAATAATGTGTAATGGGTATTACGGTGTGTAATAATGTGTATTGGGTATTATGGTGTGTAATAATGTGTAATGGGTATAACGCTGTGTAATAATGTGTAATGGGCATTACGGTGTGTAATAATGTGCAATGGGCATTACGGTGTGTAATAATGTGTAATGGGTATAACGCTGTGTAATAATGTGTAATGGGTATAACGCTGTGTAATAATGTGTAATGGGCATTACGGATGTGTAATAATGTGTAATGGGCATTACGGTGTGTAATAATGTGTAATGGACATTACAGTGTGTAATATTGTGTAATGGGCATTACGCTGTGTAATAATGTGTAATGGGTATAACGCTATGTAATAATGTGTAATGGGCATTACGCTGTGTAATAATGTGTAATGGGTATAACAGTGTGTAATAATGTGTAATGGGCATAATGCTGTGTAATAATGTGTAATGGGTATAACGGTGTGTAATAATGTGTAATGGGCATAACGCTATGTAATAATGTGTAATGGGTATAACGCTGTGTAATAATGTGTAATGGGTACAACGGTGTGTAATAATGTGTAATGGGCATTACGGTGTGTAATAATGTGTAATGGGCATTACGGTGTGTAAAAATGTGTATTGGGTATTATGGTGTGTAATAATGTGTAATGGGTATAACGTTGTGTAATAATGTGTAATGGATATAACGTTGTGTAATAATGTGTAATGGGCATTACGGTGTGTAATAATGAGTAATAAGCATTACGGTGTGTAATAATGTGTAATGGGTATAACGGTGTGTAATAATGTGTAATGGGCATAATGCTGTGTAATAATGTGTAATGGGTATAACGCTGTGTAATGATGTGTAATGGGTATAACGGTGTGTAATAATGTGTAATGGGCGTAATGCTGTGTAATAATGTGTAATGGGTATAACGCTGTGTAATAATGTGTAATGGGTATTACGGTGTGTAATAATGTGTAATCGGTATTACTGTGTGTAATAATGTGTAAAGGGCATTACGGTCTGTAAAAAGGTTTAATTGGCATTACGCTGTGTAATAATGTGTATTGGGTATTATGGTGTGTAATAATGTGTTATGGGTATAACGCTGTGTAATAATGTGTAATGGGTATAATGGTGTGTAATAATGTGTAATGGGCATAATACTGTGTAATAATGTGTAATGGGTATAACGGTGTGTAATAATGTGTATTGGGTATTACGGTGTGTAATAATGTGTAATGGGTATAACGGTGTGTAATAATGTGTAATGGGCATTACAGTGTGTAATAATGTGTAATGGGCATTACAGTGTGTAATAATGTGTAATGGGCATTACAGTGTGTAATAATGTGTAATGGGTATAACGCTGTGTAATAATGTGTAATGGGCATTACAGTGTGTAATAATGTGTAATGGGTATAACGCTGTGTAATAATGTGTAATGGGCATTACAGTGTGTAATAATGTGTAATGGGCATTACAGTGTGTAATAATGTGTAATGGGTATTACGGTGTGTAATAATGTGTAATGGGCATTACGGTGTGTAATAATGTGTATTGGGTATTATGGTGTGTAATAATGTGTAATGGGTATAACGCTGTGTAATAATGTGTAATGGGCATTACGGTGTGTAATAATGTGCAATGGGCATTATGGTGTGTAATAATGTGTAATGGGTATAACGCTGTGTAATAATGTGTAATGGGTATAACGCTGTGTAATAATGTGTAATGGGCATTACGGATGTGTAATAATGTGTAATGGGCATTACGGTGTGTAATAATGTGTAATGGACATTACAGTGTGTAATATTGTGTAATGGGCATTACGCTGTGTAATAATGTGTAATGGGTATAACGCTATGTAATAATGTGTAATGGGCATTACGCTGTGTAATAATGTGTAATGGGTATAACAGTGTGTAATAATGTGTAATGGGCATAATGCTGTGTAATAATGTGTAATGGGTATAACGGTGTGTAATAATGTGTAATGGGCATAACGCTGTGTAATAATGTGTAATGGGTATAACGCTGTGTAATAATGTGTATTGGGTATTATGGTGTGTAATAATGTGTAATGGGTATAACGTTGTGTAATAATGTGTAATGGATATAACGTTGTGTAATAATGTGTAATGGGCATTACGGTGTGTAATAATGAGTAATAAGCATTACGGTGTGTAATAATGTGTAATGGGTATTACGGTGTGTAATAATGTGTAATGGGTATTACGGTGTGTAATAATGTGTAATGGGTATAACGCTGTGTAATAATGTGTAATGGGTATTACGGTGTGTAATAATGTGTAATCGGTATTACGGTGTGTAATAATGTGTAATAGGCATTACGGTGTGTAATAATGTGTAATGGGCATTACGGTGTTTAATAATGTGTATTGGGTATTACGGTGTGTAATAATGTGTATGTCACGATCCGGGTATCTGGACGCCATTACTTACCCTTCAGATGCCTCCTAAGGCTGGCTCAGCGTTCCAGGACCGGATCCCGCTGTTCCTGAGTTTCCACATGCAGAATGTCAGAGTGGTGATTTCATCAGCCGCGGCCTCCGCTGTGCCCGCGTGGTTAAATGTGCGCTTGTCAGTCTGGCGTCTCCTGTGGCCGGCGTCGCCATTACTGTTTCAATTCTCACATGGATTACAAACCAAACTTCCCTCCAAGTGTCTGCATGGGCGCAGCCATCTTGGATTTTGTCATCTGATCATTTCCACCAATCTGTTGTCTGTATTGTTGATTTGCATAATTGCCTAGCCAACCCCTTCCTTGCTGCAGGTATAAGTAAGCTGTGCCTGAGCAAGGAAGGCGTCAGTGCTTTGGTTGTCTAACCTAGTTCCAGTTTGTCTCTCCTGTGGTTGTCTTCCAGGTTCCAGCTCCTGTCTCCAGACTTCTGCTATAGAGACCCGCACCAGCATTCCATCTGCGGTGTAGCCTGACTCTCCGATCCATTCTGGACTCACCAGTTTCCAGTTACAACAATCACCTGCTTCCAGCCCAGCTTCCAGCAGTGTACAGCTTCTCTTAAAGGGCCGGTGTCCTTTCTGCAGTTTACCACTCTCCACCGGTATTATTATTTCACCGCTCTCAAACTCCAAACTTCATTATCAATCACCTGCTTCCAGCCCAGCTTCCAGCAGTGTACAGCTTCTCTTAAAGGGCCAGTGTCCTTTCTGCAGTTTACCACTCTCCACCGGTATTATTATTTCACCGCTCTCAAACTCCAAACTTCATTATTATTTCATCGCTCTCAAGTTCGTTTATTATTTAACTGGTTCCAGCCAGTATCCACTCCGTACCAACAACAGTCTGGTTCCAGCCAGTATCCACAGCAGCCGTTTTATCTTCAGCAGCCCAGTCTTTCCTGGAACACCAGCTGGTACGATCCTGGGTTCTCTCCATTGCTACAGTCAGGCCTGGTAAGGACTTTCCAACTAGAAGATTATAAGAACTGTCTCACACTACCAGTGCCTGTGGCCCTTGCCACCCTGTAGTACCCAGGAATTGTATTTATCCTCTGTTGACTTTTATGTTTCCTTTACTGCTGCTGTGTTACGGAGTTTGTCATAATAAACATCATTGACTTTTATCCTGGTTGTCGTGGTCACGCCTTCGGGCAGTTATTCTACATGTTACTTACATGTCTAGGGGTCTGATACAACCTCCCAGGTTCCGTTACATCTCAGCCCCTACAACTGAGGCTGCCTCCCGTCAGCTCAGGCCCTCAGTTGTGACAGTAAGCACTGACCTAATGAATCCAGCCGGAGACCAGGATCAAGCGACCAGGCCGATGCAAGAACTGGCAGCCCGACTTGAACATCAGGAGGCTGCACAGGGCCACATCATCCGCTGTCTCCAGGATCTCTCTACACGGCTGGATGGGATTCAAACGACCCTCCGTGGACCTGGCACGTCCGGTGCGTCCACTACAGTGACACCAGCTGTAACCCCACCCACCTTACCCATTTCCAGTCCACATCTTCATCTTCCAACGCCAGCAAAATTTGATGGATCTCCAAGGTTCTGCAGGGGATTTCTCAATCAATGTGAAATCCACTTTGAGCTTCTACCTGGCAATTTCTTCAGTGACCGTACCAAAATTGCCTATATCATCTCCCTTCTCAGTGGCTCAGCCCTTGACTGGGCATCACCTTTATGGGAGAAGTCTGATCCCCTGCTATCCTCCTATACTGACTTTGTAGCTACATTCAGGCGCATCTTCGACGAGCCAGGCCGGATAACATCTGCTTCATCTGAGATTCTCCGTTTACGCCAGGGAACACGTACTGTGGGACAGTATCTTATACAGTTTAAAATCCTGGCATCCGAACTGGCATGGAACGACGAGGCCCTGTATGCTGCATTCTGGCATGGCTTATCAGAACGCATCAAGGATGAGTTAGCTACCAGAGACTTGCCCTCTAAGTTGGATGAGCTAATTTCTCTTTGCACGAAGGTTGATCTACGTTTCAGAGAGAGAGCAACCGAGCGAGGAAGATCATCTACTCCTAAATCTTCTGCTCCTCCTCCTCGTCAACCATCTCCATCCAAGGATGAGCCTATGCAAATTAGTCGTTCCCGTCTATCTCCCCCTGAGCGCCGAAGACGTCTCTCTGAGTCTCTCTGTCTCTACTGTGCAGCTCCGTCGCACACTATCAATGCCTGTCCCAAACGTCCGGGAAACTCCAGATCCTAGCTCGCCAAGGAGAGGGCCGGCTAGGAGTAATGATCTCCTCTCCATCTCCTCATGACTGTAACCTCCCAGTGTCGCTCCAAATTGCTCAACGTTACAGGAACGTCATTGCCCTCCTTGATTCCGGAGCAGCTGGGAATTTCATAACCGAAGCTTATGTTAAACGGTGGTCCCTACCCACCGAGAGACTGTCCTCGTCCATCTCTTTGACTGCCGTGGATGGCAGCAAGATTTTTGACGCAGTCATTTCTTTAAGGACTCTTCCAGTTCGTCTGAGAGTGGGAGTTCTTCATTCTGAGTATATTTCTTTTTTAGTGATTCCAAGAGCCACACATCCAGTGGTTTTAGGCCTTCCATGGCTCCGTCTCCACAACCCATCAATTGACTGGACGACTACGCAAATACTGGCATGGGGTCCCTCCTGTGCTGAGACTTGTTTAGCCAAAGTTCTTCCTGTTTGTTCTTCCTTCCCCAGGTCATCTGATGTTCCGCCTCCTCCATATCAAGACTTCACGGACGTGTTCAGTAAAGCCTCTGCTGATATCCTTCCTCCACATAGAGAATGGGACTGCCCAATCGACCTCATTCCAGGGAAGGTTCCACCGCGAGGCCGAACTTATCCGTTGTCTCTGCCTGAGACACACTCCATGGAAGAGTACATCAAAGAGAACCTGGCGAAGGGTTTCATCCGACCATCTTCTTCTCCAGCCGGCGCAGGCTTCTTCTTCGTTAAGAAGAAAGACGGTGGTCTGCGTCCGTGCATCGACTACAGAGGTCTGAACGACATTACCATCAAGAACCGATACCCTTTACCCCTGATTACCGAGCTCTTTGATAGAGTTAGTGGTGCAACCATTTTCACAAAGCTGGACTTGAGGGGTGCCTACAATCTCATCCGAATCCGTGAGGGTGACGAGTGGAAGACCGCCTTTAACACCCGTGACGGACATTATGAGTACCTCGTCATGCCCTTCGGATTGAGCAACGCTCCAGCAGTCTTCCAGCACTTCGTGAATGAGATTTTCAGGGACATCTTGTACCGCCATGTCGTGGTTTATCTAGACGACATCCTCATCTTTGCTAATAATCTCGAAGATCATCGTTTCTGGGTAAAAGAGGTTCTTTCCCGTCTCCGTGTCAATCACCTCTATTGTAAATTGGAGAAGTGTGTGTTTGAAGTTAAAACCATTCCGTTTCTAGGTTACATTGTGTCCGGTTCCGGACTAGAGATGGATCCTGAGAAACTCCAAGCAATCCAGAATTGGCCTATACCCTTAAGCCTCAAAGGGGTCCAGAGGTTCTTAGGGTTCGCCAATTATTATAGAAAATTTATACGAGACTTTTCCACCATTGTGGCGCCTATCACTGCATTAACCAAGAAAGGTGCTAATCCGTCCAAGTGGTCCGAGGAAGCTACACAGGCCTTTCACCTTCTGAAGCAACGGTTCATCTCTGCACCAGTTCTGAAACAGCCCGACACCGACTCTCCTTTTATCTTAGAGGTAGATGCCTCCTCCGTTGGAGTAGGAGCAGTGTTATCCCAGAGGGCCAAAGATGGACATCTACATCCTTGCAGTTTCTTCTCCCGGAAGTTCTCCCCAGCTGAGCGCAACTATGCCATTGGCGATCAGGAGTTGCTAGCCATCAAGCTCGCTCTGGAGGAGTGGAGATACCTGTTGGAGGGAGCTTCCCACTCAATCACCATACTTACCGACCACAAAAATCTTTTATATCTCAAAGGCGCACAATGTCTGAATCCTCGTCAGGCCAGATGGGCACTTTTCTTCTCCAGGTTTGACTTTAAACTCCAGTTCTGTCCGGGTTCTCAGAATCGTAAGGCCGATGCCCTTTCCCGCTCATGGGAGCAAGAAAATGAGTCCGAGTCTGCAGACAAGCATCCTATTATTAATCCGTTGGCATTCTCCACGGTAGGGATGGACTCTACACCTCCACCAGGGAAAAGTTTTGTTAAGCCAGTTCTAAGGAAGAAGCTCATGCATTGGGCCCATGCTTCCCATTTTGCTGGACATACAGGCATTCAGAAAACCCTTGAATTTATTTCTAGGTCCTACTGGTGGCCAACTCTGAAGAAGGACGTTATGGAATTTATTGCCTCCTGCCCAAAGTGTGCCCAACACAAAGTCTCCCGCCAGTCGCCTGCGGGGCAACTGGTTCCATTATCTGTTCCCCGTCGACCTTGGACCCATTTGTCGATGGACTTTGTTTCCGATCTACCTATCTGCAACAAGTTTAATACCATCTGGGTGGTAGTTGACCGGTTCACCAAGATGGCACATTTCATCCCTCTCACCGGTCTTCCGTCAGCTTCCAAGTTGGCTCAAGTGTTTATACAAGAGATCTTCCGACTTCACGGTCTTCCTGAAGAGATCATCTCGGATCATGGAGTACAATTTGTAGCCAAATTTTGGCGAAGTTTGTGTCAAGCCCTCCAAGTCAAGTTAAAGTTTTCCACGGCTTACCATCCTCAGACCAATGGTCAAACCGAGAGGGTGAATCAGGACTTGGAGGCCTTCCTCCGTATATATGTGTCTTCCTCTCAAGATGACTGGGTTCAACTCCTTCCTTGGGCCGAGTTCAGCCACAACAATCAATACCATTCCTCATCTTCTTCTACACCATTCTTCATTAATTATGGATTCCACCCTAAAGTCCCAGAATTCCAACCGCTTCCCGCAACTTCTGTTCCAGCAGTGGATGTCACCTTGCGTCAGTTTTCAAATAACTGGAGGAACGTCCGCGCAGCCCTGCTTAAAGCCTCATTCAGGTATAAGAAGTTTGCCAATAGGAAGCGTAGAGCGGTTCCTGCTCTCAAGGTGGGTGATCGTGTGTGGCTGTCCACGAAGAATTTGAGGTTGAGAGTTCCCAGCATGAAATTTGCACCTCGCTACATCGGACCCTTCAAGATTGAACAAGTCATCAATCCTGTTGCCTACAGGTTACAGTTACCATCCTTCTTGAAAATACCCAGGACATTTCATGTTTCTTTGTTGAAACCGCTGATCCTGAATCGGTTTCATTCCGCACTTCCTCCAGCTCCCAAAGTTCAGACTCAATGGGGAGTCGAGTACGAGGTGGCCAAGATTTTGGACTCACGTTTCCGTTACGGTCAGTTACAATACCTCATTGACTGGAAGGGCTATGGTCCTGAAGAACGCTCTTGGACCAATGCCTCAGACGTCCATGCTCCTGCCTTGGTCCGAAATTTCCACGTAAAGTTTCCTTTAAAGCCTAAGAAGTGTCCTGGGGCCACTCCTAAAGGGGGGGGGTGCTGTCACGATCCGGGTATCTGGACGCCATTACTTACCCTTCATATGCCTCCTAAGGCTGGCTCAGCGTTCCAGGACCGGATCCCGCTGTTCCTGAGTTTCCACATGCAGAATGTCAGAGTGGTGATTTCATCAGCCGCGGCCTCCGCTGTGCCCGCGTGGTTAAATGTGCGCTTGTCAGTCTGGCGTCTCCTGTCTCCTGTGGCCGGCGTCGCCATTACTGTTTCAATTCTCACATGGATTACAAATCAAACTTCCCTCCAAGTGTCTGCATGGGCGCAGCCATCTTGGATTTTGTCATCTGATCATTTCCACCAATCTGCTGTCTGTATTGTTGATTTGCATAATTGCCTAGCCAACCCCTTCCTTGCTGCAGGTATAAGTAAGCTGTGCCTGAGCAAGGAAGGCGTCAGTGCTTTGGTTGTCTAACCTAGTTCCAGTTTGTCTCTCTCCTGTGGTTGTCTTCCAGGTTCCAGCTCCTGTCTCCAGACTTCTGCTATAGAGACCCGCACCAGCATTCCATCTGCGGTGTAGCCTGACTCTCCGATCCATTCTGGACTCACCTGTTTCCAGTTACAACAATCACCTGCTTCCAGCCCAGCTTCCAGCAGTGTACAGCTTCTCTTAAAGGGCCGGTGTCCTTTCTGCAGTTTACCACTTTCCACCGGTATTATTATTTCACCGCTCTCAAACTCCAAACTTCATTATCAATCACCTGCTTCCAGCCCAGCTTCCAGCAGTGTACAGCTTCTCTTAAAGGGCCAGTGTCCTTTCTGCAGTTTACCACTCTCCACCGGTATTATTATTTCACCGCTCTCAAACTCCAAACTTCATTATTATTTCATCGCTCTCAAGTTCGTTTATTATTTAACTGGTTCCAGCCAGTATCCACTCCGTACCAACAACAGTCTGGTTCCAGCCAGTATCCACAGCAGCCGTTTTATCTTCAGCAGCCCAGCCTTTCCTGGAACACCAGCTGGTACGATCCTGGGTTCTCTCCATTGCTACAGTCAGGCCTGGTAAGGACTTTCCAACTAGAAGATTATAAGAACTGTCTCACACTACCAGTGCCTGTGGCCCTTGCCACCCTGTAGTACCCAGGAATTGTATTTATCCTCTGTTGACTTTTATGTTTCCTTTACTGCTGCTGTGTTACGGAGTTTGTCATAATAAACATCATTGACTTTTATCCTGGTTGTCGTGGTCACGCCTTCGGGCAGTTATTCTACATGTTACTTACATGTCTAGGGGTCTGATACAACCTCCCAGGTTCCGTTACATCTCAGCCCCTACAACTGAGGCTGCCTCCCATCAGCTCAGGCCCTCAGTTGTGACAGTGTAATGGGTATAACGGTGTGTAATAAAGTGTAATGGGTATAACGGTGTGTAATAATGTGTAATGGGTATTACGGTGTGTAATATTGTGTAATGGGCATTACGCTGTGTAATAATGTGTAATGGGTATAACGCTGTGTAATAATGTGTAATGGGCATTACGCTGTGTAATAATGTGTAATGGGTATAACGGTGTGTAATAATGTGTAATGGGCATTACGCTGTGTAATAATGTGTAATGGGTATAAAGCTGTGTAATAATGTGTAATGAGCATAATGCTGTGTAATAATGTGCAATGGGTATAACGCTGTGTAATAATGTGTATTGGGTATAACGGTGTGTAATAATGTGTAATGGGCATAATGCTGTGTAATAATGTGTAATGGGCATTACGGTGTGTAATAATGTGTAATGGGCATTACAGTGTGTAATAATGTGTAATGGGCAATACAGTGTGTAATAATGTGTAATGGGCATTACGCTCTGTAATAATGTGTAATGGGTATAACGGTGTGTAATAACGTTTAATGGGCATAATGCTGTGTAATAATGTGTAATGGGTATAACGCTGTGTAATGGGTATAACGGTGTGTAATATGCATAATGCTGTGTAATAATATGTAATGGGTATAACGCTGTGTAATAATGTGTAATGGGCATTACGGTGTGTAATAATGTGTAATGGGCATTACGGTGTGTAATAATGTGTATTGGGTATTACGGTGTGTAATAATGTGTAATGGGTATAACGGTGTGTCATAATGTGTAATGGGTATAACGGTGTGTAATAATGTGTAATGGGTATTACGGTGTGTAATATTGTGTAATGGGCATTACGCTGTGTAATAATGTGTAATGGGTATAACGCTGTGTAATAATGTGTAATGGGCATTACGCTGTGTAATAATGTGTAATGGGTATAACGGTGTGTAATAATGTGTAATGGGCATAATGATGTGTAATAATGTGTAATGGGTATAACGGTGTGTAATAATGTGTAATGGGCATAATGCTGTGTAATAATGTGTAATGGGTATAACGCTGTGTAATAATGTGTAATGGGTATAACGATGTGTAATAATGTGTAATGGGTATAACGGTGTGTAATAATGTGTAATGGGCATAATGCTGTGTAATAATGTGTAATGGGTATAACGCTGTGTAATAATGTGTAATGGGTATAACGGTGTGTAATAATGTGTAATGGGTATAACGGTGTGTAATAATGTGCAATGGGCATTACGGTGTGTAATAATGTGTAATGGGTATAACGGTGTGTAATAATGTGTAATGGGCATTACAGTGTGTAATAATGTGTAATGGGTATAACGCTGTGTAATAATGTGTAATGGGCATTACAGTGTGTAATAATGTGTAATGGGCATTACAGTGTGTAATAATGTGTAATGGGCATTACGGTTTGTAAAGTGTAATAATGTGTAATGGGTATTATGGTGTGTAATATTGTGTAATGGGTATTGAGGTGTGTAATAATGTATAATGGGCATTACGGTGTGTAATGGGCATTACAGTGTGTAATAATGTGTAATGGGCATTACGGTGTGTAATAATGTGCAATGGGCATTACGGTGTGTAATAATGTGTAATGGGCATTACGGTGTGTAATAATGTGCAATGGGCATTACGGTGTGTAATGTGTAATGGGTATTACGGTGTATAATAATGTGTAATGGGCATTACGGTGTGTAATGTGTAATGGGTATTACGGTGTGTAATAATGTGTAATGGGCATTACGGTGTGTAATGTGCATTACAGTGTGTAATAATGTGTAATGGGCATTACAGTGTGTAATAATGTGTAATGGGTATTAAGGTGTGTAATAATGTGTAATGGGTATTACGGTATGTAATAATGTGTAATGGGTATTACAGTGTGTAATAATGTGTAATGGGTATTACGGTGTGTAATAATGTGTAATGGGTATAACAGTGCGTAATAATGTGTAATGGGTATTACGGTGTGTAATAATGTGTAATGGGTATAACGCTGTGTAATAATGTGTAATGGGTCTAACGCTGTGTAATAATGTGTAATGGGCATAATGCTGTGTAATAATGTGCAATGGGTATAACGCTGTGTAATAATGTGTAATGGGTATAACGGTGTGTAATAATGTGTAATGGGTATAACGATGTGTAATAATGTGTAATGGGTATTACGGTGTGTAATAATGTGTAATGGGCATTACGGTGTGTAATAATGTGTAATGGGTATAACGGTGTGTAATAATGTGCAATGGGCATTACGGTGTGTAATAATGTGTATTGGGTATTACGGTGTGTAATAATGTGTAATGGGTATAACGATGTGTAATAATGTGTAATGGGTATTACGGTGTGTAATAATGTGCAATGGGCATTACGGTGTGTAATAATGTGTATTGGGTATTACAGTGTGTAATAATGTGTAATGAATATAACGATGTGTAATAATGTGTAATGGGTATTACGGTGTGTAATAATGTGTAATGGGCATTACGGTGTGTAATAATGTGTAATGGGTATAACGGTGTGTAATAATGTGCAATGGGCATTACGGTGTGTAATAATGTGTAATGGGTATAACGGTGTGTAATAATGTGTAATGGGCATTACAGTGTGTAATAATGTGTAATGGGTATAACGCTGTGTAATAATGTGTAATTAGCATTACAGTGTGTAATAATGTGTAATGGGTATTACGGTGTGTAATAATGTGTAATGGGCATTACAGTGTGTAATAATGTGTAATGGGCATTACGGTTTGTAAAGTGTAATAATGTGTAATGGGTATTATGGTGTGTAATATTGTGTAATGGGTATTACGGTGTGTAATAATGTGTAATGGGCATTACGGTGTGTAATGGGCATTACAGTGTGTAATAATGTGTAATGGGCATTACGGTGCGTAATAATGTGCAATGGGCATTACGGTGTGTAATAATGTGTAATGGGCATTACGGTGTGTAATAATGTGTAATGGGCGTTACAGTGTGTAATGGGTATAACGCTGTGTAATAATGTGTAATGGGCATTACAGTGTGTAATAATGTGTAATGGGTATAACGCTGTATAATAATGTGTAATGGGCATTACAGTGTGTAATAATGTGTAATGTGTATTACGGTGTGTAAAAATGTGCATTGGGTATTATGGTGTGTAATAATGTGTAATGGGTATAACGTTGTGTAATAATGTGTAATGGGCATTACGGTGTGTAATAATGTGTAATGGGCATTACGGTGTGTAATAATGTGTAATGGGTATTACGGTGTGTAATAATGTGTAATGGGTATAACGCTGTGTAATAATGTGTAATGGGTATTACGGTGTGTAATAATGTGTAATCGGTATTACGGTGTGTAATAATGTGTAATAGGCATTACGGTGTGTAATAATGTGTAATGGGCATTACGGTGTGTAATAATGTGTATTGGGTATTACGGTGTGTAATAATGTGTAATGGGTATAACAGTGTGTAATAATGTGTAATGGGTATTACGGTGTGTAATAATGTATAATGGGTATTACGGTGTGTAATATTGTGTAATGGGCATTACGCTGTGTAATAATGTGTAATGGGTATAACGCTGTGTAATAATGTGTAATGGGCATTACGCTGTGTAATAATGTGTAATGGGCATAACGCTGTGTAATAATGTGTAATGGGCATTATGCTGTGTAATAATGTGTAACGGGTATAACGGTGTGTAATAATGTGTAATGGGTATAACGGTGTGTAATAATGTGTAATGGGTATAACGGTGTGTAATAATGTGTAATGGGCATAATGCTGTGTAATAATGTGTAATGGGTATAACGCTGTGTAATAATGTGTAATGGGTATAACGCTGTGTAATAATGTGTAATGGGTATAACGCTGTGTAATAATGTGTAATGGGTATAACGCTGTGTAATAATGTGTAATGGGTATAACGGTGTGTAATAATGTATAATGGGTATTACGGTGTGTAATATTGTGTAATGGGCATTACGCTGTGTAATAATGTGTAATGGGTATAACGCTGTGTAATAATGTGTAATGGGCATTACGCTGTGTAATAATGTGTAATGGGCATAACGCTGTGTAATAATGTGTAATGGGCATTACGCTGTGTAATAATGTGTAACGGGTATAACGGTGTGTAATAATGTGTAATGGGCATAATGCTGTGTAATAATGTGTAATGGGTATAACGCTGTGTAATAATGTGTAATGGGTATAACGCTGTGTAATAATGTGTAATGGGTATTACGGTGTGTAATAATGTGTAATCGGTATTACGGTGTGTAATAATGTGTGATGGGCATTACGGTGTGTAATAATGTGTATTAGTTATTACGGTGTGTAATAATGTGTAATGGGCATTACGGTGTGTAATAATATGTAATGGGCATTACGGTGTGTAATAATGTGTAATGGGCATTACGGTGTGTAATAATGTGCATTGGGTATTACGGTGTGTAATAATGTGTAATGGGTATAACGGTGTGTAATAATGTGTAATGGGTATTACGGTGTGTAATAATGTGTAATGGGCATTATGGTGTGTAATAATCTGTAAAGGGTATTACAGTGTGTAATAATGTGTAATGGGTATAACGCTGTGTAATAATGTGTAATGGGCATTACAGTGTGTAATAATGTGTAATGTGTATTACAGTGTGTAATAATGTGTAATGGGTATTACGGTGTGTAATAATGTGTAATGGGCATTACAGTGTGTAATAATGTGTAATGGGCATTACGGTGTGTAATAATGTGTCATGGGTATTACGGTGTGTAATAATGTGTAATGGGCATTACGGTGTGTAATAATCTGTAAAGGGTATTACAGTGTGTAATAATGTGTAATGGGTATAACGCTGTGTAATAATGTGTAATGGGCATTACAGTGTGTAATAATGTGTAATGGGTATTACAGTGTGTAATAATGTGTAATGGGTATTACGGTGTGTAATAATGTGTAATGGGCATTACAGTGTGTAATAATGTGTAATGGGTATTACGGTGTGTAATAATGTGTAATGGGCATTACAGTGTGTAATAATGTGTAATGGGCATTACGGTGTGTAATAATGTGTAATGGGTATAACGGTGTGTAATAATGTACATTGGGCATTACGGTGTGTAATAATGTGTAATGGGTATAACGGTGTGTAATAATGTGTAATGGGCATTACAGTGTGTAATAATGTGTAATTGGTATAACGCTGTGTAATAATGTGTAATGGGCATTACAGTGTGTAATAATGTGTAATGGGTATTACGGTGTGTAATAATGTGTAATGGGCATTACAGTGTGTAATAATGTGTAGTGGGCATTACGGTGTTTAAAGTGTAATAATGTGTAATGGGTATTATGGTGTGGAATAATGTGTAATGGGTATTACGGTGTGGAATAATGTGTAATGGGCATTACGGTGTGTAATGGGCATTACGGTGTATAATGGGCATTACAGTGTGTAATAATGTGTAATGGGCATTACGGTGTGTAATAATGTGCAATGGGCATTACGGTGTGTAATAATGTGTAATGGGTATTACGGTGTGTAATAATGTGCAATGGGCATTACGGTGTGTAATGTGTAATGGGTATTACGGTGTGTAATAATGTGTAATGGGCATTACGGTGTGTAATGTGTAATGGGTATTACGGTGTGTAATAATGTGTAATGGGCATTACAGTGTAATAATGTGTAATGGGTATTACGGTGTGTAATAATGTGTAATGGGTATTACGGTGTGTAATAATGTCTAATGGGTATTACAGTGTGTAATAATGTGTAATGGGTATTACGGTGTGTAATAATGTGTAATGGGCATAATGCTGTGTAATAATGTGTAATGGGTATAACGGTGTGTAATATGTGTAATGGGTATTACGGTGTGTAATTATGTGTATTGGGTATTACGGTGTGTAATAATGTGTAATGGGCATTACGCTGTGTAATTATGTGTAATGGGTATAACGCTGTGTATTAATGTGTAATGGGTATAACGCTGTGTAATAATGTGTAATGGGCATTACGCTGTGTAATTATGTGTAATGGGCATTACGCTGTGTAATTATGTGTAATGGGTATAACGCTGTGTAATAATGTGTAATGGGCATAATGCTGTGTAATAATGTGCAATGGGTATAACGCTGTGTAATAATGTGTATTGGGTATAACGGTGTGTAATAATATGTAATGGGCATAATGCTGTGTAATAATGTGTAATGGGTATAACGGTGTGTAATATGTGTAATGGGTATTACGTGTGTAATAATGTGTAATGGGCATTACGGTGTGTAATAATGTGTAATGGGCATTACAGTGTGTAATAATGTGTAATGGGCAATACAGTGTGAAATAATGTGTAATGGGCATTACGCTCTGTAATAATGTGTAATGGGTATAACGGTGTGTAATAACGTTTAATGGGCATAATGCTGTGTAATAATGTGTAATGGGTATAACGCTGTGTAATGATGTGTAATGGGTATAACGGTGTTTAATAATGTGTAATATGCATAATGCTGTGTAATAATGTGTAATGGGTATAACGCTGTGTAATAATGTGTAATGGGCATTACGGTGTGTAATAATGTGTAATGGGCATTACGGTGTGTAATAATGTGTATTGGGTATTACGGTGTGTAATAATGTGTAATGGGTATAACGGTGTGTCATAATGTGTAATGGGTATAACGGTGTGTAATAATGTGTAATGGGTATTACGGTGTGTAATATTGTGTAATGGGCATTACGCTGTGTAATAATGTGTAATGGGTATAACGCTGTGTAATAATGTGTAATGGGCATTACGCTGTGTAATAATGTGTAATGGGTATAACGGTGTGTAATAATGTGTAATGGGCATAATGCTGTGTAATAATGTGTAATGGGTATAACGGTGTGTAATAATGTGTAATGGGCATAATGCTGTGTAATAATGTGTAATGGGTATAACGCTGTGTAATAATGTGTAATGGGTATAACGATGTGTAATAATGTGTAATGGGTATAACGGTGTGTAATAATGTGTAATGGGCATAATGCTGTGTAATAATGTGTAATGGATATAACGCTGTGTAATAATGTGTAATGGGTATAACGGTGTGTAATAATGTGTAATGGGTATAACGGTGTGTAATAATGTGAAATGGCCATTACGGTGTGTAATAATGTGTAATTGGTATAACGGTGTGTAATAATGTGTAATGGGCATTACAGTGTGTAATAATGTGTAATGGGCATTACAGTGTGTAATAATGTGTAATGGGCATTACAGTGTGTAATAATGTGTAATGGGCATTACGGTTTGTAAAGTGTAATAATGTGTAATGGGTATTATGGTGTGTAATATTGTGTAATGGTATTACGGTGTGTAATAATGTATAATGGGCATTACGGTGTGTAATGGGCATTACAGTGTGTAATAATGTGTAATGGGCATTACGGTGTGTAATAATGTGCAATGGGCATTACGGTGTGTAATAATGTGTAATGGGCATTACGGTGTGTAATAATGTGCAATGGGCATTACGGTGTGTAATGTGTAATGGGTATTACGGTGTATAATAATGTGTAATGGGCATTACGGTGTGTAATGTGTAATGGGTATTACGGTGTGTAATAATGTGTAATGTGCATTACAGTGTGTAATAATGTGTAATGGGCATTACAGTGTGTAATAATGTGTAATGGGTATTACGGTGTGTAATAATGTGTAATGGGTATTACGGTGTGTAATAATGTGTAATGGGTATTACGGTGTGTAATAATGTGTAATGGGTATTACGGTGTGTAATAATGTGTAATGGGTATAACAGTGCGTAATAATGTGTAATGGGTATTACTGTGTGTAATAATGTGTAATGGGTATAACGCTGTGTAATAATGTGTAATGGGTCTAACGCTGTGTAATAATGTGTAATGGGCATAATGCTGTGTAATAATGTGCAATGGGTATAACGCTGTGTAATAATGTGTAATGGGTCTAACGCTGTGTAATAATGTGTAATGGGCATAATGCTGTGTAATAATGTGCAATGGGTATAACGGTGTGTAATAATGTGTAATGGGCATAACGCTGTGTAGTAATGTGTAATGGGTATAACGCTGTGTAATTTGTGTAATGGGTATAACGGTGTGTAATAATGTGTAATGGGTATTACGGTGTGTAATAATGTGTAATGGGCATTACGGTGTGTAATAATGTGTAATGGGCATTACAGTGTGTAATAATGTGTAATGGGCATTACAGTGTGTAATAATGTGTAATGGGCATTACGCTGTGTAATAATGTATAATGGGTATAACGGTGTGTAATAATGTGTAATGGGCATTACGCTGTGTAATAATGTATAATGGGTATAACGGTGTGTAATAATGTGTAATGGGCATAATGCTGTGTAATAATGTATAATGGGTATAACGGTGTGTAATAATGTGTAATGGGCATAATGCTGTGTAATAATGTGTAATGGGTATAACGCTGTGTAATGATGTGTGATGGGTATAACGGTGTGTAATAATGTGTAATGGGCGTAATGCTGTGTAATAATGTGTAATGGGTATAACGCTGTGTAATAATGTGTAATGGGTTTTACGGTGTGTAATAATGTGTAATCGGTATTACGGTGTGTAATAATGTGTAAAGGGCATTACGGTGTGTAAAAATGTTTAATTGGCATTACGCTGTGTAATAATGTGTATTGGGTATTATGGTGTGTAATAATGTGTAATGGGTATTACAGTGTGTAATAATGTGTAATGGGTATTACGGTGTGTAATAATGTGTAATGGGCATTACGGTGTGTAATAATGTGTAATGGGCATTACGGTGTGTAATAATGTGTATTGGGTATTATGGTGTGTAATAATGTGTAATGGGCATTACGGATGTGTAATAATGTGTAATGGGCATTACGGATGTGTAATAATGTGTAATGGGCATTACGGTGTGTAATAATGTGTAATGGACATTACAGTGTGTAATAATGTGTAATGGGTATAACGCTGTGTAATAATGTGTAATGGGCATTACAGTGTGTAATAATGTGTAATGGGTATAACGGTGTGTAATAATGTGCAATGGGCATTACGGTGTGTAATAATGTGTAATGGGTATAACGCTGTGTAATAATGTGTAATGGGTATAACGGTGTGTAATAATGTGTAATGGGCATTACGGATGTGTAATAATGTGTAATGGGTATAACGGTGTGTAATAATGTGTAATGGGCATTACAGTGTGTAATAATGTGTAATGGGTATAACGGTGTGTAATAATGTGCAATGGGCATTACGGTGTGTAATAATGTGTAATGGGTATAACGCTGTGTAATAATGTGTAATGGGTATAACGCTGTGTAATAATGTGTAATGGGCATTACGGATGTGTAATAATGTGTAATGGGTATAACGGTGTGTAATAATGTGTAATGGGCATTACAGTGTGTAATAATGTGTAATGGGTATAACGGTGTGTAATAATGTGCAATGGACATTACAGTGTGTAATAATGTGTAATGGGTATTACGGTGTGTAATAATGTGTAATGGGCATTACAGTGTGTAATAATGTGTAATGGGTATAACGGTGTGTAATAATGTGCAATGGGCATTACGGTGTGTAATAATGTGTAATGGGTATAACGCTGTGTAATAATGTGTAATGGGCATTACGGATGTGTAATAATGTGTAATGGGTATTACAGATGTGTAATGGACATAACGGTGTGTAATGACGCTGGAGATATGTTTCAATTTTCAGCTGGGTGCTCATAAATGAAGTTGCTGTTTGTGTTATACTATACAGGTTGTATGACATAGGTATGTACATTATACTTGTACTTTGTAGTTAAATTGTGTTTAATATTTTTCCACACGTGTCAGCAGAGGCAAATTGCAAATTCTGGTCTGGATTCATTGAATTGTATCACGAGAATGAGTGCCTGTGGCATGTAAAAAGCGCGGACTATGCCAACAGGACACAGAGTTATCAGGTATAAGAACAGATTATCGGATACAGTAGAGCCAGGAACTATTTTAAAAAAACAATATTAAAAGTTACGTTTTAAAATAATAATCATATCAATTTGAACATATTTATTCAAATTTAAAAGAGTGCTCCAAAAAGGCAATCCCTGTCTTTTCCCGGCCACTGTCGGCTTGTGTATGTTTATCAGAGCCAGGAACAGTGCTGCAGATCTAAATTGGGTAAAGAAGAGGATCGCAAATTTCCAAACAGTGTTTTTGTAGGAGCACAAGAAGTACATGGAATCGCAACGTTCAGGAGCCGGGACGGATGAGGTTTACAAGCCAACACTGTGGTATTATGACCTCATGAAATTCACTTTGGAGCAAGAGCCAAGGATAAGGTCATGGTGTAATCTGGTTTTGTATTCTCCCACTCTTGTGGAAGAGGAGGCATCGGAGAGTCTGGATCTGGTAAGTACACACACATTTTGTATGTGTATTGTACCCACACATTTTTACATGGAGTTCATTTTTGTTTTATATTGCAGGATATTACACCGGACCAGGAAGTGGAGCCTTCCATGAGCGAGGCAACTGAAGTGGACGATCCAATTCCACAGCCACAACCCCCGAAACAGCGGAGGTCATCCAGAAACCCACTTCTGCCCCGTCCAGCTCACAAAAGTGTTTTTACTCACACCGAGGAGGTTCTTAATAGGCCCCTGGACTTGGCACAAACTTTTGGCAATTACATCGTGGCGGAGATGCGACTGATGAATGATGATCAAAAGAATATCTACAAGTGTCTGGTTCCTAATGCTACCTCATGCACAAAAACAAATCTCTTGTCAAGGCATGTGAGATAACACCACCTGCCAGAAGCTGTCTCCCAAATGTGCCCCCACCCACATAACCAGCCCATGCAGTATGCGCCGGGAAACCCTCCTCAACAATCGAGTTTTCTGCCAGGACCCATACAGCCCACCCCCTCCTCCCATTCCAGTGTCTCCTCCAGTGGTGTGTACTGTCAAAGTCGAAAAAATCTCATAATTCACATGCCTTGTACTAACCCCAATGCTCATGCCTGCTGCTCGTGCACCCACTCCCCCGTGCATACGCATCCCGCAGGTTGCGTAAGGGACGCTCCAATGTCTCGTGCGCATGGAGATGTGTATTTACGGCGGTGTTTGTGAGCGTCTAGCGAGCGACTCGATCGCAACATATTTGACCCATATAGTGTGTTTTAGTCAATATTCCCCTAGACAACGTCCGCAAGTATGTTTAGTTTAAACGGTTCCTGTAGAGAGATTCCTCTTTGCATGATAGGAAGGGTCAGATAAAGGTTGAAAGGTGGTATCTAGTATCCAGCTGTAGAGTATTTTAATGGTAACATTTCGGTGTTGGTTAGGAAAAGATTGCTCGCTCCTGCGTATAGTTATGTACAAAAGTAGTTTATGGACATTTACTGTATCTGCTGTTTATTACACATGCGGCTGGAATCCTGAGGACACCTCCCACCTGAGAAGTTGGAGAAAGACACAGCCCACCTGTTCAAATCCACCTATGACCTTTTGTTATAATGCAGAGACACATTCCTGTGTCCAATGAACAATGAGATTATAGGGACCATTGTATTGTGAATGTATGCTGTGTATATAAGGACCACCATTGCTGGGCCAGTCACTCACTCTCTCTCAAAAGGCTTTCTCTTTGAATGCTAAGGGCTGGATCCAGCACGCGCTTGCGAATCATCCCCACGTATGTATTATTCTCTGTAGCCATTTTGTTATCCATTGTGTTTGCCATTTATGTTCTCATTTGTTCGCTCTTGTTTACAATTGTCTGCCATTGTTCATCTTATTCTTCCGTTAGTGTGTTAGATTTTGATGTTAGTTTGTAGTGTATAATCTGTACTGTTTTCCCCTTTTTACTCTAAATCATCCACGAAGGTGTTAGAGCCAGAGTGGTTTTTAAATCCAAACCAGGTCTTGCGTTTTCACTAGTTACTACAAAGGGCTTTTCTTAGCGTCTCAATCACTCAAACAGCTTACACATTATCAAGGTTAATAAGCGTTACATCATTGTAGTATTACATTACTAAGGTTTAGAGTATAAGCATATCCTTACTGTATCTTGTTAATAAGGTTTACTGTGTATCATTCTGTGAGCGTCTGCGCCGCTCGTGTCTCACTCTCACGGCGCAGCGTCCGCTACGCCAATAGCGTAGCATTACGGTACTCGGAACGCCTATAGCATGCTCGATACGAAGCGTGAGTCCGTGAGCGTACATGTCGCTCGTGCGTCGCGCCCACGGCCTAGCGTCTGCTACGCTATGTGCATACCCTTACGGTACTCAGTGCGCCAATAGCGTACTTAGTCCGTAATAGTATATAGCTTATGTTTAAAGGTAATATTTGACATTATCAGTACTTAGACATGCTGAGTACATAGTCCTCTGTACTGGACCATCCTCATATTTGAAATGTATTCATTTTTTTCAAATAGTTTTTTTTTTGGTTGTGTTTAAAAAATTGTTGTTGCCCTTACCCTATTCTCTTGCTCCAAGTGACCTGTATTGAGGTCATTAGTACCACAGTGTTGGTTTCTTGACCTCATTATCCCGGACTTCTGATCATTGTGATCTATGAATTTCTTGTGTTCCTTCTAAAAGCACTGTTCAGAAATCTGCACTTTATCTTCTCTCTCCAATGTATGGTGGCAGCACTGATATTCTGTGAGATACGCCTGATTCCTCTACTGCTTACTGGTGGCATAGTCCTTGCTAAAAAGGCTCTTGTTCTCCTGATAGAGTCACTGAGTCCAGACCAGAATAGATTACTGGTTGTTAATGCAAATGTCATTTTGTGTAACATATTTTTGTAAAAATCAGAGGGTCAGCGAGATGTTATGGAGCCAATGTATCATTTAATACTTGCTGCTGATTTCCCCAAAACAACCGTACCTCCAAAATGTAAGTAGAAGGGACTGCAGCAGGTATCTCCCATACCTTCATACATGTACATCTCCAGGCAAGGGTAAGGTAAGTTGTTGGTTGTTTTTTTTAAATACAACCCTCATACCCCTTTTCCACTAGCTCAAAAAACACGGGTAAATGCACGGGGGCGCGCATTTACCCGTGTTTTTGGCAAGTGGAAAAGGGTCAACCCGGATCAAGTGACCCGTGAATCCTACCCGGCTATTTACCTGGGTAGGAAACGGGAATGATCCGGGTAGGGTTGTAGTGTAAACAGGAGCCGTGTCGATGCGACACGGCTCCCGTTTACACTGTATGGAAGGGCGGCGCTGGGAGATCATGTGATCTCCCTGCGCCGCCCCTGCCGCGTCACTAGAAGCGTCACCAACCCGGCATATGCCGGGTTGTGACTGCTGATGGGAAAGGGGCCGAGCACGGGTCGCAGCAGGGGGCAGCTCCCGTGTCAGGCTCCCGGCTGCGACCCGTGATCGTAAGTGGAAAAGGGGTATAATTCTCCTGCAAGTAAAAAAACAAACAAAAAATAGAACCTTTGAACAGACATAACTTATTTAAAACAAATAAAAAATAATTATATATATATATATATATATATATATGTATATATATACACACACACACACACATACGTATACACACAGAAGGGAATATGGAAATCAGAGGAAATCACATGATGTAATTGCAGCTTCCTGACAGGCCACTGCTCCCACTCCGCATAAATGCACTGATATAAAATGTCTGCCACTATTTATTTACACAGATAAAAAATCACAGGTACATATAGTCATTATTGGTGGTTCTGGGCTCCGGCCAGTTCAAGGGAAATCGCACAGTCACAATGGCAGCGTGTGTACCCACCTTTACACACCAGACGGGATATTTATACACAGCAACACTGATATTATGTGGACACAAAAGTAACAATACAAGTGACACATTAACAGGAAATTGTTTCTGTCACCATAGCGACAATTATCTGATAATAAGATAATACAGACAAATAAAAAGACTCAACGGAAATCTTTTGGTTTTAAACGACTTTATTTCATATCTTTAATATACACATTTTTGTCCATCTACATTTTAAACTTAAAAAATACTTTACTCTGCACAACATGGATAAAATAGCCTTTAAAGCACAGAAACAATTTGTTATGTTTTAGTATTGCAGGTAAGTAAAACAGATACATATCAGGAGAGCCAAAAGCCTATGGGGGTCATTCAGACTCAGCTGCAACAGCGGCCTGCAGCAGTTTGCTGGTGGTGGCAAAATGCACATGCGCCGCAGCCACGCAAACACATTGTGGTCGCATCCCTGAGGGGTGAACGCGGGCGGGCCGGGACTATTTTCCGGGGTCTGCATGATGTCACATCTGCATTCATCTCTGATTAACCCCCTATAAGCTTCCAGAGTGCACCTCATATCTCATCTTTTCCAAGTTACTACAAATGATATGAGATCGGTAGCACCACCACTTTCAGGATTATTATACAGAACACACATAAAGGCTGACAGCAAATAACAATAAATGATCACATACAAGGGATTAATTAGAAATAAGGAAGCATAATCATCATTAAGTCTAATTATCAATTGGTTCTGTGCGGGACCCATACACCTCTTTACTGCCTCCAGCAGCCCCTGGTACTGCACTGCGGCCATCCGCCCTGTCTCCCCCTCTAGCACCTCAGCACTGCTTGGGGACATTACCCACTTACACACTGCCTCCAGCAGCCCCCACTACTGCCACTCGTCCTGTCTGACACCTCAGCGCTGCTTGGGGACAATATTACCCACTTACACACAACCTCCAGCAGCCCCCACTACTGCCACTCGTCCTGTCTGCCACCTCAGCGCTGATTGTGGACAATATTACCCACTTACACACTACCTCCAGCAGGCCCCACTACTGCCACTCGTCCTGTCTGCCACCTCAGAGCTGACTGGGGACAATATTACCCACTTACACACTGCCTCCAGCAGCCCCCACTACTGCCACTCGTCCTGTCTGCCACCTCAGCACTGATTGGGGACAATATTACCCACTTACACCCCACTACTGCCACTCGTCCTGTCTGCCACCTCAGCACTGATTGGGGACAATATTACCCACTTACACACTGCCTCCAGCAGCCCCACTACTGCCACTCGTCCTGTCTGACACCTCAGAGCTGATTGGGGACAATATTACCCACTTACCCACTGCCTCCAGCAGCCCCCCACTACTGCCACTCGTCCTGTCTGCCACCTCAGCGCTGATTGGGGACAATATTACCCACTTACACACTGCCTCCAGCAGCCCCACTACTGCCACTCGTCCTGTCTGACACCTCAGCGCTGATTGGGGACATTACCCACTTACACACTGCCTCCAGCAGCCCCACTACTGCCACTTGTCCTGTCTGCCACCTCAGCGCTAATTGGGGACAATATTACCCACTTACACACTACCTCCAGCAGCCCCCACTACTGCCACTCGTCCTGTCTGCCACCTCAGCGCTGATTGGGGACAATATTACCCACTTACACACTGCCTCCAGCAACCCCCACTACTGCCACTCGTCCTGTCTGCCACCTCAGCACTGACTGGGGACAATATTACCCACTGCCTCCAGCAGCCCCCACTACTGTCACTCGTCCTGTCTGCCACCTCAGCGCTGATTGGGGACATTACCCACTTACAAACTGCCTCCAGCAGCCCCCACTACTGTCACTCGTCCTGTCTGCCACCTCAGCGCTGATTGGGGACATTACCCACTTACAAACTGCCTCCAGCAGCCCCCACTACTGTCACTCGTCCTGTCTGCCACCTCAGCGCTGCTTGGGGACATTACCCACTTACACACTGCCTCCAGCAGCACCCACTACTGCCACTCGTCCTGTCTGCCACCTCAGCGCTGATTGGGGACATTACCCACTTACACACTGCCTCCAGCAGCCCCCACTACTTCCACTCGTCCTGTCTGCCACCTCAGCGCTGATTGGGGACAATATTACCCACTTACACACTGCCTCCAGCAGCCCCCACTACTGCCACTCGTCCTGTCTGCCACCTCAGAGCTGATTGGGGACAATATTACCCACTTACACACTGCCTCCAGCAGCCCCCACTACTGTCACTCGTCCTGTCTGCCACCTCAGCGCTGCTTGGGGACAATATTACCCACTTACACACTGCCTCCAGCAGCCCCCACTACTGTCACTCGTCCTGTCTGCCACCTCAGCGCTGCTTGGGGACAATATTACCCACTTACACACTGCCTCCAGCAGGCCCCACTACTGCCACTCGTCCTGTCTGCCACCTCAGCGCTGATTGGGGACAATATTACCCACTTACACACTACCTCCAGCAGGCCCCACTACTGCCACTCGTCCTGTCTGACACCTCAGCGCTGATTGGGGACAATATTACCCACTTACACACTACCTCCAGCAGGCCCCACTACTGCCACTCGCCCTGTCTGCCACCTCAGCGCTGATTGGGGACAATATTGTCAACTTACACACTGCCTCCAGCAGCCCCCACTACTGCCACTCGTCCTGTCTGCCACCTCAGCGCTGATTGGGGACAATATTACCCACTTACACACTACCTCCAGCAGGCCCCACTACTGCCACTCGTCCTGTCTGCCACCTCAGCACTGATTGGGGACAATATTACCCACTTACACACTACCTCCAGCAGGCCCCACTACTGCCACTCGCCCTGTCTGCCACCTCAGCACTGATTGGGGACAATATTGTCAACTTACACACTGCCTCCAGCAGCCCCCACTACTGCCACTCGTCCTGTCTGCCACCTCAGCGCTGATTGGGGGACAATATTACCCACTTACACACTGCCTCCAGCAGCCCCCACTACTGCCACTCATCCTGTCTGCCACCTCAGCGCTGATTGGGGACAATATTACCCACTTACACACTGCCTCCAGCAGCCCCCACTACTGCCACTCGTCCTGTCTGCCACCTCAGCGCTCAATGGGGACAATATTACCCACTTACACACTGCCTCCAGCAGCACCCACTACTGCCACTCGTCCTGTCTGCCACCTCAGCACTGATTGGGGACAATATTACCCACTTACACACTGCCTCCAGCAGCCCCCACTACTGCCACTCATCCTGTCTGCCACCTCAGCCCTGATTGGGGACAATATTACCCACTTACACACTGCCTCCAGCAGCCCCACTACTGTCACTCGTCCTGTCTGCCACCTCAGCACTGATTGGGGACAATATTACCCACTTACACACTGCCTCCAGCAGCCCCACTACTGCCACTCGTCCTGTCTGCCACCTCAGCGCTGATTGGGTACAATATTACCCACTTACACACTGCCTCCAGCAGCCCCGCTACTGCACTACTGCCACCCACCCTGTCTCCCCCTGACATCTAAGCACTGCTTGGGCATTTATTGTACTGCTAACAGTCCTTCATCAACAGATGGATGTAACCAGGGCAGTAAGGAGTCAGAAGCTGCTTCTGGTACCATGGACCCTGGTCATGTAAGGCTCGGAGAGTCAGTAAGAATCTGTAATAGGGTGCTAATTAGCAGCGTTTGCAATCCTTTTCCTAGCATGCTGACTGCCACCTCCCCCCTTGATGAAGCAGAAATTGCAATCGCCTCACAATTTCTGCTTCATCATAGAAATTAGTGAAGCCTCCTGCTGGCTCAGCTTAGCTGCGACCGCAGGAGGCACGTCATGTTCTTCTCGATCGCGGCAGCTACATGATGTCACGCAGGCGCCGTGATTATGCCCCCATTTGTCCTACAATGCCCGTCTACTCCCTGGAAATGGAGCGTTGTCCGACCCCCGGCGACCGCCTCTCCCTGATTGACAGGCAGAGGCAATCTCATTTTCTGTGCCCCCCCCCATAGAAAATGAGGACGCATGCGCAGGACGGGTGCTGGGCATGCGCCCGCAACGTTTTCTTAATAATTCTGGTTGGATCGCACACTACGAACCAACCTGAATTAGGCCCAGAGTCACCATCTTACAGGCAGCCGCTGAGGGAGCAGAGAATGGGTGTTATGTGGCAGGAATAGGCTGGTTAGGTAACAGGCTGGCTGCTGCATTCTGTACAAGCTACAAGTGGTGCAATTCTTCTGCTGGGAGACCCAGGTAGAGGATATTACAGTGTTCTGTGTGTGATGATACAAATACATGTATGACTGTCTGTCTGTCTATGTTCCTCAGATGCGGATCTGATTGTGGCTGATACCTGATGTCTAAGTGTCACTCCACCATCCAGGACACCAAGATTCCACACAGGATAAGCATTTTGTAACTCTGAACCCCCAAGTGTAAGTCTGGTTGGTAGGCAAAGCTAAGCTGTAGCCCTGCCCTTTGTCGTGAGCTTCTATCATAAGGACCTGTTTCACTAGGACTGAGTCACAGCCAACTAGCGTCACCCACACCTGGAGCTCAGCTAGACATTTAGGATTGGTATTGGGTACTCAGTACCCGGAGCAAAAGACAGGTCATTGGCATAGCAATGGTAAACGAGGACATGACGTCTGACTGTTTCACTTAGTGGTAGCACGTGTATTGCAAGAAGCATGGGAGATAGGATAAGAACCTTGAAGAACCTTACATGGCAATGATAAGTATACTCCAGAAGAAAAGAATGGTTCTTTACCTGAGTGATATCTATTGTGTGCGACAAGAGCTTATTTCTCAGAACATGGAAATGGCCTCACACCTGTGTGACTTCTCTGATGTGTAACAAGTTGTGATTTCTGGGTAAAACATTTCCCACACTCAGAGCAAGAAAATGGATTCTCACCTGTGTGAATTATCTGATGTCTAACAAGAGCTGATTTGTATGCAAAACATTTCCCACACTCAGAACATGGAAATGGATTCTCACCTGTGTGAATTATCTGATGTGTAACAAGAGCTGATTTGAATGCAAAACATTTCCCACACTCAGAACATGGAAATGGATACTCACCTGTGTGAATTCTCTGATGTGTAACAAGAGCTGATTTGTATGCAAAACATTTCCCACACTCAGAACATGGAAATGGCTTCTCACCTGTGTGACTTCTCTGATGTTTAACAAGATCTGATTTGTATGGAAAACATTTCCCACACTCAGAGCAAGAAAATGGATTCTCACCTGTGTGACTTCTCTGATGTGTAACAAGAAATGATTTTCGTGTAAAACATTTTCCACACTTAGAGCAAGAAAATGGCTTCTCACCTGTGTGACTTCTCTGATGTTTAACAAGATCTGATTTCTGTATAAAACATTTCCCACACTCAGAGCAAGAAAATGGCTTCTCACCTGTGTGACTTCTCTGATGTGTAACAAGAGTTGATTTTTGTATAAAACATTTCCCACACTCAGAACAGGAATATGGTTTCTCACCTGTATGTATTCTCTTATGTATTACAAGATGTGATTTGTATGTAAAACTTTTCCCACACTCAGAACATTGAAATGGCCTCTCACCTCGCTTAGCTGGTTGATGGGTAATAAGGTTTGTGCTCTGTGTAAAACATTTGGCATCTATAGAACAGGGAAACACTGTATCTACTGTCAGAGCTGTAACAGATGCTCCAATATCAGAGTGATCAGGAGAACATTTCCCAGGATCAGATGGATCAGATGATAGAGCTGGATGTATAATTGGGGTAATAGGATCATCTCCTGGAGAATCCTGTCTACTGTCATTATATTTTATGTCACAATCCAGGGATGAAATTAGATGTCCTTCTGAGATGTTCCTGCTTGTGTGTCCATCTGCTGGAAATAAAATACATTATGGAAATGTGACATTTTCTGTAACAATATTAATCTTGTAAACAATAGGAGAAGACGACTCTCTGGGACACTTAATTGTAAATGTGTGTGTATAATAAAACATTACTTTTACTGAAGGCTTTATAATATTGTGTCTCAGACTATCATTGTGTCCACCCTCCTGAGAACCCTCACAATAACAAATGTAATATTATAATAAGACTTAGATATATCTCTCTCTTGTACTGGTAACTAACCATGAAGTATAAATGGAGATGTAGTCACTCTCCAAGTCCTATGTCAGCACCAATGTAAAACAATGGATGGGGAACATATCGTATGAATTGGAGATTCAAGATGAACAATAACATCAGTCATATGAGCTGATGGATCAGAGAAATGTCTCCTAATGTTACTCCTGGAAGCATTGGTAAGGTAGCATTCCTTTATAAGTGTGCTCATACGCTGGTAAGTCTGTATATGTGTTACCCTTATTTCTCTTACGTCCTAGAGGATGCTGGGGTTCCATTTAGTACCATGAGGTATAGACGGGTCTCTTGGGAGCCATGAGCACTTTAAGAATTTAATAGTGTGGGCTGGCTCCTCCCTCTATGCCCCTCCTACCAGACTCAGTTTAGAAAATGTGCCCGGAGGAGCCGGTCACAGCTAGGGGAGCTCCTGGGAGTTTTTCTAGTTTTATTGTTTTTGTAAGAGATTAGGATACAGGAAGGCTGCTGGCAACAGCTTCCCTGCTTCGTGGGACTTGGGGGGGGGGGGGGAGTAGGAACCAACTCTTGAAGTTAATGGTTCTCTATCTCCGCTGACAGGACACTGAGCTCCTGTGTGTGCTGATCGCAAGCCCACGAGGCGACCGCTCACTCCCGCAGGACGGCCACCACCCCCTAACAGAGCCAGAAGAATGAAGAGTGGTGAGTACAGCGCCGGCGGCCCGGGAAGCGGGTCGCCGGCGGGAATGGCGGCACAAGGGTGGAAGCAGCTCTGACAGGCTGCGCTCCGGAAGGCTCAGCGGCACACTGTGTACGGCGCTGTAAGGGGCGTCCTGGGCCAGCACAATCACCCTACACTGGTCCACTATAGCTATTGGGCTAATCCCGCTGTTAGTTGATTATACTGGCCTGAGGTATTTTATATCTAAGTGCGGGAGAACGCACCATTACAGGGGGCAGGACTTCTCCTCAGAGTGGATCCAGCACTCACCAGCACCATTTTCTCCCTGCAGATCACAGCATCAGAACGCTGACAGGGAGACTGACCTCCTCATAACTCCAGCTATCCTCTGCGGTACCAGGGTGTTATAGACAAGGGGGGAGTGTGTTTATATGTACAGTTTATCCTATTGTTACTCAGTCAGCGCCGGCAGTTTGTATTAATAACTGCCTACAGGGGCGCTGTGTGGCTGGCTCCTTATACTCTGTGACTCTCTGAAGGTACTCTGTGGGAAACTGTGTCTGACATTTTCCTGTGTGTGTGTGTGTGTGTGTGTGTGTGTGTGTGTGTGTGTGGCTGTATAGCTCACATTAACATGTCTAAGGACTCTGTATCTTGTGCTGCAGAGTGTGTATCTTCTCCTGAAGAGTCTATCCCATGTTTTCAGGACTGCAATGTAATTTCCCAGCCCTCTGAATCTGAACCCCCATGGGTGGATTCTATAAGGGGCATGATATCACAGATTTAATCTAGGATGTCATATAATGAGAAACAAACGCAGGTTTTGAGGAACTCTGTAGAGGTATTGCAGTGTTCAACTCCCACTACCTCACCTGGGACCTCTACTACATATCCAAAAAAGCGTGATCTTGCCCAGATAATACAAGCTGACATGGATACCGACTCTGATACAGGGGACAGTGATGGGGATATGCAGGGGGGGGGGGATGATGCATCCCTTGCTAAGGGAGTGCAATTAATGATTGAGGCCATTAGGGACATTCTGCATATTACTGAGAAAGCACCTGAGCAGGTGGAGGCTTACTTTACTGACAATAAAAAATCCTCCCTTACCTTCCCTGCTTCAAAGGAGTAAAACTCCTTGTTTGAAAAATCCTGGGAAAACCCAGAGAAAAAAATCCAGATTCCTAAGAGAGTTCTAGTTGCTTTTCCCTTCCCTGAAGAGGATAGGAAAAAGTTGGAAAACCCACCGATAGTAGACGCTTCTGTATCTCGGTTGTCTAAAATGGTGGTTTTACCTGTCCCTGGGTCGACCACTTTAAAAGAACCGGCTGACCGCAAGATTGAGACTACACTCAAATCACTATACACAGCTACAGGCGTAGCTTTAAGGCCCACTATTGCTTGTGCATGGATTTCTAAAGCCATAGTAAAGTGGTCAGGCACATAACTACAGAAATTAGATGCTATGGACAGGAGTGACATTGAATTGTTTTTACGTCACATACAGGATTCTGCAGGTTTCATGGTGGAGGGCATGAAGGACCTTGGCCTGCTTAATGCAAGGGCTTCTTCCATGGCTGTCTTGGCACGCAGGGGACTCTGGCTGCGGATGCGGAATCCAAGAAAAGTGTGGAGAACCTACCCTTCACAGGTCAGGCTCTGCTTGGGGATGCATTGGATGCGTAGATCTCCACGGCAACTGCGGGTAAGTCAACCTTCCTTCCCTCAACCACACTGCCGACTAGGAAATCTTATCCTACGTCCACATTGCAGTCCATTCGGACAACGAAAGTCAAAAAGTCCAAACCCCCTTCCACTTTCTTTAGAGGAAGTCGGGGAATATCCAGAAAACCTGCACCAACAGGTTCCCAGGAACAGAAACCAGGTTCTGCTTCCTCCAAGTCTTCAGCATGACGGTGGACCTCCCAGCCTGGTGATCAGGCAGGTGGGAGCGAGACTAAAAGATTTCAGTCATATCTGGGCATCCTCTTGCCTAGACCCCTGGGTCAAAGATATTGTTACCCAGGGGTACAAACTGGAATTTCAAGACCTCCCACCTCACAGATTCTTCAAATCAGGCTTACCAGCTTCGCTGACAGAAAGTGCTATCCTACAGGAAGCCATTCAAAGATTGGGTCAAACAAATGTTATTGTTCCAGTTCCACCTCACCTAATGCACAAAGGTTATTACTCAAACCTGTTTGTGGTACCGAAACTAGATGGTTCGGTAAGACCGATATTAAACCTAAAGTCATTGAACCCATACTTGAGGGAATTCAAATTCAAGATGGAGTCTCTAAGAGCGGTGATCTCAGGTCTGGAGGAGGGGGAATTCCTGGTATCCCTGGATATCAAGGATGCGTACATTCACATTCCAATCTGGCCGCCTCACCAGGCTTCTCAGATTTGCGCTGCTGGACTGTCACTATCAGTTCCAGGCACTGCCATTTGGCCTATCCACAGCACAGAGGGTGTTCACCAAGGTCATGGCAGAGATGATGCCACTCCTCCGCAGGCAGGGAGTGAACATAATTCCATATCTGGACGATCTGCTGATAAAACCATCTTCCAGAGAGAGGTTGATGCAGAGTATAGCTCTCTCAACTGGACTACTCCAGGATCACGGGTGGATCCTGAACCTTCCAAAGTCACATTAGGAACCGACACGGAGACTGCCCTTCCTGGGAATGATACTCGACATGGAAGAGCAGAGGGTGTTTCTACCAGCGGAGAAAGCGTTGGTGATTCAATCAATGGTACGGGATGTCCTGAAGCCAACCTGGGTATCAGTTCATCAGTGCATTCGCCTTCTGAGGAAGATGGTAGCCTCCTACGAGGCTCAACAATACGGAAGATTCCATGCGAGGTCATTCCAACTGGATCTCCTAGACAAATGGTCGGGATCCCATCTTCACATGCACCAGCGGATACACCTGTCGCCGAAAGCCAGAATTTCACTTCTCAGGTGGCTGCAAACTTCTCACATACTCGAGGGCCGCAGGCTCGGGATTCAGAATTGGATCCTTCTAACCACGGATGCAAGTCTCAGAGGTTGGGGAGCAGTCACCCAAGGGGAAAACTTCCAAGGAAAGTGGTCAAGTCTGGAATCCATCCTTCCGATAAACATTCTGGAACTAAGGGCCATATACAATGGACTTCTACAAGCGGCACATCTTCTGCAAGATCGGGCCATTCAGGTTCAGTCGGACAATGTAACGGCGGTGTCCTACATAAACCGACAGGGCGGAACAAAGAGCACAGCGGCGATGTCAGAGGATACAAGAATCCTCCTCAGGGCAGAAAAGCACGCAATGGCGCTGTCAGCAATCTTCATTCCGGGAGTGGACAACTGGGAAGCGGACTTCCTCAGCAGACACGATCTCCATCCAGGAGAATGGGGCCTCCACCCAGAGGTGTTCGCAGAGGTAACAAGTCGATGGGTTGTACCTCAGATAGCCATGATGGCTTCCCGCCTCAACAAGAAGCTTTGGAGGTACTGTTCCAGGTCGAGATACCCACAAGCAGTGCTGGTGGACGCCTTGGTAACTCCGTGGGTGTTCCAATCGGTGTATATGTTCCCTCCACTTTCACTCATCCCAAGGATTCTCAAACTAATAAAAAGAATAAGAGTTCAGGCGATCCTCATTGCTCCAGACTGGCCAAGACGGGGTTGGTACGCGGATCTTCTGGAATTACTGCTGGAGAATCCGAGGCCTCTTCCTCTTCACGAGGACCTTCTACTACAGGGGTCGTTCGCCTATCAAGACTTACCGCGGCTACGTTTGACGGCATGGAGGCTGAACGCCAGATCTTAGCTCGGAAGGGCATTCCGAAAAAGGTCATTTTACTACCCTGGTACAGGCTAGGAAAGGAGTAAAGTCTAAACATTACCATCGGATTTGGAAAAAGTATGTGTCTTGGTGTAAATCCAAGAAATATCCTACTGCGGAGTTTCAACTGGGACGGTTTCTCCTCTTTCTGCAAGCAGGCGTGAATGTGGGCCTACGCTTGGGCTCCATAAAGGTCCAGATTTCGGCCTTCTCCATTTTCTTCCAGAAACAATTGGCTGCCCTCCCTGAGGTTCAGACTTTCTTAAAAGGGGTTCTGCACAGCCAACCACCCTTTGTGGTGCCAACGGCACCTTGGGATCTTAATGTGGTGCTGCAGTTCCTGCAATCATATTGGTTCGAGCCTTTACAGGAGGTGGACATCAAGTTTCTTACTTGGAAGGCGGTCACACTGTTGGCATTGGCATCTGCTCGACGTGTCAGAATTGGGGTCATTGTCATGCAAGAGCCCTACTTGATTTTCCATGAGGATAGAGCTGAGCTCAGAACGAGTCAGCAATTTCTTCCAAAGGTTGTATCAGCTTTTCATATCAACCAACCTATTGTGGTGCCAGTGGCTACCGACTCCTCAATCGCCTCAAAGTCCTTGGATGTTGTGAGGGCATTGAAAATTTATTTGAAGAGAACTTCTCGTCACAGCAAGTCGGATGTGCGTATGTGTGAGCTGGTGTAAATCTCACCACTATCTGTGTATTTCCTTCTCTCGAAGTATGTCCGTCTCCTCGGGCACAGTTTATAGACCGAGTCTGGTAGGAGGGGCATAGAGGGAGCAGCCAGCCCACACTATTAAACTCTTAAAGTGCCCCTGGCTCCCAAGGGACCCGTCTATACCCCATGGTACTAAATGGAACCCCAGCATCCTCTACGAACTACGAGAAAAGGATTTACTGGTAATAGTAATAAGGATGATGTGTGTACTGTATGATACAGAGAATTACATATCAGAATCTATACAGCTGCCGCCATACTACTGCTTCTCATGTGTGTGCTAAGGAAAGCAGTGAACATTTGAGTGAGAGTACAGGGAAGACAGCAGAGTCTGATGAGAATAGAGATTGGATCTGCCTTTGCAGGGTTGTACCAAACCTGTCACCCTGTAAGTATATAAAATAATAAATAAGAGAAGCGTGGTCCATCCAGATGTGCTTTCTGGAGTTCTCCTCACTAAATGGCTTCTTATCTACCCTACCTGATAGCTCTCAGCCGCTGCTGGGACCAAGACCCAATCTATTAAGTCCCCCACTCTTCCTGCCCTAAAGCAGCTCGCTCAGCTCACTCTGGGCATTGTTCACTGCCGCAGCCTAGTGACGCTGCTGAAGCCACGGGCTGTATTCTGGGGCTAAGTGCGCCCAGTCTTTCCTGCACGCTCCGGACACATGACTTGGAGGCGCTTTTGCTCAGGCAGGAGCACTTGCTCTCCCGCTCACACAGGTGCACAGCTCCCGCTACTGCTGGGAACAGAACGGGCTGCCCACAGTCACCGGAGCCCGGCGGTGATATTGGGAAGTGAGGTGGCTGCCATTTTGGATCCTGGTGCCCGGCTATCGCATGCTTTGCCTTCTGCCTTCAATAAAATTGATATAAGCTGCTAAATAAGTGTCCTGACGGCTGGACCGGGGTCACTACACTAAATTGAAGCATTTGCCTGGAGGTGAAACTACCTTCTATGTATATGGTACCACTATAATCTACTTCCTCTCAGTCTACATGCAGAGCCCAGTATCAAGTATCGTCTGAGTACAGCTCATTAGACTCTTAATTGATTACAACCTCACAGTATATTATTTTGTGGATTTATTCACTGAATATATTTTGCCATTTGTGTCTCTCTGTGCTGAGTACATCATGTCTGTGATCACGCTGACCTCTAGTGGAATTTCTCGCTCATTACTGTGTTATTTGAGTTGCATTACATCATGGTTTACTTGATATTTGGGCTCGGATAGCCCAGTCACCCAGACTAAGAATGTCATTTTGAACTGAGTCATTTTGATGTATCCTTCTGACAGCGTACTACTGCTCCTTTTATTTATAGATCGTTTGTATTTTCCTATCTCTGAGAGGTCAGTCTCTTTGTAGCCGGCTTACCATGCCTCACAAAAAAGGTTAAAAGGTACCAAATCGGCCCCAACCGTCCATCTCTTTGGTACCTCGAATTCAGCTGGTCCTTCTGAGACCGCTACAACATCATCTGCTTCTTCTCGTCAGTCGCACAGCCCAGCTGTAATGGCTGAAGACATCTTAAGACACTCTAGATGGTCCTGTTACTCTACGCTCTATACATTCTATGTTATTTACATTTAAGTACTGAAATAACCTCAGAACTTAACTCTAATATTCAAGTTTTGAGGTCCAATATCAGTGAGATTGGCACTCGTACAGACTGAGATTAAAGAGATTGTTGCGTCTCACAATGATCTGATTTCAGCACATGACACCCTTCAGGAAGACATGGTCTCTATTCGTGATAAAGTCATTGATTTAGAAGAATGCTCTCGGAGAAATAATATCAGAATAATGGGCATTCCGGATTCTGTTACAAATGCTGAGCTTTATGATTATGCCACGGACCTCATTCAGAAACTTTCACCGAAGGCTTCTGCTGCGGACCTTCTTATTGATAGGATCCATAGACTCCCAAAGTCTAAACAGGCCACTATCCAAGCACCGATGGACACTCTGCTCAGGATCCGGATGATGAAGTCTGCCCGCCTAACGTGCGGCTTACCTCCTTCATTGCCTTTTGGCTGCGAGTTCCTCCCTGATGATTGAAGTACGCTACTGCCGTCGTATTGTTCAAGAGAATCTGAATCGGTTTTCCTTGAAGTATGTCATTTGCCTGAGTGAATGCCATATACAGTATATGGCCCGAAGTTCCAATATATTTATCGGCAGGCAACTTTCTTCCTTGGTCCACTGCACCTGGAAGCAGCACTTTTCTGACATGGCTCCCCAGCCCTGAAGACTGGCGTCCGTAGTCAGAACCTCCCACTCCGAGATCCAAAAGGGTCGCCCTTTGTCCGTCTGTAAGCTTGCTAAAGTGATATACAATCGGATCCCTCTCTGCCTTGCACCAGCATTGATATATAAAAACCGCAAAACTGACAGAAAATAAGAATTTACTTACCGATAATTCTATTTCTCGGAGTCCGTAGTGGATGCTGGGGTTCCTGAAAGGACCATGGGGAATAGCGGCTCCGCAGGAGACAGGGCACAAAAAGTAAAGCTTTCCGATCAGGTGGTGTGCACTGGCTCCTCCCCCTATGACCCTCCTCCAAGCCTCAGTTAGGTACTGTGCCCGGACGAGCGTACACAATAAGGGAGGAATTTTGAATCCCGGGTAAGACTCATACCAGCCACACCAATCACACCGTACAACTTGTGATCTAAACCCAGTTAACAGTATGATAACAGAGGAGCCTCTGAAAGATGGCTCCCTACAACAATAACCCGAATTAGTTAACAATAACTATGTACAATTATTGCAGATAATCCGCACTTGGGATGGGCGCCCAGCATCCACTACGGACTCCGAGAAATAGAATTATCGGTAAGTAAATTCTTATTTTCTCTATCGTCCTAGTGGATGCTGGGGTTCCTGAAAGGACCATGGGGATTATACCAAAGCTCCCAAACGGGCGGGAGAGTGCGGATGACTCTGCAGCACCGAATGAGAGAACTCCAGGTCCTCCTTAGCCAGAGTATCAAATTTGTAAAATTTTACAAACGTGTTCTCCCCTGACCACGTAGCTGCTCGGCAAAGTTGTAATGCCGAGACCCCTCGGGCAGCCGCCCAAGATGAGCCCACCTTCCTTGTGGAGTGGGCCTTTACAGATTTAGGCTGTGGCAGGCCTGCCACAGAATGTGCAAGTTGGATTGTGCTACAGATCCAACGAGCAATCGTCTGCTTAGACGCAGGAGCACCCATCTTGTTGGGTGCATACAATATAAACAACGAGTCAGATTTTCTGACTCCAGCTGTCCTTGCAATATATATTTTCAATGCTCTGACAACGTCCAGTAACTTGGAGTCCTCCAAGTCACTTGTAGCCGCAGGCACTACAATAGGCTGGTTCAGATGAAATGCTGACACCACCTTAGGGAGAAAATGCGGACGAGTCCGCAGTTCCGCCCTGTCCGAATGGAAAATCAGATATGGGCTTTTGTAAGATAAAGCTGCCAGTTCTGACACTCTCCTGGCCGAAGCCAGGGCTAGTAGCATGGTCACTTTCCATGTGAGATATTTCAAATCCACATTTTTTAGTGGTTCAAACCAATGAGATTTTAGAAAGTCCAAAACCACATTGAGATCCCACGGTGCCACTGGAGGCACCACAGGAGGCTGTATATGCAGCACTCCCTTAACAAAAGTCTGGACTTCAGGGACTGAAGCCAATTCTTTCTGGAAGAAAATCGACAGGGCCGAAATTTGAACCTTAATAGATCCCAATTTGAGACCCATAGACAATCCTGATTGCAGGAAATGTAGGAATCGACCCAGTTGAAATTCCTCCGTCGGAGCACTCCGATCCTCGCACCACGCAACATATTTTCGCCAAATGCGGTGATAATGTTGCACGGTTACTTCCTTCCTTGCTTTAATCAAAGTAGGAATGACTTCTTCCGGCATGCCTTTTTCCTTTAGGATCCGGCGTTCAACCGCCATGCCGTCAAACGCAGCCGCGGTAAGTCTTGAAACAGACAGGGACCCTGCTGAAGCAAGTCCCTCCTTAGAGGTAGAGGCCACGGATCTTCCGTGATCATCTCTTGAAGTTCCGGGTACCAAGTCCTTCTTGGCCAATCCGGAACCACTAGTATCGTTCTTACGCCTCTTTGCCGTATAATTCTCAATACTTTTGGTATGAGAGGCAGAGGAGGAAACACATACACCGACTGGTACACCCAAGGCGTTACCAGCGCGTCCACAGCTATTGCCTGCGGATCTCTTGACCTGGCGCAATACCTGTCCAGTTTTTTGTTGAGGCGAGACGCCATCATGTCCACCATTGGTCTTTCCCAACGGGTTACCAGCATGTGGAAGACTTCTGGATGAAGTCCCCACTCTCCCGGGTGAAGGTCGTGTCTGCTGAGGAAGTCTGCTTCCCAGTTGTCCACTCCCGGGATGAACACTGCTGACAGTGCTATCACATGATTCTCTGCCCAGCGAAGAATCCTTGCAGCTTCTGCCATTGCACTCCTGCTTCTTGTGCCGCCCTGTCTGTTCACATGGGCGACTGCCGTGATGTTGTCCGACTGGATCAACACCGGTTTTCCCTGAAGCAGAGGTTCTGCCTGGCTTAGAGCATTGTAGATTGCTCTTAGTTCCAGAATGTTTATGTGAAGAGACGTTTCCAGGCTCGTCCACACTCCCTGGAAGTTTCTTCCTTGTGTGACTGCTCCCCAGCCTCTCAGGCTGGCGTCCGTGGTCACCAGGATCCAATCCTGTATGCCGAATCTGCGGCCCTCCAATAGATGAGCACTCTGCAACCACCACAGAAGAGATACCCTTGTCCTTGGAGACAGGGTTATCCGCTGGTGCATCTGAAGATGCGACCCTGACCATTTGTCCAACAGATCCCTCTGGAAAATTCTTGCGTGGAATCTGCCGAATGGAATTGCTTCGTAAGAAGCCACCATTTTTCCCAGGACTCTTGTGCATTGATGTACAGACACCTTTCCTGGTTTTAGGAGGTTCCTGACAAGCTCGGATAACTCCTTGGCTTTTTCCTCCGGGAGAAAAACCTTTTTCTGAACCGTGTCCAGAATCATCCCTAGGAACAGCAGACGAGTTGTTGGCATTAACTGGGATTTTGGAATATTCAGAATCCACCCGTGCTGTTTTAGCACTTCTTGAGACAGTGCTAATCCCATCTCTAGCTGTTCTCTGGACCTTGCCCTTATCAGGAGATCGTCCAAGTATGGGATAATTAATACGCCTTTTCTTCGAAGAAGAATCATCATCTCGGCCATTACCTTTGTAAAGACCCGAGGTGCCGTGGACAATCCGAACGGCAGCGTCTGAAACTGATAGTGACAGTTTTGTACGACGAACCTGAGGTACCCCTGGTGTGAGGGGTAAATTGGAACGTGGAGGTACGCATCCTTGATGTCCAAGGATACCATAAAGTCCCCTTCTTCCAGGTTCGCTATCACTGCTCTGAGTGACTCCATCTTGAACTTGAACTTCTTTATGTACAGGTTCAAGGACTTCAGATTTAGAATAGGTCTTACCGAGCCATCCGGCTTCGGTACCACAAATAGAGTGGAATAATACCCCTTTCCTTGTTGTAGAAGAGGTACCTTGACTATCACCTGCTGAGAGTACAGCTTGTGAATGGCTTCCAAGACCGTCTCCCTTTCGGAGGGGGACGTTGGTAAAGCAGACTTCAGGAAACGGCGAGGTGGATCTGTCTCTAGTTCCAACCTGTATCCCTGAGATATTATCTGCAGGATCCAGGGATCTACCTGCGAGTGAGCCCACTGCGCGCTGAAATTCTTGAGACGACCGCCCACCGCCCCCGAGTCCGCTTGAGAAGCCCCAGCGTCATGCTGAGGCTTTTGTAGAAGCGGGGGAGGGCTTCTGTTCCTGGGAAGGAGCTGCCTGTTGCTGTCTCTTCCCCCTTCCTCTGCCTCGTGGCAGATATGAATATCCCTTTGCTCTCTTGTTTTTAAAGGAACGAAAGGGCTGCGGTTGAAAAGTCGGTGTCTTTTTCTGTTGGGGAGTAACTTGAGGTAAAAAGGTGGATTTCCCGGCTGTAGCCGTGGCCACCAAATCTGATAGACCGACTCCAAATAACTCCTCCCCTTTATACGGCAAAACTTCCATATGCCGTTTTGAGTCCGCATCGCCTGACCACTGTCGCGTCCATAAACTTCTTCTGGCCGAAATGGACATAGCACTTACCCGTGATGCCAGTGTGCAGATATCCCTCTGTGCATCACGCATATAAAGAAATGCATCCTTTATTTGCTCTAAAGACAGTAAAACATTGTCCCTGTCCAGGGTATCAATATTTTCAATCAGGGACTCTGACCAAGCTACCCCAGCACTGCACATCCAGGCTGTCGCTATAGCTGGTCGTAGTATAACACCTGTATGTGTGTATATACTTTTTTGGATATTTTCCATCCTCCTATCTGCTGGATCTTTAAGTGCGGCCGTCTCAGGAGAGGGTAACGCCACTTGTTTAGATAAGCGTGTGAGCGCCTTGTCCACCCTAGGAGGTGTTTCCCAGCGCGCCCTAACCTCTGGCGGGAAAGGGTATAAAGCCAATAACTTCTTTGAAATTAGCATCTTTTTATCGGGGGCAACCCACGCTTCATCACACACCTCATTTAGTTCTTCTGATTCAGGAAAAACTATAGGTAGTTTTTTCACACCCCACATAATACCCTGTTTAGTGGTACCTGTAGTATCAGCTAAATGTAACGCCTCCTTCATTGCCAAAATCATATAACGTGTGGCCCTACTGGAAAATACGGTTGATTCGTCACCGTCGCCACTGGAATCAGTGCCTGTGTCTGGGTCTGTGTCGACCGACTGAGGCAAAGGGCGTTTTACAGCCCCTGACGGTGTTTGAGGCGCCTGGACAGGCACTAATTGATTGTCCGGCCGTCTCATGTCGTCAAACGACTGCTTTAGCGTGTTGACACTATCCCGTAATTCCAAAAATAAAGGCATCCATTCTGGTGTCGACCCCCTAGGAGGTGACATCCCCATATTTGGCAATTGCTCCGCCTCCACACCAATATCGTCCTCATACATGTCGACACACACGTACCGACACACAGCAGACACACAGGGAATGCTCTTAACGAAGACAGGACCCCACTAGCCCTTTGGGGAGACAGAGGGAGAGTCTGCCAGCACACACCAAAGCGCTATATATGACAGGGATAGCCTTATAATAAGTGCTCCCTGTATAGCTGCTTTTATAATATAATTTTTGCCACTATTTTGCCCCCCCTCTCTTGTTTTACCCTGTTTCTGTAGTGCAGTGCAGGGGAGAGACCTGGGAGCCGTCCTGACCAGCGGAGCTGTGTAAGGAAAATGGCGCTGTGTGCTGAGGAGATAGGCCCCGCCCCTTTTTCGGCGGGCTCGTCTCCCGCTCTTTAGTGGATTCTGGCAGGGGTTAAATATCTCCATATAGCCCCCAGAGGCTATATGTGAGGTATTTTTTAGCCAAATAGGTTTTCATTTGCCTCCCAGGGCGCTCCCCTCCCAGCGCCCTGCACCCTCAGTGACTGCCGTGTGAAGTGTGCTGAGAGGAAAATGGCGCACAGCTGCAGTGCTGTGCGCTACCTTTAGAAGACTGAGGAGTCTTCTGCCGCCGATTCTGGACCTCTTCTTGTTTCAGCATCTGCAAGGGGGCCGGCGGCGAGGCTCCGGTGACCATCCAGGCTGTACCTGTGATCGTCCCTCTGGAGCTGATGTCCAGTAGCCAAGAAGCCAATCCATCCTGCACGCAGGTGAGTTCACTTCTTCTCCCCTAAGTCCCTCGTTGCAGTGATCCTGTTGCCAGCAGGACTCACTGTAAAATAAAAAACCTAAGCTAAACTTTTCTAAGCAGCTCTTTAGGAGAGCCACCTAGATTGCACCCTTCTCGGCCGGGCACAAAAATCTAACTGAGGCTTGGAGGAGGGTCATAGGGGGAGGAGCCAGTGCACACCACCTGATCGGAAAGCTTTACTTTTTGTGCCCTGTCTCCTGCGGAGCCGCTATTCCCCATGGTCCTTTCAGGAACCCCAGCATCCACTAGGACGATAGAGAAATACAGTAAAGGTCAGCAGCCGCACTAGCAATCGGTCTGATCGTAGCAGCAAATTTGCTGCTACGATCAGATCCGGATATTAGTATATGAAGCAGTGGATTGATATGCTGTAATTCTAGTCACAATCTGGTACGCAGTTTATTATTGGTGGGTATGGGCACCCTGAAAAGAATTACTACACTATAGGCGCTTGTTCCTCTCCCTCTTGTTCACAGCTTCTTTGGCTATCTACCTAGTAGCAATTTGAGGAACTAAGCAGCCGCCCAAAGAAGTGGAGTGTGTGAGATTGAGGCTATAAAGCCTACATTGGACTTCATGGAACCCTGTGGACTACATCAGGGTACAGAAATATTGGACTGGGAGAAGCGCACTGATCTATTCCTTTTTTAAATGATAGATAGATAGATAGATAGATAGATAGATAGATAGATAGATAGATAGATAGATTATATATTATAGTACACAGCATGGCTGCTGGTGACACACAGTGATATGATGTGAAGGGGAGAGCAGGAGTATAATAGGGGCTGATGGCTCCTGATGTATGAGACACACCAGAGAGTGTGGAGAGGAGACTGGTCAGATCTCTGGGCTGGTAACACACAGTGACATGATGTGAGGGGGAGAGCAGGAGTATAATAGGGGCTGATGGCTTCTGATGTATGAGACACACCAGACAGTGTGGGGAGGAGACTGGTCAGATCTCTGGGCTGGTAACACACACAGTGACATGATGTGAGGGGGAGAGCAGGTGTATAATAGGGGCTGATGGCTCCTGGCTACCCCACTGGGAAAATATACTTCCCTCATTAGTTTGTACGGACAGAGGAGGGTGTAGGATAAGAGATTGCTGTAGTGACTGAGGAAGGAGAATATGTGACTCTTTTCTGTAGTGTTTATTACTCACCTGTGCTGATATCTGTAGGGATTTCCTCCTCCTTACACTGCTGATCACCCCTCACATACGTCTCTTCTTCTCCCTCTGCATCTTTTGCCTTCATATCGGTCACATACGTCTCTTCTTCTCCCTCTATATCTTCTGCCTTCATATCAGTCACATACGTCTCTTCTTCTCCCTCTGTATCTTCTGCCTTCATATCAGTCACATACGTCTCTTCTTCTCCCTCTATATCTTCTGCCTTCATATCAGTCACATACGTCTCTTCTTCTCCCTCTATATTTTCTGCCTTCATATCAGTCACATACGTCTCTTCTTCTCCCTCTGTATCTTCTGCCTTCATATCAGTCACATACGTCTCTTCTTCTCCCTCTATATCTTCTGCCTTCATATCAGTCACATACATCTCTTCTTCTCCCTCTATATCTTCTGCCTTCATATCCGTCACATACGTCACTTCTTCCCCCTCTATATCTTCTGCCTTCATATCAGTCACATACGTCTCTTCTTCTCCCTCTGTATCTTCTGCCTTCATATCAGTCACATACGTATCTTCTTCTCCCTCTATATCTTCTGCCTTCATATCAGTCACATACGTCTCTTCTTCTCCATCTGTATCTTTTGTCTTCATATCAGTCACATACGTCTCTTCTTCTCCCTCTATATCTTCTGCCTTTATATCAGTCATATACGTCTCATCTTCTCCCTCTGTATCTTCTGTTTTAATATCAGACAGATGTTCTAACTAAAAAAAAACAAAAAACACTATAATGACATTTGCATACAGTCAGATTAAACTGAGGTGAAACAGTATAACATCAGTGTATAAAACACACAGCTCCTCTACAGATCATATAGTGAGAGTCACTTTGGTATATTGGGAAGATCCTAAATCCCACCTACCTTATCCTCCTGTGGGATTCTGTGATTCTCCTCTGTACAATCCTGGGAATACAGAGGACGGGGACATCTCTCTGGGGTATCTCTGTTACTGGGTCCATCTGTAGGAGACACACAGTGACTGAGTACAGTGTATATATGTGATTATCAGGTGATGTGTGTATATAGGGGGCCCCCATACCTGCTCTCCACTGTACAATACATGACAGTCTCCTCTTACCCTGTGATGTGAGGGGCCGGTGATTCTCCATCATCATGTCCTTGTACAGACCCCTGTGTTCCTCTATATACTCCCCCTCCTGCATGGAGACATAGACAGTGACATCCTGACACCTTATAGGAACATGACACACACAGGGATACAGTCATCACCAGGACACATCCCCTGGTGTTACTGTATAATGCCCCATTCCCAGCAGTTACCTCTCCAGCCATCACCCAGACACATCCCCTGGTGTTACTGTACAATGCCCCATTACCAGCAGTCACCTCTCCAGACATCACCCAGACACATCCCCTGGTGTTACTGTATAATGCTCAATTCCCAGCAGTCACCGTCCAGACACATCCCCTGGTGTTACTGTATAATGCCCCATTCCCAGCAGCCACCTCTCCAGTCATCACCCAGACACATCCCCTGGTGTTACTGTACAATGCCCCATTCCCAGCAGTCCCCTCTCCAGCCATCACCCAGACACATCCCCTGGTGTTACTGTATAATGCTCAATTCCCAGCAGTCACCGCCCAGACACATCCCCTGGTATTACTGTATAATGTCCCATTCCCAGCAGTCACCTCTCCAGTCATCACCCAGACACATCCCCTGGTGTTACTGTACAATGTCCCATTCCCAGCATTCACCTCTCCAGTCAGCAGCTGAATGATCTTGTTGGTGAGTTCCAGGATCTTCTGGTCATTGTGTCTCTCATGAATCAGTGAGTGAAGTTGAGGCACCGTGATGGGGCTCTGGGTCCTGCTCAGTCCTCCTGACACGCGGGGAGAGCTGCTGGGTGTCTCACACTCACTGGATGTCTTCTTCACTACTGTGTAACCCTGTGTATTGGGGAAGACACCAACTATGAATACATATACTCCAAGATCTCCTCACTGTCCCAGTCATGTCTCTGTATTATAACTATAGCTATAAGTAATGTCACTGTGACACTCCCAGATCCCCTCACCTCCCCAGTCATGTCCCTGTATTATTACTATAGATATAAGTGATGTCACTGTGATGCTCCCAGATCCCCTCACCTCTCCAGTCAGCAGGTAGATGATCTCCAGGGTGATATTTATTATCCTCTCAGTCCTGTGACTCCTGGCCGTGTCCATGCTTAGTGATGGATGAGAATACAGAACATGTGACGTGTAATAAAGACTCCTCACAGCTGGATTGTCTAGGAGTAAATATAGCACATATCACAGAGAACACATGTAACACAAACACATGACACTGCATGCCCGGTAAGTCTCCCCTTTCCCTCCAGCTATAGATCCCTAGGCCAGCATCTCTCAGAGGTTCCTGTGCCCCAGCTCCATAATGCTGTACTGTATAATGTTACCCCAATGCTCCTCCCATGGCCGGGGTCTTATTCCTCCCAGACACGTACTTGGTGCCAGTTGCTGCACAGGAATCAGTTACAGACACATGAATTAGGGAGGTTGGGATTTTGTATTATATTTATTCCAGAACCTGAGAGGATGTGACTGTACCCAGGTCACACAGATAGGGGGGAGGTGAGGGGAGAGGGGATCCGGATGGTAGGGCGACAGTCAATAAGTCCACCACTATTGGTCGACATGGTAAAAAAGGTTGACACAGGAAAAGGTCGACTTCACATTTTTATAGTTTATTTGTAACTTTTTCATACTTTACCATCCACGTGGACTATGATTGGGAATAGTGACCTGGGAAGCGCAGCAAGCCTTGCAAGGGAACGTGGTGCACTAATTGGGGTTCCTGCTCATGTGACGGAGAAAATGACACCAAAAACATTTAAAAAATGTATGCCGACCTTTTCACGTGTTGACCTGTCCCGTGTCTGCCTTTTCCACATGTTGACCAATAGCGGTCAACCTGTTGACCTTATCCAGGCCGACCCTTTGATTCATAACCAGGGGAGTATACACAGGAGAGCAGAAGGGGTGTAGATGTGGGTAGAGGGGAAGTAAAGTAGGAAACCTGGGTGTACAGCGGAGGGTGACCACTCATTACTGTTATTATTACTCTGCTGCTATAGTAACAGGACACCACAGGCTGCTCGCCCCTGTATTATAATAATAACAGGACAACACAGGCCGCTCCCCCTGTATAATACTACTAACAGGACACCACAGGCTGCACCTCCTGTATACTAATAATAATAATAACAGGACACCACAGGCTGCTCTCCCTGTATAATAACAACAACAACAGTACACCACAGGGTACACCCCCTATATAATAATAACTGGACACCACAAGCCGCTCCCCCTGTATAAAAATAACTGGACACCACAGGCCGCTCCGCCTGTATAATAATAATAATAACAACAACAGTACAACACAGGCTGCTCCTCCTGTATAAGAATAACAGGACACTACAGATCGCTCTCCCTGTATAATAATGATAATAACAGGACACCACAGGCGGCTCTCCCTGTATAATAATAATAACAGGACACCACAGGCTGCTCCCCCTGTATAACAATAATAACAGGACACCACAGGCTGCTTCCCCTGTATAATCTAAATAACAGGACACCACAGGCTGCTCCCCCTGTGTAATCTAAATAACAGGACACCACAGGCTGCTCTCCCTGTATAATAACAACAACAACAACAGTACACCACAGGGTACACCCCCTATATAATAATAACTGGACACCACAAGCCGCTCCCCCTGTATAAAAATAACTGGACACCACAGGCCGCTCCGCCTGTATAATAATAATAACAACAGTACAACACAGGCTGCTCCCCCTGTATAAGAATAACAGGACACTACAGATCGCTCCCCCTGTATAATAATGATAATAACAGGACACCACAGGCGGCTCTCCCTGTATAATAATAATAACAGGACACCACAAGCCACTCCCCCTGTATAATAATAACAGGACACCACAGGCTGCTCCCCCTGTATAGTAAGACGCCATTACCTGATCTCGATAGACACTTTGAGGCTGCAACAATCTATGGAAACTCACATCCTGTGTGTGGAACTCACAGCCCGGAAGTAAGGTGGAACCCATCGGACGGAAGTAGGGTATGATTGGCACAGGCTGTTTCCTGGTGACTGGCCCCTCCCCTCCTACAGCTCGTCCACAGCATCGCCCCTGTAATGTGCAGGAGGCCGGCGGCCATTTTCTTGTAGACCAGTCCGGCACAGCTGCAGCAGCAATAGGTTACATGCCGTGTAGTGACGTCAGGAGCGGCGGCCATTTTCCCCTGGTCTGAGCTCCGCCTTCCTTCTATCATTCCCACAAGGCAGCAGGAGCAGATAGCAGCCATTGCTGTGTCTGGCAGCAGGTAATGAGATTATTATTATTATTCTATAGGTTGAGCAGCTCCGGTATCAGGTTGCTGTACTACAGGGGGAGCAGCCTCTGTTGCCTTGTTATAGTGCAGCTGGAGCAGCCTGTGATGCAGCATTATGGGCTGTGTAGCAGGGGTGAGGATATAGGGTAGCACACACCTCTGTGATTATATATGTATGTGTTAATGGGTGCTATGTGTGTAATATGTATGTGTATAGGGAGGAGAATGATGGTGACATTTATACTCTGTGTAATAATGGGGAATGACAATCTCAGTATCTAGTGTGTATTATACACAGAAAGTCACTTATCCGGAAACACTGCGCTCTGTCCTATGTCACTTATTACACTTTTACTTATTATGTGTACATGGCACTACTAGGGGAGTTAAGTGTACCTGGCACTACATGGGGAATTCTGTGTACCTGGCATTACTAGGGGAATTATGTGTATCTGGCACTACTGGGGGAATTCTGTGTACCTGGCACTACTGGGGGAATTCTGTGTACCTGGCACTACTGGGGGAATTATGTGTACCTGGCACTACTAGTGGCATTATGTGTACATGGCACTACTAGGGGAATTATGTGTATCTGGCACTACTAGGGGCATTATATGTATCTGGCACTACTAGGGGCATTATATGTATCTGGCACTACTAGGGTCGTTATGTGTACCTGGCACTACTAGGGGAATTATGTGTATCTGGCACTACTGGGGGCATTATGTGTACCTGGCACTACTGAGGGCATTATGTGTATCTGGCACTACTAGGGAAATTACGTGTACCTGGCACTACTAGGGGAATTATGTGTACCTGGCACTACTAGGGGAATTATGTGTATATGGCACTACTTGGGGAATTCTTTGTACCTGGCACTACTGAGGAAATTATGTGTATCTGGCACTACTAGGGGCCTAATGTGTACCTGGCACTACTAGGGGAATTGTGTTTACTTGTCACTATTGGGGGCATTATGTGTACCTGCAACTACTGGGGCCATTATGTGTTCAAGGCACTATTAGGGGAATTATGTGTATCTAGCACTATTAGGGGCATTAATGTGTAACTGGCAGTTTACTGAGGCATTATGTGTACCTGGCACTACTGTGGGCAGTACGGATGGTGTAATGGTTAGCATTACTGCCTCACAGCACTGAGGTCCTGGGTTCAGTTCCCACCATGGCCCTAACTGTGCGAAGTTTATATATTCTCCCTGTACTTGCGTAGGTTTCCTCAGGGTACTCCAGTTTCCTCCCACAATACATAAATATACTGGTAGGTTACTTGGATCCCAACAAAATTAAACCTAGCGTGAATGTGTGTGTACATGTGATAGGCAATATACATTGTAAGGTCCACTGGGGCAGGGACTGATGTGAATAGGAAAATATTCTCTAAAGCGCTGCGGAATATGTGTGTGCTGTATAAATAACTGGTAATAAATAAATAAATAAATACTGAGTAAATTATGTGTACATGGCACTACTAGGGGAATTATGTATATCTGGCACTTCTAGGGGCATAATGTGTAACTGGCACTATACTGGGGACATTATGTGTAACTTGCACTATACTAGGGAAGTTATGTGTATAATGGCAGTATACTGGGGGCATTATGTTTAAGGGGCATTACAATGTGTGGCATATTGTGTATTGGGCATTACGGTGAGTGGTATATTGTGTAATGGGCATTGCGTTGAGTGGCATATTATGTAATGGGAAATACAGTGAGTGGCATATTGTGTAATGGGCATTAGGATGAGTGGCTTAATGTGTAATGGGCATTATAGTGTGTGGCATATTGTGTAATGGGCATTACGGTGAGTGGCATAATGTAATGGGCATTACGGTGTGTGGCATTATGTAAGGTGCATTATGGTGTGTGGCATAATGTAATGGACATTACGGTGTGTGGCATATTGTGTAATGGGCATTATAGTGTGTGGCATATTGTGTAATGGGCATTATAGTGTGTGGCATATTGTGTAATGGGCATTACGGTGAGTGGCATAATGTAATGGGCATTACGGTGTGTGGCATTATGTAAGGTGCATTATGGTGTGTGGCATAATGTAATGGACATTACGGTGTGTGGCATATTGTGTAAGGGGCATTACTATGAGGAAAAATGACAAATAATGTAAGGTGCATGAATCAGGATTTTTTTCCCTGTGGTGGCCAATGTCTAGGCGTGCATGTTGCAAAACTGGAGTATAAGGTAGTATTTTCCTGCAAGACCACGCCCCTTGCAGCGAGGCCACACACCCTTTTTCTAGAAATCCAGCACTGCATATATGATTTGGTGGGGAGTTTTGACTTTAAAAATAATTACAATAATACAGAGATGATATATATAAGTTGTGAGGCCAGGAGAGGAGCATTGGTGTAACATTATACAGTGCTGCTATGTATGATGCTGAGCATTCTAATGAGGCTGGGTCTAAGTTTGTCATTTACCCCGAGCTGGGGCCGCAGGGCAGGACTGGCTATTACTAGAAACACAACAAGGAGGATGAATGGTCCTTCTCCTCATTAAGTTAGGCCAATTTGTAATGTAGGAAAGAGAGAGTATACCTAGTGCAATGAGTGCTACAGTGTGTACTGGATGGATCAGCCTGTGATCACACTATTACATGTGTATCTGGGTAGCAGCTGAATAACGAGGACGGTCAGTAGCGGCTCAGTACTCAGGTGGTGCATGGTTAGGAGGCTGCGTGCTGGAGGAGGCAGACAGCACACTGGTGTTGATGGAAGCGCTGATTACAGCAGGAGCAGGTGGTAACTCTAGCAGCAGAATGATGAGTACTGATGCAGGCTGAGCCCACAGGAATGAGAGCACTCAGGTAAATGAATGGAGAGGTCGGAGCTCATTAGCCGGGATCTGCTTCTGCCACAGGGGACCAGGAGTCCTAGGAGACTTATTCTACTGGCAACGTACAGGTGACAATGAGCAGTTTAGGTTGGGAGCTCTAGCATTGGATTGGACGTGTGAGTCATGTGCAGCATAGGGACGCTGTGGATGGCTGGGAGCGCTCAGCGGACCATAGGGAAGATGAAGGCACCCTTGCTGTTCTGGACTGCAGCTACAGGAAAATCCTGACATGACTGGTCAGCTGTTACGTGCAAGACAGTGAATCAGCAGCACTGGGTGGGGTGAGAGGGTTTAGGTACTCGCTTTATGACAATGGGAACCTCTGATAGACACCAGGGCTCTACAGCTTAGGGTGGATGGAAGACTTAATGGTCACTTACATATATGACTGTTACATGTGTTCTATGTGATGTGTGTTATATTTATTCCTAGACAATCCAGCTGTGAGGAGCGAGAGGTGTTATTACAAGGCGCACTAAGAATGGTAAAGGACAAGAATCATAAGACTGAAGGATAATAAATCTCACACTGGAAATCATCTACCTGCTGACTGGGGAGGTGAGGGGATCTGGGAGTGTCACATTATCATCACTTATATCTATAGTAATAATACAGGGACATGACTGGGGATGTGAGAGGATCTGAGTGTGTCACATTATCATCACTTATATCTATAGTAATAATACAGGGACATGACTGGGGAGGTGAGGGGATCTGGGAGTGTCACAGTGACATCATTCATATCTATAGTAATAATACAGGGACATGACTGGGGAGGTGAGGGGATCTGGGAGCGTCACAGTGACATCTCATATCTATAGTAATAATACAGGGACATGACTGGGCAGGTGAAGGGGTCTGGGAGTGTCACATTGACATCACATATCTATAGTAATAATACAGGGACATGACGGGAGGTGAGGGGATCTGGGAGTGTCACAGTGACATCACATATCTATAGTAATAATACAGAGACATGACTGGGGAGGTGAGGGGATCTGGGAGCGTCACTGTGACATCACTTATACCTATAGTAATAATACAGGGACATGACTGGGGAGGTGAGGGGATCTGGGAGTGTCACATTGACATCACTTATATCTATAGTAATAACACAGGGACATGACTGAGGAGGTGAGGGGATCTGGGAGTGTCATAGTGACATCACTTATAGCTATAGTAATACAGGGACATGACTGGAGGGGTGAGGGGATCTGGGAGTGTCATAGTGACATCACTTATATCTATAGTAATAATACAGATACATGACTGAAGAGGTGAGGGGATCTAGGAGTGTCATAGTGACATCACTTATATCTATAGTAATAATACAGGGACATTACTGGGCAGGTGAGGGGGTCTGGGAGTGTCACAGTGACGTCACTTATATCTATAGTAATAATACAGCAACATGACTTTGGAGGTCAGGAGATCTGGGAGTGTCACAGTGACGTCACTTATATCTATAGAAATAATGCAAAGACATGACTGGGGAGGTGAGGGGAACTGGGAGCGTCACAGTAACATCACTTATTTCTTTTTCATCCACTAGGGGTCACTGGAGTACTCTTGGGATATGGACGGGCTTCCGTAGGAACACAGCACTGAATATTTAAATTTAGTAACACTCCACCCCTCCATATCCCTGAGCACTTACTCAGTGTTTTTTCTGTGCTGAACGTGGCAACACATGCTTAGCTGAAGTCACGGTTTTGTTGAAGAAACTTTTATTTATTTTTATTTTTATTTTTTCTACTGTTTGACCACATCCCTGTCCCCCTTCCAAAAGGCAGGGTCAGGGATAGTGCAGCTGCTGATTGCAGCACGGGCGTGTCGGGCCTCTCTGAAAGAGCTCCCTCACAGCCCTCACATCCTCCTGCACTGGCTGGCCGGCGCTTACTGAAAAGCCCCGTCGGAGCCTCCGCACGTCTGCAGGAGTGAGGTATGTGAAACGGGGCGGTCAGCTCCCGCTGCCGCCCCGACGTGTGGAGACATAGTGCTGGGTGACGGCAAGGAGCGGCTCTCCCCTCTCAGCCTCCGGCATCTTCCCGCTCAGGCGCCCGCCCATTCCACCCCGCTCAGGCGGCCGCACGTTCGTCCACAGACCTCCGTGCAGGCACCGCGGCTCTCTCCACTCAGGCGCCCGCACGTTCGTCACAGACCTCCGTGCAGGCGCAGCGGCTCTCCCCTCTCAGGCGCCCGCACGTTCGGCCACAGACCTCCGTGCAGGCGCAGCGGCTCTATCCACTCAGGCGCCCACACGTTCGGCCACAGACCTCCGTGCAGGCGCCGCGGCTCTCCCCGCTCAGGTACCCGCCCGTTAGGCCACAGCCTCCGGCCAGGCACCTCGGAACAGCAGCGCTACCTTGGTAGCTGACAACGTAGCGCTCTACGATACCCGCTGGGGGCCCACACGCTGCGCTGCCGCTGTAATAAGATAAACAGCCATTACAGGGGGGACATATCAGTGAAATACTGCAGCAGCAGAGGGATTGTTACAGTATAATCAGTGAATGCACTGTGATTATGTGTATAAGTATAGCAGGGCAGCCATTTTTAACAGCTTCCTGTGTCTTCCTCTGTGATTCCAGAACGTTCCTGTCCTACATCTCTTCTCCACCGGAGGCGCAGGGGTGTTCGTGGGAATTTGGGATCAAATTTCATAGTACTGGCCACGTGTATTGCACTGGGCCGGATATATATACAGAGCCACCTTATTGCTATTTTACTGAGTCGTGCAGGTGTCTGTGTTTTGTGTATTGTATTGTCTGTCGCCATAATGAGTAAGGCACCAGCAAAAACTAAAAAGCATATTTGCAAAGTATGTGGCAGTGTGTTACCGGTTGGATCTACCACATGTAACGTATGTTTTGTGGATTCCGTTCAGAATACCATTTCTGCTCCGGTTTTGCAACCAATTTCATCACCGGACCCTCCGTGGGGTATGTTAGTAAATGTACTGGAGAAATTTCAGACTGAAATGACCGCTGCTCGTCTGGAGCGAGAAACGCTAAGATCTGAGTCTAGGGTGAGACCGCCAGAACTACCGGAGGCGTCTCAGCCTTGCGTAGGGTCCAAATCCATTTTGGGCAAACGGGATAATTTTCATATGTCTTATGATTTTCCAGTGTCTGCTATGTTGCAGTCTGACGATTCCATCCCAGACCTCACGGAACACGATGAGGGGGAGGAGGGCGAAGTGGAGTCAGACGGCGAGGATGTTAACAGTTCCGGCATTGATGATCTCATCAGAGCGGTACGGCAGTCGCTAAGGTTTCCTGAAGCTGAGCAGCCTCTCACCAATGATCAGGTCATATTTACTAAACGACGGAAGACGCCAGTAAGTTTTCCTGTGTCGGATTCTCTAAATCAGATGTTAGTAGAATCCAGACAGAATCCAGATAAACGGTTTTCTATACCTCGCAGATTTAAGTCTAGTTATCCGTTTCCAGAATCGGTAACGGGTACATGGGAGAATCCACCAATAGTTGATTCTTCAGTGTCAAAGCTTACCAAGAAATTAACCATACCAGTGCCATCAGCTACTACGCTTAAAGATCCGTCAGATCGTAAGATAGAAACTATGCTTAAATCCATGTATGTAGCAGCAGGTGTGATGCTAAGACCTGGATTGGTTGGCATTTGGGTCACTAAGGCGCTCATAATATGGCTTACAGAACTCAAATCGGCTTTACATGACGAAAACCTGATAATTCAGGTGAATCAAATGATTGAGGCTGTAGAGTATCTCTGTACAGCGTCTACTGACGTCTGTCAGCTCACTTCTCGTATTTCATCTTCGCTAGTTACGGCACGAAGAGCACTCTACCTGCGTACTTATCAAGCGGAGGCAGAGGTCAAACGAAGTATAGAGGCGTTGCCTTACGATGGCAAGAAGTTGTTTGGTCCAGAATTGGACGCATGGATTAAGGAGGCTACGGGAGGTAAGTCTGTGTTCTTACCATTGCCTCCACCTGCGCCAAGAAGAAGGTACGCTGGACCTTCGTTCAAATCCTTTAGACCTCAGCCCTTTCGAGGACGTGGCAGAGGATCAGCCACGCCTGCTAGACGTGGTCGAGGACGTGGTTTCCATCAAACCAACACAACTCGCCAAGACGCTAAGGTTACCGACAAGCCAGTGGCATGACGGGTTACCAGCCCATCTCGGTTCTCCAATTGTGGGAGCACGCCTTCAGACGTTCCATGGGGCGTGGTTCCACACATCCGCGGAGGGCTGGATTCGCAATTTAGTGTTAAAAGGTTACAAAATAGAGTTCGACTGTCTGCCGCCTCTGCGGTTTTTCAAGACAGGATTGCCTCTGTCGGACGACAAGAGGAGAGTTTTGCAAATTGCCATTCAGTCCTTACTGGATTCGGCAGTGTTGATTCCGGTCCCTGTACACCAACAGGGTCAGGGTTATTATTCAAGCCTGTTTGTGGTCCCGAAGCCGGATGGCTCAGTCAGACCAATATTGAACTTAAAGGGCCTCAATCAGTACGTAACTTACTACAGATTCAAAATGGAGTCTCTACGGTCGGTGATTGCGGGGTTAGAGACCAAGGAATTTATGATTGCGCTAGACCTCAAGGATGCGTACTTACACATTCCAATTTGGCAGCCTCATCAGAAATTCTTACGATTTGCAATACGCCAGAACCATTACCAGTTTCAGGCTCTGCCGTTTGGCCTGTCATCAGCGCCTCGGGTATTCACCAAAGTAATGTCTGTGATGATAGCTCACCTCAGATCCCTGGGAGTGACGATAGTTCCGTATTTAGACGATCTGCTCATCAAAGCTCCGTCTCAACAGATACTTACCCAACATGCGCTGCTAACTTACAATGTATTGGTTCACCACGGTTGGATTGTCAATTTCAAGAAATCACATCTGATTCCGTCTCAACGCCTTCAGTTCCTAGGTATGATTCTCGATACGGTCAATCAAAGGATTTACCTACCACAACAGAAAGTACAAATGCTACGCCATCTAGTACAATTAGTACTCAAACCACGCACAGTGTCGGTACACTTGTGCATTCGCCTGTTAGGCACAATGGTGGCAGCTTTCGAGGCGCTTCAGTTCGGGAGATTTCACTCTCGTCCATTTCAGCTGAACGTGCTTGCCCAGTGGTCGGGCTCGCATCTGCAGATTCACCACAGAGTGAGGTTGTCACCAATAGCAAGAGTTTCTCTGCTATGGTGGCTCAAGGAACACAATTTAACCGCAGGAAGACGGTTCGGAGTTTGCAATTGGATAATTCTAACTACGGACGCCAGTCTCAGAGGTTGGGGAGCGGTAATTCAAAATTGTCAGCTCCAGGGTCTCTGGGCGGATCACGAAAAATTGCTGTCAATAAATGTTCTAGAACTCCGCGCGATTTTCAATGCGCTACGACAAGCGGTGCACATGGTTCGCTCTCAGCCTGTCCAAGTGCAGTCGGACAATGCGACAGCGGTCGCATACATCAACAAACAAGGAGGAACGAGAAGCCGCATGGCAATGCGGGAAGTAGCTCGAATCCTCAATTGGGCAGAATACCACCAGGTGATATTGTCGGCCGTGTTCATTCCGGGAGTGGACAACTGGGAAGCGGATTATCTCAGTCGTCGGGATCTTCACCCAGGCGAATGGTCATTAAATCCAGAAGTGTTTCACATGTTGGTTCAGCGATGGGGTTATCCTCAGGTGGACCTGATGGCATCTCGACACAATCATCAAACGCCCCAGTATGTGTCCAGAACAAGAGATCCAAAGGCAGTCGCGGTGGATGCTCTCACTGTCGCGTGGCCGTACAGTCTGGTGTATCTGTTTCCACCGTTTCCGCTGCTCCCTCTGGTGCTAAAACGGATCAAAGGAGAGTCGCTCACAGTCATACTAGTGGCGCCTCATTGGCCTCGGAGAGCTTGGTTCTCGGATCTTCGAGGATTACTCGCAGACGATCCGTGGCCGCTCCCGATACGTCCAGACCTGTTACAACAGGGTCCTTTTCTTTACCCCGATTTAGCGCGGCTGCGTTTGACGGGGTGGCTGTTGAGACCGCCCTCTTAAAAAGAGAGGGCATTCCAGATTCAGTTATACCAACCATGTTACGAGCTAGGAAGCCGGTTACGGCAGCTCATTATTACAGAATATGGCGTGCCTATATAGGTTGGTGTGAAGCTCGGAAATTTCCGACATCAGCTTTCAAGTTATGCCGCCTTTTGTTGTTTCTACAATCAGGCTTAGATGGAGGTTTGCGTTTATCTACACTAAAGGTGCAGGTATCTGCTTTGTCAATTTACTTTCAAAGACGATTGGCTCTATTGCCGTCTATACGCACCTTTCTCCAAGGTGTAATCAGGGTACAGCCTCCTTTCATTCCACCTACAGCGCCATGGGACTTGAATCTGGTTTTGGAGTTCTTACAGTCTTCATATTTTGAACCCTTACAACAAGTGGATATAAAGTTTCTCACTTGGAAAACAATTTTTCTCTTAGCCTTAGCTTCGGCAAGGCGTGTTTCGGATTTGGGTGCCTTGTCATGCAAGCCACCGTATTTGGTGTTTCATGATGACAGAGCGGAACTTCGGACGAATCCCGCCTTCTTACCAAAGGTAGTGTCATCTTTTCACATCAATCAACCAATAGTAGTTCCTGTGTTGACAGCACAGTCTGGAACTCTGGATGTGGTTCGTGCGTTACGCGTTTATGTAACCCGAACGTCTTCAGTTCGTAAGACGGATACGTTATTTGTTCTCTATGATGCTGCCAAGATGGGTTGGCCAGCATCTAAACAAACTTTATCCAGATGGATAAAACTGACCATACGCCAGGCTTACCTTCATGCTAGGTTACAACCGCCTACGTCAGTAACCGCTCATTCCACACGTTCTGTGGGAACTTCATGGGCAGCTGGTCGTGGGGCTTCTGCGACGCAGCTTTGCCGGGCGGCTACATGGTCTTCAGTGCACACGTTTGTGCGCTTTTACAAGTTTGATACTTTTGCGGCATCAGCATCTAGCTTTGGCCGCCTAGTGTTACAAGTGCCAAACTGCTCTCCCGCCCACGGGGGAAGCTTTGGTACGTCCCAAGAGTACTCCAGTGACCCCTAGTGGATGAAAAAGAAAATAGGATTTTGGTACTTACCAGGTAAATCCTTTTCTTTGAATCCATAGGGGTCACTGGACGCCCACCCAGAGCAGTTTACTTACTTGGGGTTAGTTCTGAGGATCTTATGGTAACACATTTTCACCGACTGGTTCAAGTTACAAGTGCTGGTTAGGGTGTCAACTGTTAGTTGTCAGTAACGTTATGGGTTAACTTCGTTATTGTCAGTTATGTTATATGTAATACTCCATTATTAACCTCTCTTAATTCCTGTTCGGCTCAGTAAAAAACACTGAGTAAGTGCTCAGGGATATGGAGGGGTGGAGTGTTACTAAATTTAAATATTCAGTGCTGTGTTCCTACGGAAGCCCGTCCATATCCCAAGAGTACTCCAGTGACCCCTATGGATTCAAAGAAAAGGATTTACCTGGTAAGTACCAAAATCCTATTATCTATAGTAATAATACAGGGACGTGACTGGGGAGGTGAGGGGATCTGGGAGTGTCTCAGTGACATCACTTATATCTATAGTAATAATACAGGGACATGACTGGGGAGGGGAGAGGATCTGGGAGTATCACATTGACATCACATATCTATAGTAATAATACAGGGACATGACGGGAGGTGAGGAGATCTGGGAGTGTCACAGTGACGTCACATATCTATAATAATAATACAGGGACATGACTGGGGAGGTGAGGGGATCTGGGAGCGTCACAGTGACATCACTTATAGCTATAGTAATCATACAGGGACATGACTGGGGAAGGTGAGGAGATCTGGGAGCGTCACAGTGACATCACTTATATCTATAGTAACAATGTAGAGACATGACTTAGGAGGTGAGGTGAAATGTTTACAATGATAGTGTACTTTACAATACACAGGGTTACACAGTAGTGAAGAAGACGTCCAGTGAGTGTGAGACACCCAGCAGCCATCCCTGTGTGTCAGGAGCACTGAGCAGGACCCAGAGCCTCATCACGGGGCCTCCACCTCACTTACTGATACATGAGAGAGACAATGACCAGAAGATCCTGGAACTCACCAACAAGATCATTCAGCTGCTGATTGAAGAGGTGACTGCTGGGAATGGGACATTATACAGTAACACCAGGGGATGTGTCTGGGTGATTACTGGAGAGGTGACTGCTGGGAATGGGGCATTATACAGTAACACCAGGGGATGTGTCTGGGTGATTACTGGAGAGGTGACTGCTGGGAATGGGGCATTATACAGTAACACCAGGGGATGTGTCTGGGTGATGACTGGAGAGGTGACTGCTGGGAATGGGACATTATACAGTAACACCAGGGGATGTGTCTGGGTGATTACTGGAGAGTTGACTTCTGGGAATAGGGCATTATACAGTAACACCAGTGGATGTGTCTGGGTAATGACTGGAGAGGTGACTGCTGGAAATGGGGCATTATACAGTAACACCAGGGGACGTGTCTGGTTGGTAACTGGAGAAGTGACTGCTGGGAATGGGACATTATACAGTAACACCAGGGGATGTGCCTGGGTGATGACTGGAGAGGTGACTGCTGGGAATGGGACATTATACAGTAACACCGGGGGACGTGTCTGGTTGGTAACTGGAGAAGTGACTGCTGGGAATGGGACATTATACAGTAACACCAGGGGATGTCTCTGGGTGGTGACTGGAGAGGTGACTGCTGGGAATGGGACATTATACAGTAACACCGGGGGATGTGTCTGGGTGATGACTGGAGAGGTGACTGCTGGAAATGGGGCATTATACAGTAACACCAGGGGATGTGTCTGGGTGATGACTGTATCATTGTGTGTCAGGTTCCTATAAGGTGTCAGGATGTCACTGTCTATGTCTCCATACAGGAGGGGGAGTATATAGAGGAACACAGGGGTCTGTACAAGGACGTGATGATGGAGAATCACTGGCCCCTCACATCACTGGGTAAGAGGAGTCTGTCATGTATTGTACAGGGGAGAGCAGGTATGGGGGCCCCTATATACACACATCATCTGATAATCACAGATATACACTGTACTCAGTCACTGTGTGTCTCCTACAGATGGGCCCAGTAACAGAGATACCCCAGAGAGATGTCCCCGTCCTCTGTATTCCCAGGATTGTACAGAGGAGAATCACAGGACCCCACAGGAGGATCAGGTAGGTGGGATTTAGGGTCTCACCAATATACCAAAGTGACTGTCACTGGGCTGATACTGAGGTGGGAGTGAAGCAAATAAGAGCAAGTAGGTGACACCGTGCTGCAGTGCAGGGGGCAGATCTGGGAGGAGCGTGTCCAATATCAAATCTGAATTTCAGTGTAAGAATAAAACTGCCCGATACTTGTGGGTTCCATGTAAAAGCAGCCAGTATTTACCCTGCATGCAATCACAATAAATGTATATGCCCCCTTGTAATGCAGCATGGTTTGTCCAGATGCAAAGTTATATGATGTGCAGAGCAGCTGTGTGTCTCATACACTGATATTATACTGTTTCCTCTCAAGTAATAACATCAGGCATTACACTTTATATTCTCTGATCTATTTAGGGGGAACAGCTGACTGATATGAAGATAAATGATATAGACAGAGAAGAAGAGACGTATGTGACTGATATGAAGGCAGAAGATATAGAGGGAGAAGAAGAGACGTATGTGACTGATATGAAGGCAGAAGATATAGAGGGAGAAGAAAAGACGTATGTGACTGATATGAATATAAATAATATAAAGGGAGAAGAAGAGACGTATGTGACTGATATGAAGGCAGAAGATACAGAGGGAGAAGAAGAGACGTATGTGACTGATATGAAGGCAGAAGATACAGAGGGAGAAGAAGAGACGTATGTGACTGATATGATGGGAGAAGATATAGAGGGAGAAGAGACGTATGTGACTGATATGAAGGCAGAAGCTATAGAGGGAGAAGAAGAGACGTATGTGACTGATATAAAGGCAGAAGATATAGAGGGAGAAGAGACGTATGTGACTGATATGAAGGCAGAAGATATAGAGGGAGAAGAAGAGACGTATGTGACTGATATGAAGACAGAAGATACAGAGGAAGAAGAAGAGACGTATGTGACTGATATGAATATAAATAATATAGAGGGAGAAGAAGAGACGTATGTGACTGATATGAAGGCAGAAGATACAGAGGAAGAAGAAGAGACGTATGTGACTGATATGAAGGCAGAAGATACAGAGGAAGAAGTAGAGACGTATGTGACTGATATGAAGGCAGAAGATACAGAGGAAGAAGAAGAGACGTATGTGACTGATATGAAGGCAGAAGATACAGAGGAAGAAGTAGAGACGTATGTGACTGATATGAAGGCAGAAGATATAGAGGGAGAAGAAGAGACGTATGTGACTGATAAGAAGGCAGAAGATATAGAGGGAGAAGAAGAGACGTATGTGACTGATATGAAGGCAGAAGATATAGAGGGAGAAGAAGAGACGTATGTGACTGATATGAAGGCAGAAGATATAGAGGGAGAAGAAGAGACGTATGTGACTGATATGAAGGCAGAAGATATAGAGGGAGGAGAAGAGACGTATGTGACTGATATGAAGGCAGAAGATATAGAGGGAGAAGAAGAGACGTATGTGACTGATATGAAGGCAGAAGATATAGAGGGAGAAGAAGTGATGTATGTGACTGATATGAAGATAAATAATATAAAGGGAGAAGAGGAGACGTATGTGACTGATATGAAGGCAGAAGATATAGAGGGAGAAGAAGAGACGTATGTGACTGATATGAAGGCAGAAGATATAGAGGGAGAAGAAGAGATGTATGTGAGGGGTAATCAGCAGTGTACGGAGGAGGAAATCCCTACAGATATCAGCACAGGTGAGTAATAAACAAAATGTGTCACATATTCTTCTTTCTTAGTCACTACATCACTCTATTATCCTATACCATTCTCTGTCAGGACAAACAAATGAGGGAAATGTATTTGCCCAGTGGGAGAGTCAGGAGACATCAGCCCCTATTATACTCCTGCTCTCCCCTCACATCATGTCACTGTGTGTTACCAGCCCAGAGATCTAACCAGTCTCCTCCCCACACTCTCTGGTGTATCTCATACATCAGGAGCCATCAGCCCCTATTATACTCCTACTCTCCCCCTCACATCATGTCACTGTGTGTTACCAGCCCAGAGATCTGACCAATCTCGTCCCCACACTCTCTGGTGCATCTCATACATCAGCCCCTATTATACTCCTGCTCTCCCCCTCACATCATGTCACTGTGTGTTACCAGCCCAGAGATCTGACCAGTCTCCTCCCCACACTCTCTGGTGTATCTCATACATCAGGAGTCATCAGCCATCATCTTGTGTTAGTTTAAATGCCCTTGTGGATGCTATTAAGCATATTCTCCAACTCTCAGATGAGGAGGAACCCACTACAGTGGCTAAGAAATCTTATATGTTTAAAAAGCAGAAGGTGAATTACCCCATTCTGATTACTTATTGGACATTAGACGGGAACCCTGGACTACCCCCAGTAAGAAGTTCCCTGTCTCTAAAAGGACTTTAGCTCATTATCCTCTACCAGCAGAGTTCTGTAACAATGGGACGATCCACCGCCAGTGGACTCTCATGTCACCCGCCTCGTTGTATCATCTACCTGTTTCTACTGTCACCTCTCTGAGGGAAGCGACAGATAAACATAATGAGGGTTGCCTGAAATCTATTTATTCCCTTAAACAGGGCTATACATAAACCCACAATAGCTGCTTCCTGGGTTGCAAAGACTATAGAAGCTTGGGTTCAGGCACTGGAGAAGGAGCTGCCTGACGATATGTCTGAGGAAGGCAGACTATATCTGTCTCATATTAAAACCACTTCTTGTTATAGCCAGGAACCATCATCTGAGGCTGGAGTGCTAGCCGCCAAGGCGTCTGCTACATTCATTCTCGTACGCCGCATTCTGTGGTTAAGATCTTGGAAGGTGGACCTAGATCATCTGTACCCCTCACCCACACTACCGCTATACACTCCCTTATGTGCCTTCTGTACCCCTCACCCCCACTACCGCTATACACTCCCTTATCTGCCGTCTGTACCCCTCACCCGCACTACCGCTATACACTCCCTTATGTGCCGTCTGTACCTCTCACCCGCACTACCACTATACACTCCCTTATGTGCCGTCTGTACCCCTCACCCGCACTACCGCTATACACTCCCTTATGTGCCGCTGTACCCCTCACCCGCACTACCGCTATACACTCCCTTATGTGCCATCTGTACCCCTCACCCACACTACCGCTATACACTCCCTTATCTGCCGTCTGTACCCCTCACCTGCACTACCACTATACACTCCCCTATGTGCCGTCTGTACCCCTCACCAACACTACCGCTATACACTCCCTTATGTGCCGTCTGTACCCCTCACCCACACTACCGCTATACACTCCCTTATGTGCCATCTGTACCCCTCACTACCGCTATACACTCCCTTATGTGCTGTCTGTACCCCTCACCCACACTACCGCTATACACTCCCTTACGTGCCATCTGTACCCCTCACCCACACTACCGCTATACACTCCCTTATGTGCCGTCTGTACCCCTCACCCGCACTACCGCTATACACTCCCTTATGTGCCTTCTGTACCACTCACCCACACTACCGCTATACACTCCCTTATGTGCCATCTGTACCCCTCACCCACGCTACCGCTATACACTCCCATTATGTGCCGTCTGTACCCCTCACCCACACTACCGCTATACACTCCCTTATGTGCCATCTGTACCACTCACCCACACTACCGCTATACACTCCCTTATGTGCTGTCTGTACCCCTCACCCACACTACCGCTATACACTCCCTTATGTGCCGTCTGTACCCCTCACCAACACTACCGCTATACACTCCCTTATGTACCATCTGTACCCCTCACCCACACTACCGCTATACACTCCCTTATGTGCCATCTGTACCCCTCACCCGCACTACCACTATACACTCCCTTATGTGCCGTCTGTACCCCTCACCCACACTACCGCTATACACTTCCTTATGTGCCGTCTGTGCCCCTCACCCACACTACCGCTATACACTCCCTTATGTGCCGTCTGTACCCCTCACCCACACTACTGCTATACACTCCCTTATGTGCCGCCTGTACCCCTCACCCACACTACTGCTATACACTCCCTTATGTGCCGTCTGTACCCCTCACCCACACTACCGCTATACACTCTCTTATGTGCCGTCTGTACCCCTCACCCCCGCTATACACTCCCTTATGTGCCGTCTGTACCCCTCACCCACACTACCGCTATACACTCCCTTATGTACCATCTGTACCCCTCACCAACACTACCGCTATACACTCCCTTATGTGCCATCTGTACCCCTCACCCTCACTACCGCTATACACTCCCTTATGTGCCGTCTGTACCCCTCACCCGCACTACCGCTATACACTCCCTTATGTGCCATCTGTACCCCTCACCCTCACTACCGCTATACACTCCCTTATGTACCATCTGTACCCTTCACCCGTACTACCGCTATACACTCCCTTATCTGCCGTCTGTACCCCTCACCCCCACTACCGCTATACACTCCCTTTTGTGCCATCTGTACCCCTCACCCGCACTACCGCTATACACTCCCTTATCTGCCGTCTGTACCCCTCACCCTCACTACCACTATACACTACCTTATGTACCGTCTGTACCCCTCACCCGCACTACCGCTATACACTCCCTTATGTGCCGTCTGTACCCCTCACCAACACTACCGCTATACACTCCCTTATGTGCCATCTGTACCCCTCACCCGCACTACCGCTATACACTCCCTTATGTGCCATCTGTACCCCTCACCTGCACTACTGCTATACACTCCCTTATGTGCCGTCTGTACCCCACATCCTCACTACCGCTATACACTCCCTTATGTGCCATCTGTGCCCCTCACCCGCACTACCGCTATACACTCCCTTATGTGCCATCTGTACCCCTCACCTGCACTACTGCTATACACTCCCTTATGTGCCGTCTGTACCCCTCATCCTCACTACCGCTATACACTCCCTTATTTGCCGTCTGTACCCCTCACCCGCACTACCGCTATACACTCCCTTATGTGCCGTCTGTACCCCTCACCCACTCTACCGCTATACACTCCCTTATGTACCATCTGTACCCCTCACCCACACTACCGCTATACACTCCCTTATGTGCCGTCTGTACCCCTCACCCACACTACCGCTATACACTCCCTTATGTACCATCTGTACCCCTCACCAACACTACCGCTATACAATCCCTTATGTGCCATCTGTACCCCTCACCCGCACTACCACTATACACTCCCTTATGTGCCGTCTGTACCCCTCACCCACACTACCGCTATACACTTCCTTATGTGCCATCTGTACCCCTCACCCGCACTACCACTATACACTCCCTTATCTGACGTCTGTACCGCTCACCCTCACTACCACTATACACTACCTTATGTACCGTCTGTACCCCTCACCCGCACTACCGCTATACACTCCCTTATGTACCATCTGTACCCCTCACCCACACTACCGCTATACACTCCCTTATGTGCCATTTGTACCCCTCACCTGCACTACTGCTATACACTCCCTTATGTGCCGTCTGTACCCCTCTTTCTCACTACCGCTATACACTCCCTTATTTGCCGTCTGTACCCCTCACCCGCACTACCGCTATACACTCCCTTATGTGCCGTCTGTACCCCTCACCCACTCTACCGCTATACACTCCCTTATGTACCATCTGTACCCCTCACCCACACTACCGCTATACACTCCCTTATGTGCCGTCTGTACCTCTCACCCGCACTACCGCTATACACTCCCTTATGTGCCGTCTGTACCTCTCACCCTCACTACCGCTTTACACTCCCTTATGTACCATCAGTACCCCTCACCCACACTACCGCTATACACTCCCTTATGTACCATCTGTACCCCTCACCCACACTACCGCTATACACTCCCTTATGTACCATCTGTACCCCTCACCAACACTACCGCTATACACTCCCTTATGTGCCATCTGTACCCATCACCCGCACTACCGCTATACACTCCCTTATGTGCCATCTGTACCCCTCACCCACACTACCGCTATACACTCCCTTATGTGCCATCTGTACCCCTCACTACCGCTATACACTCCCTTATGTGCCATCTGTACCCCTCACCCGCACTACCGCTATACACTCCCTTATGTGCCGTCTGTACCCCTCACCCACTCTACCGCTATACACTCCCTTATGTACCATCTGTACCCCTCACCCACACTACCGCTATACACTCCCTTATGTGCCACCTGTACCCCTCATCCTCACTACCGCTATACACTCCCTTATTTGCCGTCTGTACCCCTCACCCGCACTACCGCTATACACTCCCTTATGTGCCATCTGTACCCCTCACCCGCACTACCGCTATACACTCCCTTATCTGCCGTCTGTACCCCTCACCCATACTAGCGCTATACATTCCCTTATCTGCCGTCTGTACCCCTCACCCACACTGCCGCTATACATTCCCTTATGTGCCATCTGTACCCCTCACCCGCACTACCGCTATACACTCCCTTATGTACCATCTGTACCCCTCACCCGCACTAAAGCTATACACTCCCTTATGTGACGTCTGTACCTCTCACCCGCACTACCGCTATACACTCCCTTATATGCCATCTGTACCCCTCACCCGCACTACCGCTATACACTCCCTTATGTGCCGTCTGTACCCCTCATCCTCACTACCGCTATACACTCCCTTATGTGCCGTCTGTACCCCTCACCAACACTACCGCTATACACTCCCTTATGTGCCGTCTGTACCCCTCACCCACACTACCGCTATACATTCCCTTATCTGCCGTCTGTACCCCTCACCCACACTACCGCTATACACTCCCTTATGTGCCGTCTGTACCCCTCACCCTCACTACCTCTATACACTCCCTTATGTGCCGTCTGTAACCCTCACCCACACTACCGCTATACACTCCCTTATGTGCCATCTGTACCCCTCACCCACACTACCGCTATACACTCCCTTATGTGCCATCTGTAACCTACACCCGCACTACCGCTATACACTCCCTTATCTGCCGTCTGTACCCCTCACCAACACTACCGCTATACACTCCCTTATGTGCCGTCTGTACCCCTCACCCACACTACCGCTATACACTCCCTTATGTGCCGTCTGTACCCCTCACCCTCACTACCGCTATACACTCCCTTATTTGCCTTCTGTACCCCTCACCCCCACTACCGCTATACACTCCCTTATGTGCCGTCTGTACCCCTCACCCACACTACCGCTATACACTCCCTTATGTGCCATATGTACCCCTCACCCCCACTACCGCTATACACTCCCTTATGTGCCATATGTACCCCTCACCCCCACTACCGCTATACACTCCCTTATGTACCATCTGTACCCCTCACCCGCACTACCGCTATACACTCTCTTATGTGCCGTCTGTACCTCTCACCCGCACTACTGCTATACACTCCCTTATGTGCCGTCTGTACCCCTCACTACCGCTATACACTCCCTTATGTGCCGTCTGTACCCCTCACCCGCACTACCGCTATACACTCCCTTATGTGCCATCTGTACCCCTCACCCGCACTACCGCTATACACTCCCTTATGTGCCGTCTGTACCCCTCACCAACACTACCGCTATACACTCCATTATGTGCCGTCTGTACCCCTCACCCACACTACCGCTATACATTCCCTTATCTGCAGTCTGTACCCCTCACCCACACTACCGCTATACACTCCCTTATGTGCCGTCTGTACCCCTCACTACCGCTATACACTCCCTTATGTGCCGTCTGTACCCCTCACCAACACTATCGCTATACACTCCCTTATGTGCCGTCTGTACCCCTCATCCAAACTACCGCTATACACTCCCTTATGTGCCGGCTGTACCCCTCACCCACACTACCGCTATACACTCCCTTATGTGCCATATGTACCCCTCACCCGCACTGTCGCTATACACTCCCTTATGTACCATCTGTACCCCTCACCCACACTACCGCTATACACTCCCTTATGTGCCATATGTACCCCTCACCCGCACTGTCGCTATACACTCCCTTATGTACCATCTGTACCCCTCACCAACACTACGGCTATACACTCCCTTCTGTGCCGTCTGTACCCCTCACCCGCACTACCGCTATACACTCCCTTATGTGCCATATGTACCCCTCACCCGCACTACCGCTATACATTCCCTTATGTGCCATCTGTACCCCTCACCAACACTACCGCTATACACTCCCTTATGTGCCGTCTGTACCCCTCACCCACACTACCGCTATACACTCCCTTATGTGCCGTCTGTACCCCTCACCCTCACTACCGCTATACACTCCCTTATGTGCCTTCTGTACCCCTCACCCCCACTACCGCTATACACTCCCTTATGTGCCGTCTGTACCCCTCACCCACACTACCGCTATACACTCCCTTATGTGCCATATGTACCCCTCACCCGCACTGTCGCTATACACTCCCTTATGTACCATCTGTACCCCTCACCCGCACTACCGCTATACACTCCCTTATGTACCATCTGTACCCCTCACCCGCACTACCGCTATACACTCCTTTATGTGCCGTCTGTACCTCTCACCCGCACTACCGCTATACACTCCCTTCTGTGCCGTCTGTACCCCTCACCCGCACTACCGCTATACACTCCCTTATGTTCCATATGTACCCCTCACCTGCACTATCGCTATACACTCCCTTATGTACCATCTTTACCCCTCATCCGCACTACCGCTATACACTCCCTTATGTGCCGTCTGTACCCCTCACCCACACTACCGCTATACACTCCCTTATGTGCCATCTGTACCCCTCACCCGCACTACCGCTATACACTCCCTTATGTGCCGTCTGTACCTCTCACCTGCACTACCGCTATACACTCCCTTATGTGCCGTCTGTACATCTCACCCGCACTACCGCTGTACACTCCCTTATGTGCCGTCTGTACCTCTCACCCGCACTACCGCTATACACTCCCTTATGTGCCGTCTGTACCCCTCACCACCACTATACACTCCCTTATGTACCATCTGTACCCCTCACCCGCACTACCGCTATACACTCCCTTATGTGCCATCTGTACCCCTCACCAACACTACCGCTATACACTCCCTTATGTGCCATCTGTACCCCTCACCCGCACTATCGCTATACACTCCCTTATGTGCCATCTGTACCCCTCACCCACACTACCGCTATACATTCCCTTATCTGCCGTCTGTACCCCTCACCCACACTACCGCTATACATTCCCTTATGTGCCATCTGTACCCCTCACCCGCACTACCACTATACACTCCCTTATGTACCATCTGTACCCCTCACCCGCACTAAAGCTATACACTCCCTTATGTGCCGTCTGTACCCCTCACCCGCACTACCGCTATAGACTCCCTTATGTGCCATCTGTACCCCTCACCCGCACTACCGCTATAGACTCCCTTATGTGCCATCTGTACCCCTCACCCGCACTACCGCTATACACTCCCTTATGTGCCGCCTGTACCCCTCACCCGCACTACCGCTATACACTCCCTTATGTGCCGTCTGTACCCCTCACCCGTACTACCGCTATACACTCCCTTATGTGCCATCTGTACCCCTCACCCACACTACCGCTATACACTCCCTTATGTACCATCTTTACCCCTCATCCGCACTACGGCTATACACTCCCTTATGTACCTTCTGTACCCCTCACCCGCACTACCGCTATACAATCCCTTATGTGCCATCTGTACCCCTCACCCGCACTATCGCTATACACTCCCTTATGTGCCGTCTGTACCCCTCACCCACACTACCGCTATACACTCCCTTATGTGCCGCCTGTACCCCTCACCCGCACTACCGCTATACACTCCCTTATGTGCCGTCTGTACCCCTCACCCGTACTACCGCTATACACTCCCTTATGTGCCATCTGTACCCCTCACCCACACTACCGCTATACACTCCCTTATGTACCATCTTTACCCCTCATCCGCACTACGGCTATACACTCCCTTATGTACCTTCTGTACCCCTCACCCGCACTACCGCTATACAATCCCTTATGTGCCATCTGTACCCCTCACCCGCACTATCGCTATACACTCCCTTATGTGCCGTCTGTACCCCTCACCCACACTACCGCTATACACTCCCTTCTGTGCAGTCTGTACCCCTCACCCGCACTACCGCTATACACTCCCTTATGTGCCATATGTACCCCTCACCCGCACTATCGCTATACACTCCCTTATGTGCCATCTGTACCTCTCACCCACACTACCGCTATACACTCCCTTATGTGCCGTCTGTACCCCTCACCCACACTACCGCTATACACTCCCTTATGTACCATCTGTACCCCTCACCAACACTACGGCTATACACTCCCTTATGTGCCGTCTGTGCCCCTCACCCGCACTACCGCTATACACTCCCTTATGTGCCATCTGTACCCCTCACCCACACTACCGCTATACACTCCCTTATGTGCCTTCTGTAACCCTCACCCACACTACCGCTATACACTCCCTTATGTGCCATCTGTACCCCTCACCCACACTACCGCTATACACTCCCTTATGTGCCGTCTGTAACCCTCACCCGCACTACCGCTATACACTCCCTTATGTGCCATCTGTACCTCTCACCCGCACTACCGCTATGCACTCCCTTATCTGCCGTCTGTACCCCTCACCCACACTACCGCTATACACTCCCTTATGTGTCGTCTGTACCTCTCACCCGCACTACCGCTATACACTCCCTTATGTGCCGTCTGTACCCCTCACCAACACTACCGCTATACACTCCCTTATGTGCCGTCTGTACCCCTCACCCGCACTAAAGCTATACACTCCCTTATGTGCCGTCTGTACCTCTCACCCGCACTACCGCTATACACTCCCTTATATGCCATCTGTACCCCTCACCACCGCTATACACTCCCTTATGTGCCGTCTGTACCCCTCATCCTCACTACCGCTATACACTCCCTTATGTGCCGTCTGTACCCCTCACCAACACTGCCGCTATACACTCCCTTATGTGCCGTCTGTACCCCTCACCCACACTACCGCTATACACTCCCTTATGTACCATCTGTACCCCTCACCAACACTACCGCTATACACTCCCTTATGTACCATCTGTACCCCTCACCAACACTACCGCTATACACTCCCTTATGTGCCGTCTGTACCCCTCACTACCGCTATACACTCCCTTATGTGCCGTCTGTACCCCTCACCCGCACTACCGCTATACACTCCCTTATGTGCCATCTGTACCCCTCACCCGCACTACCGCTATACACTCCCTTATGTGCCGTCTGTACCCCTCACCAACACTACCGCTATACACTCCCTTATGTGCCGTCTGTACCCCTCACCCACACTACCGCTATACATTCCCTTATCTGCCGTCTGTACCCCTCACCCACACTACCGCTATACACTCCCTTATGTGCCGTCTGTACCCCTCACTACCGCTATACACTCCCTTATGTGCCGTCTGTACCCCTCACCAACACTATCGCTATACACTCCCTTATGTGCCGTCTGTACCCCTCATCCAAACTACCGCTATACACTCCCTTATGTGCCGGCTGTACCCCTCACCCACACTACCGCTATACACTCCCTTATGTGCCATATGTACCCCTCACCCGCACTGTCGCTACACACTCCCTTATGTACCATCTGTACCCCTCACCCACACTACCGCTATACACTCCCTTATGTGCCATATGTACCCCTCACCCGCACTGTCGCTATACACTCCCTTATGTACCATCTGTACCCCTCACCAACACTACGGCTATACACTCCCTTCTGTGCCGTCTGTACCCCTCACCCGCACTACCGCTATACACTCCCTTATGTGCCATATGTACCCCTCACCCGCACTACCGCTATACATTCCCTTATGTGCCATCTGTACCCCTCACCCGCACTACCGCTATACACTCCCTTATGTGCCGTCTGTACCTCTCACCTGCACTACCGCTATACATTCCCTTATGTGCCGTCTGTACCCCTCACCCACACTACCGCTATACATTCCCTTATCTGCCGTCTGTACCCCTCACCAACACTACCGCTATACACTCCCTTATGTGCCGTCTGTACCCCTCACCCACACTACCGCTATACACTCCCTTATGTGCCGTCTGTACCCCTCACCCTCACTACCGCTATACACTCCCTTATTTGCCTTCTGTACCCCTCACCCCCACTACCGCTATACACTCCCTTATGTGCCGTCTGTACCCCTCACCCACACTACCGCTATACACTCCCTTATGTGCCATATGTACCCCTCACCCGCACTGTCGCTATACACTCCCTTATGTACCATCTGTACCCCTCACCCGCACTACCGCTATACACTCCCTTATGTACCATCTGTACCCCTCACCCGCACTACCGCTATACACTCCTTTATGTGCCGTCTGTACCTCTCACCCGCACTACCGCTATACACTCCCTTATGTGCCGTCTGTACCTCTCACCCGCACTACCACTATACACTCCCTTCTGTGCCGTCTGTACCCCTCACCCGCACTACCGCTATACACTCCCTTATGTTCCATATGTACCCCTCACCTGCACTATCGCTATACACTCCCTTATGTACCATCTTTACCCCTCATCCGCACTACCGCTATACACTCCCTTATGTGCCGTCTGTACCCCTCACCCACACTACCGCTATACACTCCCTTATGTGCCATCTGTACCCCTCACCCGCACTACCGCTATACACTCCCTTATGTGCCGTCTGTACCTCTCACCTGCACTACCGCTATACACTCCCTTATGTGCCGTCTGTACATCTCACCCGCACTACCGCTGTACACTCCCTTATGTGCCGTCTGTACCTCTCACCCGCACTACCGCTATACACTCCCTTATATGCCGTCTGTACCCCTCACCACCACTATACACTCCCTTATGTACCATCTGTACCCCTCACCCGCACTACCGCTATACACTCCCTTATGTGCCATCTGTACCCCTCACCAACACTACCGCTATACACTCCCTTATGTGCCATCTGTACCCCTCACCCGCACTATCGCTATACACTCCCTTATGTGCCATCTGTACCCCTCACCCACACTACCGCTATACACTCCCTTATCTGCCATCTGTACCCCTCACCCATACTACCGCTATACATTCCCTTATCTGCCGTCTGTACCCCTCACCCACACTACCGCTATACATTCCCTTATGTGCCATCTGTACCCCTCACCCGCACTACCGCTATACACTCCCTTATGTACCATCTGTACCCCTCACCCGCACTAAAGCTATACACTCCCTTATGTGCCGTCTGTACCTCTCTCCCGCACTACCGCTATACACTCCCTTATATGCCATCTGTACCCCTCACCCGCACTACCGCTATACACTCCCTTATGTGCCGTCTGTACCCCTCACCCGCACTACCGCTATACACTCCCTTATGTGCCGTCTGTACCCCTCACCCGCACTACCGCTATACACTCCCTTATGTGCCATCTGTACCCCTCACCCGCACTACCGCTATAGACTCCCTTATGTGCCATCTGTACCCCTCACCCGCACTACCGCTATACACTCCCTTATGTGCCGCCTGTACCCCTCACCCGCACTACCGCTATACACTCCCTTATGTGCCGTCTGTACCCCTCACCCGTACTACCGCTATACACTCCCTTATGTGCCATCTGTACCCCTCACCCACACTACCGCTATACACTCCCTTATGTACCATCTTTACCCCTCATCCGCACTACCGCTATACACTCCCTTATGTACCTTCTGTACCCCTCACAAACACTACCGCTATACACTCCCTTATGTGCCGTCTGTACCCCTCACCCGCACTACCGCTATACAATCCCTTATGTGCCATCTGTACCCCTCACCCGCACTATCGCTATACACTCCCTTATGTGCCGTCTGTACCCCTCACCCACACTACCGCTATACACTCCCTTATGTGCCGTCTGTACCCCTCACCCGCACTACCGCTATACACTCCCTTATGTGCCATATGTACCCCTCACCCGCACTATCGCTATACACTCCCTTATGTGCCATCTGTACCTCTCACCCACACTACCGCTATACACTCCCTTATGTGCCGTCTGTACCCCTCACCCACACTACCGCTATACACTCCCTTATGTACCATCTTTACCCCTCATCCGCACTACCGCTATACACTCCCTTATGTACCATCTGTACCCCTCACCAACACTACGGCTATACACTCCCTTATGTGCCGTCTGTGCCCCTCACCCGCACTACCGCTATACACTCCCTTATGTGCCATCTGTACCCCTCACCCACACTACCGCTATACACTCCCTTATGTGCCTTCTGTAACCCTCACCCACACTACCGCTATACACTCCCTTATGTGCCATCTGTACCCCTCACCCACACTACCGCTATACACTCCCTTATGTGCCGTCTGTAACCCTCACCCGCACTACCGCTATACACTCCCTTATGTGCCATCTGTACCTCTCACCCGCACTACCGCTATGCACTCCCTTATCTGCCGTCTGTACCCCTCACCCACACTACCGCTATACACTCCCTTATGTGTCGTCTGTACCTCTCACCCGCACTACCGCTATACACTCCCTTATGTGCCGTCTGTACCCCTCACCAACACTACCGCTATACACTCCCTTATGTGCCGTCTGTACCCCTCACCCGCACTAAAGCTATACACTCCCTTATGTGCCGTCTGTACCTCTCACCCGCACTACCGCTATACACTCCCTTATATGCCATCTGTACCCCTCACCCGCACTACCGCTATACACTCCCTTATGTGCCGTCTGTACCCCTCATCCTCACTACCGCTATACACTCCCTTATGTGCCGTCTGTACCCCTCACCAACACTGCCGCTATACACTCCCTTATGTGCCGTCTGTACCCCTCACCCACACTACCGCTATACACTCCCTTATGTACCATCTGTACCCCTCACCAACACTACCGCTATACACTCCCTTATGTGCCGTCTGTACCCCTCACCCGCACTACCGCTATACAATCCCTTATGTGCCATCTGTACCCCTCACCCGCACTATCGCTATACACTCCCTTATGTGCCGTCTGTACCCCTCACCCCCACTACCGCTATACACTCCCTTATGTGCCTTCTGTACCCCTCACCCACACTACCGCTATACACTCCCTTATGTGCCGTCTGTACCCCTCACCCGCACTACCGCTATACACTCCTTTATGCGCCGTCTGTACCCCTCACCCGCACTACCGCTATACACTCCCTTATGTGCCGTCTGTACCCCTCACCCGCACTACCACTATACACTCCCTTATGTGCCGTTTGTACCTCTCACCCGCACTACCGCTATACACTCCCTTATGTGCCGTCTGTACCCCTCACCCGCACTACCACCATACACTCCCTTATGTACCATCTGTACCACTCATCCGCACTACCGCTATACACTCCCTTATGTACCATCTGTACCCCTCACCAACACTACGGCTATACACTCCCTTATGTGCCGTCTGTGCCCCTCACCCACACTACCGCTATACACTCCCTTATGTGCCATCTGTACCCCCTCACCCGCACTACCGCTATACACTCCCTTATGTGCCATCTGTACCCCTCACCCGCACTATCGCTATACACTCCCTTATGTGCCATCTGTACCCCTCACCCACACTACCGCTATACACTCCCTTATGTGCCGTCTGTACCCCTCACCCGCACTACCGCTATACACTCACTTATGTGCCGTCTGTACCCCTCACCAACACTACCGCTATACACTCCCTTATGTGCCACCTGTACCCCTCACCCGCACTACCGCTATACACTCCCTTATGTGCCGTCTGTACCCCTCACCCGCACTACCGCTATACACTCCCTTATGTGCCATCTGTACCCCTCACCCGCACTACCGCTATACACTCCCTTATGTGCCATCTGTACCCCTCACCCGCACTACCGCTATACACTCCCTTATGTGCCGTCTGTACCCCTCACCCACACTACCGCTATACACTCCCTTATCTGCCGTCTGTACCCCTCACCCGCACTACCGCTATACAACTCCCTTATGTGCCGTCTGTACCCCTCACCCACACTACCGCTATACACTCCCTATTGTGCCATCTGTACCCCTCACCCGCACTACCGCTATACACTCCCTTATGTGCCGTCTGTACCCCTCACCAACACTACGGCTATACACTCCCTTATGTGCCATCTGTACCCCTCACCCGCACTACCGCTATACACTCCCTAATGTGCCATCTGTTCCCCTCACCCGCACTACCGCTATACACTCCCTTATCTGCCGTCTGTACCCCTCACCCACACTACCGCTATACACTCCCTTATGTGCCGTCTCTACCCCTCACCCACACTACCGCTATACACCTCCTTATGTGCCGTCTGTACCCCTCACCCACACTACCGCTATACACTCCCTTATGTGCCGTCTGTACCCCTCACCCGCACTACCGCTATACACTCCCTTATGTGCCATCTGTACCCCTCACCCGCACTACCGCTATACACTCCCTTATGTGCCATCTGTACCCCTCACCCGCACTACCGCTATACACTCCCTTATGTGCCGTCTGTACCCCTCACCCACACTACCGATATACACTCCCTTATGTGCCGTCTGTACCCCTCACCCACACTACCGCTATACTCTCCCTTATTTGCCGTCTGTACCCCTCACCCTCACTACCGCTATACACTCCCTTATGTGCCATCTGTACCCCTCACCCGCACTACCGCTATACACTCCTTTATCTGCCGTCTGTACCCCTCACCCACACTACCGCTATACATTCCCTTATGTGCCATCTGTACCCCTCACCCGCACTACCGCTATTCACTCCCCTATGTACCATCTGTACCCCTCACCCACACTACCGCTATACACTCCCTTATGTGCCGTCTGTACCCCTCACCCGCACTACCGCTATACACTCTTTTATCTGCCGTCTGTACCCCTCACCCACACTACCGCTATACATTCCCTTATGTGCCATCTGTACCCCTCACCCGCACTACCGCTATACACTCCCTTATGTACCATCTGTACCCCTCACCCGCACTACCGCTATACACTCCCTTATCTGCCGTCTGTACCTCTCACCTGCACTACCGCTATACACTCCCTTATGTACCATCTGTACCCCTCACCCGCACTACCGCTGTACACTCCCTTATCTGCCGTCTGTACCCCTCACCCACACTACCGCTATACACCTCCTTATGTGCCGTCTGTACCCCTCACCCACACTACCGCTATACACTCCCTTATGTACCATCTGTACCCCTCACCCGCACTACCGCTATACACTCCCTTATCTGCCGTCTGTACCCCTCACCCACACTACCGATATACACTCCCTTATGTACCATCTGTACCCCTCACCAGCGCTATACACTCCCTAATGTACCATCTGTACCCCTCACCCGCACTACCGCTATACACTCCCTTATGTACCATCTGTACCCCTCACCCGCACTACCGCTATACACTCCATTATGTGCCGTCTGTACCTCTCACCCGCACTACCGCTATACACTCCCTTATGTGCCGTCTGTACCCCTCTCCTGCACTACCGCTATACACTCCCTTAAGTACCATCTGTACCCCGCACCCACACTACCGCTATACATTCCCTTATGTGCCATCTGTACCCCTCACCCGCACTACCTCTATACACTCCCTTATGTACCATCTGTACCCCTCACCCGCACTACCGCTATACACTCCATTATGTGCCGTCTGTACCTCTCACCCGCACTACCGCTATACACTCCCTTATGTGCCGTCTGTACCCCTCACCCGCACTACCGCTATACACTCCCTTATGTGCCATCTGTACCCCTCACCCGCACTACCGCTATACACTCCCTTATGTACCATCTGTACCCCGCACTAGCGCTATACACTCCCTTATGTACCATCTGTACCCCTCACCCGCACTACCACTATACACTCCCTTATGTGCCGTCTATACCCCTCACCCGCACTACCGCTATACACTCCCTTATCTGCCGTCTGTACCCCTCACCCACACTACCGCTATACATTATCTTATGTGCCATCTGTACCCCTCACCCGCACTACCTCTATACACTCCCTTATGTACCATCTGTACCCCTCACCCGCACTACCGCTATACACTCCCTTATCTGCCGTCTGTACCCCTCACCCACACTACCGCTATACATTCCCTTATGTGCCATCTGTACCCCTCACCCGCACTACCGCTATACACTCCCTTATGTACCATCTGTACCCCTCACCCACACTACCGCTATACACTCCCTTATCTGCCGTCTGTACCCCTCACCTGCACTACCGCTATACACTCCCTTATCTGCCGTCTGTACCCCTCACCTGCACTACCGCTATACACTCCCTTATGTACCATCTGTACCCCTCACCCGCACTACCGCTATACACTCCCTTATCTGCCGTCTGTACCCCTCACCCGCACTACCACTATATACTCCCTTATGTACCATCTGTACCCCTCACCCGCACTACCGCTATACACTCCCTTATGTAAAATCTGTACCCCGCACTACCGCTATACACTCCCTTACCTGCCGTCTGTACCCCTCACCCACACTACCGCTATACACTCCCTTATGTACCATCTGTACCCCTCACCAACACTACCACTATACACTCCCTTATGTGCCATCTGTACCCCTCACCCACACTACCGCTATACACTCCCTTATGTGCCGTCTGTACCCCTCACCCGCACTACCGCTATACACTCCCTTATGTGCCATCTGTACCCCTCACCCACACTACCGCTATACACTCCCTTATGTGCCGTCTGTACCCCTCACCCGCACTACCGCTATACACTCCCTTATGTACCATCTGTACCCCTCACCCACACTACCGCTATACACTCCCTTATGTGCCGTCTGTACCCCTCACCCGCACTACCGCTATACACTCCCTTATGTACCATCTGTACCCCGCACTAGCGCTATACACTCCCTTATGTACCATCTGTACCCCTCACCCGCACTACCACTATACACTCCCTTATGTGCCGTCTGTACCCCTCACCCGCACTACCGCTATACACTCCCTTATGTGCCATCTGTACCCCTCACCCGCACTACCGCTATACACTCCCTTATGTGCCGTCTGTACCCCTCACCCGCACTACCGCTATACACTCCCTTATGTACCATCTGTACCCCGCACTAGCGCTATACACTCCCTTATGTACCATCTGTACCCCTCACCCGCACTACCACTATACACTCCCTTATGTGCCGTCTGTACCCCTCACCCGCACTACCGCTATACACTCCCTTATGTGCCATCTGTACCCCTCACCCGCACTACCGCTATACACTCCCTTATGTGCCATCTGTACCCCTCACCCACACTACCGCTATACACTCCCTTATGTGCCGTCTGTACCCCTCACCAACACTACCGCTATACACTCCCTTATGTGCCGTCTGTACCCCTCACCCGCACTACCGCTATACACTGCATTATGTGCCGTCTGTACCTCTTACCCGCACTACCGCTATACACTCCCTTATGTGCCGTCTGTACCCCTCACCCGCACTACCACCATACACTCCCTTATGTGCCATCTGTACCCCTCACCAACATTACCGCTATACACTCCCTTATGTGCCGTCTCTAACTCTCACCCACACTACCGCTATACACTCCCTTATGTGCCGTCTGTACCCCTCACCCGCACTACCGCTATACACTCCCTTATGTGCCGTCTGTACCCCTCACCCGCACTACCGCTATACACTCCCTTATGTACCATCTGTACCCCGCACTAGCGCTACACACTCCCTTATGTACCATCTGTACCCCTCACCCGCACTACCGCTATACACTCCCTTATGTACCATCTGTACCCCTCACCCGCACTACCGCTATACACTCCATTATGTGCCATCTGTACCTCTCACGCGCACTACCGCTATACACTCCCTTATGTGCCGTCTGTACCCCTCACCCGCACTACCGCTATACACTCCCTTATGTACCATCTGTACCCCGCACTAGCGCTATACACTCCCTTATGTACCATCTGTACCCCTCACCCGCACTACCGCTATACACTCCATTATGTGCCATCTGTACCTCTCACGCGCACTACCGCTATACACTCCCTTATGTGCCGTCTGTACCCCTCACCCGCACTACCGCTATACACTCCCTTATGTGCCATCTGTACCCCTCACCCACACTACCGCTATACACTCCCTTATGTGCCGTCTGTACCCCTCACCCGCACTACCGCTATACACTCCCTTATGTACCATCTGTACCCCTCACCCACACTACCGCTATACACTCCCTTATGTGCCGTCTGTACCCCTCACCCGCACTACCGCTATACACTCCCTTATGTACCATCTGTACCCCGCACTAGCGCTATACACTCCCTTATGTACCATCTGTACCCCTCACCCGCACTACCGCTATACACTCCCTTATGTACCATCTGTACTCCTCACCCGCACTACCGCTATACACTCCATTATGTGCCGTCTGTACCTCTCACCCGCACTAGCGCTATACACTCCCTTATGTACCATCTGTACCCCTCACCCGCACTACCACTATACACTCCCTTATGTGCCGTCTGTACCCCTCACCCGCACTACCGCTATACACTCCCTCATCTGCCGTCTGTACCCCTCACCCACACTACCGCTATACATTCCCTTATGTGCCTTCTGTACCCCTCACCCGCACTACCTCTATACACTCCCTTATGTACCATCTGTACCCCTCACCCGCACTACCGCTATACACTCCATTATGTGCCGTCTGTACCTCTCACCCGCACTACCGCTATACACTCCCTTATGTGCCGTCTGTACCCCTCACCCGCACTACCGCTATACACTCCCTTATGTGCCATCTGTACCCCTCACCCGCACTACCGCTATACACTCCCTTATGTACCATCTGTACCCCGCACTAGCGCTATACACTCCCTTATGTACCATCTGTACCCCTCACCCGCACTACCGCTATACACTCCCTAATGTACCATCTGTACCCCTCACCCGCACTACCGCTATACACTCCATTATGTGCCATCTGTACCTCTCACCCGCACTACCGCTATACACTCCCTTATGTGCCGTCTGTACCCCTCACCCGCACTACCGCTATACACTCCCTTATGTACCATCTGTACCCCGCACTAGCGCTATACACTCCCTTATGTACCATCTGTACCCCTCACCCGCACTACCACTATACACTCCCTTATGTGCCGTCTGTACCCCTCACCCGCACTACCGCTATACACTCCCTTATATGCCATCTGTACCCCTCACCCGCACTACCGCTATACACTCCCTTATGTGCCGTCTGTACCCCTCACCCGCACTACCGCTATACACTCCCTTATGTGCCATCTGTACCCCTCACCCACACTACCGCTATACACTCCCTTATGTACCATCTGTACCCCTCACCCACACTACCGCTATACACTCCCTTATGTGCCGTCTGTACCCCTCACCCGCACTACCGCTATACACTCCCTTATGTACCATCTGTACCCCGCACTAGCGCTATACACTCCCTTATGTACCATCTGTACCCCTCACCCGCACTACCGCTATACACTCCCTTATGTACCATCTGTACTCCTCACCCGCACTACCACTATACACTCTGTCAAAGTCAGAAAAATGTCTCTATGCACGTTGCCATATTTGCACCGCACACTGGTCCGCGCTGCGCATGCGTACGCTCTCCCGTGAAGGCGCATACCCGCAATAGCGTGCACTCGCAGGCGCGGTATGCGTATTTACGGTAGAGTTTATGTAGTCGTAGCGTGCGACTCATTCGTTACATATTTTCACAATTAATGTAGTTTGTAGATCATGATCTCTTTGATAGATTCTGAAAGTTTGGTTAATATAGAATGTCCCTGAGCTGAGGGATCCCTCTTTGCATCGTACGAAGGGTCTAACAGGAATCATACAGCAGTGTTTGGTACCCATCGGAAGAGTATTTAATTAGCAATATTCCGGTGTTGGTTTGGAGCGTATTAATCGCTCGTGCGAATAGTTATGGACATAAGAAGTTTATGTCCATTTCTATTATTTACACATACTCAGGTATGCGGCGGGAAACCCAGTTTCCCACCCACCTGAGCTGTTGGAAATCGTCACAGCCCACCTGTATGAATCACCCTATGACCTTTTGTTATGATGCGGGGCCGAATTCCTTCGGCCAATGGACAATGGGATTGTAGGACCAGGAGATTGCATTGTGTGTGGGGCATAAATAGGCAGGCCGACCACATCCAGCTCTCACTCTTCAACGGTTCTCATTGCTGAAAATCGGGTGCTGGATGTCCAGGCGCATGCGATCGTTTCCCCTGGTGCGTAAGTTTTCTCTCCGTAATCATTGTCTTTCTGTGAGCCAATATCTCTCTCTCTCTCTCTCTCTCTCTCTCTCTCTCTCTCCCTGTTCTGTTCTCTCATATCTCCCCTAGACTAGGCTAGTATTGTATTGTATTAGATAGTATTGTATTGTATTGCATTTAGGTCAGTGTAGTATTGTCTTTTTGTATTTATTGTTTAGTTCTGTGGTTAGGAAGTCTCTGTTATATTGTAGTGTATCATTTGTACTGTTATCCCCTTTTACAAATATATTAGATATAATACAGTTAATAGGCTTTGGAACCTAAACCAGTATCTGTGTATTTTCTATAGTGTTAAGTGTTCACTTGAGCGTCGGTGACGCTCAAGCAGCTTTGTAGTTAGTCAGGTTACACATGGTTGCACTTACACCCTGTACTCACATTAAGGTATTCTGTGTATATCATTGTTGAAAGGTTTAATATCGAAGTATAGTGCTGTGAGCGTCTGCATCGCTGGTGACCTCCTCGTGGTCTCGAGCGTACGCTACGCTACAGCGAATCATTACTCTAGTGATAACCAATAACGTGTCCTGTGATCACTGGGCCGTGAGCGAACGTGACGCTTGAGCGTCTCGCTTACTGCTGAGCGATCGTTACGCAAATAGCGTACCATTACGGTACTTCTTAAGTAAACAGCGTACAGTGTTCTTAGACTTCATAAAGGGTTGTTTATACGACAAAGGAATTTAGCATTGTCAATTGGGGACTCGTCCTATCCTTCTCACATCTGCACTAGGTAGATCAGCAGACATTATCCCCCCAGCAAAGGGTGGGAGGTTGTCTCCCAGTGCTGACGGGATAAGCGTCTGCTTCGCTTAGATAAAGAGTGCTGAAGGAATCCGGGAACCGGAAGTAAGAACAAAACGCTTGTGTCTTTTAAAACTGTTTTATTTCTCTTCTGTCTTGCGTATACACGCACGCATACATTTATCTGCATTTCTTTTTCAATTTCGTATATCACTATTCCTGTTTGCCAATTTTTATAGTTGATAGAAAGTGCTAAAAAGAGATTTGCTGTTATTTCATAGTAGAGGTGATAGTTAAAGTATAGAACAAACACACGGTTTGTCTGAGATACAAGGCAGTCAGTGTGGATTGCGGTAGATGATCAGGGATCATTTACATTGATAAAAATAGAAATTGTGTTACGGTGGATCTTTATATTGCGTACACGTGTCTATAACAAAGACTAGCGTACGCAATCCAAAGGCAGACGCACGCAGCGTACATTACGCAACGTAGCGTCTGGTTACGCCCACGTAGCTCAAAATCACGAAAAGTTGAATTAGCGCAAAGCGATAATTAGCGCAAAGGCGATAAGTAACGCACAGCGGTAGATAACGCGAAGCGGTAAATAACGCAAATCTATTTTTGGAAAATCTGAAATTTAGTTTAACAGATCCTGCTCCTAATTGGTAACACTGCTGGCCTGAAGAAAAATTTCTGCGCAGAAATAGATATAGAAACAAAGTGTACATGTGTTGAGTGAGTGTGGTTTTGTATACATAAGTTTATACAACTTTAAGGTGGAACCAAAAGGAAAGCCGGGTACTCGTCAAGGGACATACGTGTAAGTGACATATACGGTGGCTAGGGAGGCATCCCTGGTTAAATAATATTTGAGCATTAGAGTATAGCGGACCATAAGGTAACAAGACCAGGAGGTCATAAGGTAACAAGACCAGGAACAAGACCAGGAGGTCGTAAGGTAAAAGGTCCGCTATAAAAGTCCAGTGGCACAACGCCTGGGGTGTTGGTGCAGAACCCATATAGGCCATAAGCTCGTGCTGAAGGAATCGCGGCCTGAAACATCGATTCCATTGATCTTTCAGTACATAACAAGTAGTGCTTGTGTACTGAACGATTGGACCGCACGTAATTGTGTGCAGTAGTTAGTAATCTGACCTAATACCATTAGAGTAAAGTGGTCACAAACGCTATTTGTACATTCTGACGTGATTTGTGTAATTTTTTATTTTTGGAAGGGAAGTTCGCTGGTCACTCAGGAACTATCTAACAACCCCACCTTTACTGGAAAGAGTAAGTGTCCTGCGGGTAACCCTCATATGTTCCAGTAAACTGAAGGTTCCATAGGGGCCCTGTATCGAGTACGCCAGCACCACGTCGGTGTGATCAGGTCGTATTGGTCGAGGTGGGCGAGTGAGTGGGGTACTCGGTAAACCGCCACCGCCGGCCTACTGTGGAGTAATTTGGTTGTCTGAAAAGGCTTGCTGAAAACCTTGATACAGAGATCCAAGGAGGACTAAGCAACACCTGCAGACTATGGGGGCCAGTTGCTCAGGTAGGGGGCGATCAACCCTGGTTCAGGTTGATTCTGTGAACCGACCAGTTGGGTCGGCACGATATGTAATGTGTGAAAAATATGGAATTCACACCGAATCTTTATGTGATGAATGGGAGAGAATGACTGTACAAGACAGGGACAAATTCCCAAGAATAGGTAGCTTTAGTCCAGAAGTGTTACAAAATTTAAGGAGGAGGATATGTCTCGTAAAATCAACAAAGAGACGAATTCAACATCATGATTATTTACAGTTATGGCACCAGGAAGGTGAGATACAGAGAGGTTTGGCTCTGGCGGCAGGATCTGGGGCAGTCAGGAAGCTGATAGCCACAGCTCCTCCTCCACCATACATTGCAGGAGAGAAGTTGATTGCGGAGAGAAACGCACTGGGTTGTAAAACACAAACTCTTAGTAACCCTGTAAATGTTAATGATGTTAACCAAATAACTCATGCAAGTATTAACCCGTGCAAGATGTACCCTGTTTTGAACCTTCCTCAGGAGTGTGATCAAGAAGAAGATTCGGCAACAATTTCAGCTCTCTCTCTAGCGGCCACCATATCAGAAACCACAGTAGGAACTGCACCACCCACGAGATTAGTGAAGGCCCCTAGCGGAGGGATAGGTGAGGTCGTGTCAACGGGTAAGTACGGCACCATGCATTACACTGAAACAATTTTACCTCAAGCTGTAGAATCTACACAGAATGAAGTTGTAAGAGTTAATCCAGTTAAGGTGATAGTAGTTCCCAATGGGAAAACAGATGCATCAGGAGCCACACCCGTCAGGAACATTGCCATGTATTGCCCGTTCACTAGAATGGAATTAAGGACCATAGTGTCTGAATTCCCAGACCCCAGAAAAGATTTAGTGGCAAGCCAAAAATACATCAGGGATCTAGGAAACACTTTAGAGCCCAATAATAAGGATTGGCAGATAGTGCTAAGAGCTTGCTTACCTTCCAATGTCGATGCAACTCAATTCTTAGCTGACTGTGCATTGGATAAAGATGTACCGCTTACAGATGTGTACGACCAGGATAATGTAAAAAGGATAAATTTGCAGCTAAAAGAATATTTCCCAGCCGTTGCTAAATGGAATAAAATATTCTCCATTAAACAAAAGGAGTCCGAAACGGCAGCAGAATATTTCCACCGGGCACTATCAGAAATAGCAAAATACACTGGTATAGAAGACATTAAGACCAACCCAAACCATCGAGAAGTGGCAGTATCTGTACTGATGGATGGTTTGAAAGAAACATTAAAAGCTAGGGTACAGACCACGCAGCCATGTTGGCGAGGTCTGTCAGTGTCCACATTGAGAGAGGCTGCTATTGATCACGACAAAAACATCACTAGACACAAGGAGTCGCAAAGTGAAAAGTTGATGTCCGTAAGTATACAGGCGCTGACCACAAGGCAGCCTGCGTATGTACCACCGAATCCTGTGGGTAAGGCAAGTGTAATAACATGTTTTTCTTGTAACAGACCGGGACACTTTGCACGAGAATGTAGAACAAAGAATGTACAAAGATCTTTTCAACCCCCTAGACAACAACACAACACACGACAATGGGAGCAGGGTCCACAGAGGCGGAGTTTTGAGCCACATACAGGGGAAACAAAAAGATACCCCCCGAACAGAGGTTGGCATGCCTCTGGTAGTTCCCAGCTAACCCCCGCACAAGTAGTCGCTGCCAGCAGGATTCAGGGAGGTCAGCATACCCAATAGGGGTGTGGCCATACCTGTAATCTGCACCCAGTTAAGTTGATTGCTAGTCTTGGAAGCGAACCAGAAATTGCAATCAATGTAGCTGGTAAAACTTTAAACTTTCTTGTAGACACAGGGGCGGCCAAGTCAGTGATAAATTCGACAGTGGGCATGAGAACCACTGGTAGGACAATTCCAGCCATGGGAGTAACAGGAGTAGTCCAGCACTACCCTGTTAGCAAACCAGCCGAGATTACAATAGGGCCTTTGCATACCAAGCATTCCTTTTTGCTGGCTGCATCGGCACCAACTAATCTCCTGGGTAGAGACTTACTATGTAAAATGGGTTGCGTCATTTATTGTACTCCTGAAGGTGTATTCTTGGACATCCCTGAGAATCACGCTCAGGAAGTACGAGACATGTTAGACTCCCCATCAAAATTAATGTCACATTCCATTATGACAAATAGGAATCCATCCCAAGTAGAAGAGATGACATCTCAGATACCAGAGTCACTTTGGACAAAAGATGGACAGGACACTGGATTAATGGCAAATGTAGCTCCAGTAGTTATACAAGTAAAAGATGGTAGGATAGCTCCAAAAATCCCACAGTATCCTCTGAAGCCAGAGGTAGAGTTAGGAGTTTTTCCCGTAATAGAGCGCTTGCTACAACAGGGCATTCTAGTAAGAACGTCCAGCACAGCAAATAGTCCCATCTTCCCTGTTAAAAAGAGTGGGGGGAGGGGTTACAGGCTAGTGCAGGATCTAAGGGGGATTAACAAAATAGTTGAGAGTCAGTTCCCCGTAGTGCCTAATCCAGCTGTCATCCTAATGCAAATTCCTCCCACTGCCAAATTTTTCACTGTTATTGACCTCTGCTCCGCATTCTTTTCGGTACCTCTGCACCCTGACAGCCAATATTTGTTTGCATTCACATACAGAGGAGTCCAATACACGTGGACTCGGTTACCCCAAGGTTTCATAGATAGTCCAAGTATATTTTCTCAGGCTTTGCATGATTGTTTACAGTCTTTCCAACCGGAGAGTGGATCAGTGTTGATACAGTACGTGGATGATCTACTACTGTGTTCTGATTCATTGGAGGCATCCCTGAAGGATACGAAACAGCTCCTGTTTCATCTTTCAGACACAGGTCACAAGGTTTCCAAAGACAAGTTACAATTATGCCAAACTAAGGTAAAATATTTGGGACACTGTCTAACACAAGGACTGAGACACCTGACCGCTGATAGAATCCAAGCCATTAGAGACATGACACTGCCACAAACCCAGCAACAGATCAGGACGTTTCTAGGAATGTGTGGGTATTGCCGTAATTGGATCCCAGGGTTTTCCATATTGGCGCTACCTTTGCAGGAAATGGTCTCCTCAAACAAACCTGATCGGATTTCGCATACAGACGAATCTGAAACAGCATTTGAGAGACTCAAGCAATGCCTAACGCAGGCACCAGCACTAGGTATGCCAGACTATGGGAAACCCTTTGAACTATACGGAACAGAAAGTGCTGGGTGCGCAGCAGGTGTACTAACACAAAAACACGGTGATGCCAGCAGGCCAGTTGCATATTACAGCGCTCAGCTAGATACGGTAGCGCGATCCCTCCCCACATGCTTGCGTAGCGTTGCGGCGATAGCATTGCTAGTGACAAAAAGCGAAGATGTCGTGCTAGGCCACAACCTCACAATCCATACACCGCATGCGGTATCTGCCTTATTGAATTCTGCCCAAACCAGACACGTCTCATCAGCAAGGTTTACAAGATGGGAATTGGCATTAATGGCCCCAGTAAACATCACCATAAGGAGATGCAGTGCATTAAATCCTGCAACATTTCTCCCAGGTGTGCCTGGTCAGGCACAAAGGGTGGAAGGTGAGAGTGATGGGGAAGGAGGATTTAATGCAAAGGAAGATACACATGATTGTATGGAATATTTGACCCAAAATTTTACCGCAAGGCCTGACATCAGTGACAATCCACTGGAAGATGCAGAACTCACGTTCTACACGGACGGTAGTTGTCACAGACAGTCAGACTCGGGAGACTTGTGTACTGGATACGCAGTCGTAGATGACCAAGGCACCATAGAAGCGGAACCGCTAGGCCCACCTCACTCAGCCCAGGTTGCTGAACTGGTCGCCCTAACCAGAGCATGTGAATTGGCTAAGGGTAAGTCAGCCAATATCTACACCGATTCTAGATACGCCTTCGGGGTAGTCCATGATTTCGGAGCCCTATGGCGGCTCAGAAATTTCATGACGGCGGCTGGTACACCGATAGCGCATGCAGCTCACATAAAAAGGCTTCTAACAGCGATACAGGAACCCGACAGAGTGGCTGTTATCAAATGTAAAGCACATACATATAGTCAAGACCCAGTGTCACTTGGTAACAGCCGAGCAGACGAAGCCGCAAAGCTTGCAGCTGCTACCCCCATACAGACAGACACCACACAACTGATGGTATTTAATACCATCAACACACAAAAGTTGTGTGAGATGCAGAATTTGTGTTCCACACAGGAAAGAGCAGTCTGGAAGGCAAAGGGATATGGCCAGGAGTCCTCAGGGCTCTGGACGGATGGACATGGTAAACCGGTGGCCCCCAGGGCATACCTTCCATGTCTGGCTGAAGCAGCTCACGGGCTGACTCATCTAGGCAGGGAGGGGATGTGCAAATTGGTAAGAGCATACTGGTGCGCCCCAGGATTCTCCTCTCATGCGGGTAAAAGAGCAATGTCATGCCTTACCTGTCTGAGAAAGAATATTGGAAAAGCAATACCTACAGAACCATCCCATATCCCACCTGCCGGCGGCCCTTTCCAGGTAATACAAATTGACTTCATTCAATTACCCCCATGTCGAAATTTGAAATATGTACTTGTCTGTATAGATGTTTTCTCGAATTGGGTCGAAGCTTATCCAGCAGCTACAAATACCGCTATGTTTACAGCTAAGAAAATTGTGCAGGAATTTGTATGTAGATATGGTATCCCTAGAATCATTGAAAGTGATAGGGGTACCCATTTTACAGGTGATGTCTTTCAAGGAATGTGTAAATTAATGGGTATTGATAGCAAGCTGCACACTCCGTACCGTCCACAGGCGAGCGCGAAGGTCGAAAGAGTGAACAGCACTATTAAAAATAAATTGAGTAAAGTAATGGCAGAGACAGGATTAACGTGGCCAGAAGCTTTACCCATTGTTTTGTATAGCATCAGAACCACTCCCAGGTCCCCTCTTAATCTGTCCCCTTTTGAAATCTTGTTTGGTCGACAACCGCACGTCATGATTAACCCTCAGGATGATTTGAAATGTAACAATGAAGTAACTGTAAAGTACTTGATTAACATGAGTAAGCAGTTGAGGAGTCAAAATGATAATCTGAAGTTGGTGATTCCTGATTTACCAGGTAGTAATTGTCATGACATTGAACCTGGGGATTATGTAATGATACGAAATTTTCTACGCTCAGGTTGTCTTATTGATAGATGGGAAGGACCATACCAGGTATTATTGACTAGCACCACAGCATTGAAGGTTGCTGAGAGAGAGACTTGGGTCCATTCATCCCACTGCAAAAAGGTTGCCGATCCAGAGAAGTCCCGTGATAAGGAACAGACGGTAGAGGTTGTATCACTGGAGTGTCTGTTCCAGGAGGACTGAGGCGGCACCTGAGCCTTGAAGACCGAAAGCAGTTGTCGACTCCCTTCTCCCTTTTATTGTTTTTCTCCACTTCCCAGCCCCTCTCCCTTAAAATTTCTTTTTCCCCCTTCTCATTCTTCTCTATTTCCTCCTCAAAGATGGACTTGCCCCAAGAGACTGTGATCCGGATTTTGATGTTAACCATGATGTTGACCAGAGCAGTCTGTTCCGGCGAGAGTACCATAGAGGTCGAAAGAGGTTCTGGAATGGGTTCCGATTATGATGATGGAGGCGTAGTTTTCCAAGATCAACCAAACCAACAAGCAAAGGCGAGTATCAGAAAACGATCCGATAGAAGAAATTGTGATGGATTGTTAGCTGAAGAAAATTGTATCTGTAGGCTCTGTGATAATCTGGTTGAAGATGGATGCATAAAGAAATGCCAATCTAGTTTTAATATCCATATGGACCGGCATCCATTGAGTGACTATCACTCCTTAGTGGGTAACGTGTTAAACCAAACAGATTGTTGGGTATGCTCTCAAGTACCTCAGGGTCACAGCAAATCAGGGCTAGTACCATTTCCTTTAACGTTAGGGGAGGTACTTGAGCTAAGTGGTGGGAGACCGGTGGACCGGAGGTTTAACATCTCCAGCCCTCCTAGTTTGAAGCTCCACCAATACCATGTGGATAGGTCCCTCATATGTTTTAACATCTCCAATCCCAGAAAACCGGGAAATTGGGAAGTGTCATGGAGCAACCTTACCATGACCTTTTCACACAGAGCAGATAGAATGCCTACAGATACAGAGCTCGTACGCCATATAGCCAGTAGAGGAAAATCTTTTCGGTATCGATATACCTTAGGAAATAGGATTACTAGAGTTGGAGAGGTATCACCAGGATACTGTGCACATATCGTACAAACTGATACGTGCATTAAGCAGTTGGAAGAATTAGGGTCAGGAGATTTCACCTGGAAGGTTTGTAACATGGTCATGTCCTTCTCCGTCCCTTATGTTCTCCCCGATGATGCATATTTCATATGCGGGAGAAAGGCGTACAAGTGGCTTGCCCCAAACTCTGAAGGATTGTGTTATATTGGAAAAGTATTGCCTGAAGTGATGACTGTTACACATGACAAAATGAAAGACATACACCGTGGTGCCCAAGCTCCTTATACTCACACTCATTACGAGCACCGAGTTAAAAGACAACTGTCAGAAAGGTTAGAGCATCCAGCCTCTGATCTTATCCATGAATCCACCGGGATTCAGGTTCTGGTAGCGTTAGATTTCACTCGCACCGCTCGAGGTGTGATGAATTATAGATACATTTCCGCACTCGCCAATTTGTTAGATAATATCACTGAAATGTATGATGACACGTTTAGATACACTGGAAGAGAACTTCAAGCTTACAAAACAGAACTAGTTCAGCATAGGATGGTTCTTAATTATCTTACAGCAGTAACAGGCGGATATTGTGTTACATTGGCAACACAGTACGGCATAAAGTGTTGCACGTATATCACAAATAGCACCGAGGATCCGGTAGAGGTCATAGACCAAAAGATGGACAATATTCTCCAATTGAAGTGGGAATTTCGTCGAAAACACAATCTCACCCTTGCTGCTGTAGGTAATGAGCTGACTAGTTGGGTGTCATGGTTGAACCCGCGAAATTGGTTCTCCGGTTTGGGAGACTGGGCTCAAGGAGTCATAATGGATGTTGGAAAGTTTCTACTATGTATCTTGGGTGTCATTATATCGATTGGATTGATATTTAGATGCGGGCAGGCTTTAATGAGGTGCAAACAAAGTACAAAAGTGATGAGCTTGAGGAGCGAGGAAACTGTAATTAACCTGGATTTGATTTATGACCCAATGATAGAAACCAGAATGTGATGAAAATGCGATTATACGGTCCGTTTCTTTCACCTGTTTTTCTGCTTTTCTCCAAGATACAAAGACCCCCTTGGACGAGGAAGTTGACGAGACGCTATACAGACAACAGACAAGCACCAAAGAAGAAGATTTGACAACTTTAAATATGGACACTTGATGAACTTTGCCATGGATCCCCAGTTTCCCTAGTATTTTTAAACTCACGCTAGCCCAACATTTTTGTAAATCTGATGGCACTGACAAAGCTTGTTGCTCATGCCTAAGGAGCAAAACAGCGCAAAGAAGACGACTCTCAACAGATACCGAACACAACTTCAACAACAGATGTACATTTCCCTGACATAGAATATCATTGCATTTTTCGTAAGTGTTCTTTATCTTCATCTCTACAACCCTCAGGTAACGACACACATAGACGATAGGGAATACAGGCACAGATATCAGCAACCACATACCTCCCCCATTCATGTATCATCAACTAAAATGTGCATCCCCATTTTGTTACAACCACAGCCGAAATGAGCTCGGTAGAGTTTGACAGCCCATCCACAGACCTGTACCACAGGATAAGAAGGAATTCAAATGTATACTTCGCAATACCTCGAAGCTTGATTTACCACACGTACGGCACGATGATACATGACCCTCCAAACATGGACTCATACACACATGCTTCTGCTTTCTCACTAGGTCATACCCTCTTCACACCTACTCCACTCTTCTCCCCTACCCAACCATGGAAATCAATTAACCCCTGACTTACATTTTTCTCCTTAAATATTTTAGAAGGTGGCAGTTATTATTGACTGCCAAAGGGTGGACTGTCAAAGTCAGAAAAATGTCTCTATGCACGTTGCCATATTTGCACCGCACACTGGTCCGCGCTGCGCATGCGTACGCTCTCCCGTGAAGGCGCATACCCGCAATAGCGTGCACTCGCAGGCGCGGTATGCGTATTTACGGTAGAGTTTATGTAGTCGTAGCGTGCGACTCATTCGTTACATATTTTCACAATTAATGTAGTTTGTAGATCATGATCTCTTTGATAGATTCTGAAAGTTTGGTTAATATAGAATGTCCCTGAGCTGAGGGATCCCTCTTTGCATCGTACGAAGGGTCTAACAGGAATCATACAGCAGTGTTTGGTACCCATCGGAAGAGTATTTAATTAGCAATATTCCGGTGTTGGTTTGGAGCGTATTAATCGCTCGTGCGAATAGTTATGGACATAAGAAGTTTATGTCCATTTCTATTATTTACACATACTCAGGTATGCGGCGGGAAACCCAGTTTCCCACCCACCTGAGCTGTTGGAAATCGTCACAGCCCACCTGTATGAATCACCCTATGACCTTTTGTTATGATGCGGGGCCGAATTCCTTCGGCCAATGGACAATGGGATTGTAGGACCAGGAGATTGCATTGTGTGTGGGGCATAAATAGGCAGGCCGACCACATCCAGCTCTCACTCTTCAACGGTTCTCATTGCTGAAAATCGGGTGCTGGATGTCCAGGCGCATGCGATCGTTTCCCCTGGTGCGTAAGTTTTCTCTCCGTAATCATTGTCTTTCTGTGAGCCAATATCTCTCTCTCTCTCTCTCTCTCTCTCTCTCTCTCTCTCTCTCTCTCTCCCTGTTCTGTTCTCTCATATCTCCCCTAGACTAGGCTAGTATTGTATTGTATTAGATAGTATTGTATTGTATTGCATTTAGGTCAGTGTAGTATTGTCTTTTTGTATTTATTGTTTAGTTCTGTGGTTAGGAAGTCTCTGTTATATTGTAGTGTATCATTTGTACTGTTATCCCCTTTTACAAATATATTAGATATAATACAGTTAATAGGCTTTGGAACCTAAACCAGTATCTGTGTATTTTCTATAGTGTTAAGTGTTCACTTGAGCGTCGGTGACGCTCAAGCAGCTTTGTAGTTAGTCAGGTTACACATGGTTGCACTTACACCCTGTACTCACATTAAGGTATTCTGTGTATATCATTGTTGAAAGGTTTAATATCGAAGTATAGTGCTGTGAGCGTCTGCATCGCTGGTGACCTCCTCGTGGTCTCGAGCGTACGCTACGCTACAGCGAATCATTACTCTAGTGATAACCAATAACGTGTCCTGTGATCACTGGGCCGTGAGCGAACGTGACGCTTGAGCGTCTCGCTTACTGCTGAGCGATCGTTACGCAAATAGCGTACCATTACGGTACTTCTTAAGTAAACAGCGTACAGTGTTCTTAGACTTCATAAAGGGTTGTTTATACGACAAAGGAATTTAGCATTGTCAACTCCATTATGTGCCGTCTGTACCTCTAAACCGCACTACCGCTATACACTCCCTTATGTGCCGTCTGTACCCCTCACCCGCACTACCGCTATACACTCCCTTATGTACCATCTGTACCCCGCACTAGCGCTATACACTCCCTTATGTACCATCTGTACCCCTCACCCGCACTACCACTATACACTCCCTTATGTGCCGTCTGTACCCCTCACCCACACTACCGCTATACACTCCCTTATCTGCCATCTGTACCCCTCACCCACACTACCGCTATACATTCCCTTATGTGCCATCTGTACCCCTCACCCGCACTACCTCTATACACTCCCTTATGTACCATCTGTACCCCTCACCCGCACTACCGCTATACACTCCCTTATGTGCCGTCTGTACCCCTCACCCGCACTACCGCTATACACTCCCTTATGTGCCATCTGTACCCCTCACCCGCACTACCGCTATACACTCCCTTATGTACCATCTGTACCCCGCACTAGCGCTATACACTCCCTTATGTACCATCTGTACCCCTCACCCGCACTACCGCTATACACTCCCTAATGTACCATCTGTACCCCTCACCCGCACTACCGCTATACACTCCATTATGTGCCATCTGTACCTCTCACCCGCACTACCGCTATACACTCCCTTATGTGCCGTCTGTACCCCTCACCCGCACTACCGCTATACACTCCCTTATGTACCATCTGTACCCCGCACTAGCGCTATACACTCCCTTATGTACCATCTGTACCCCTCACCCGCACTACCACTATACACTCCCTTATGTGCCGTCTGTACCCCTCACCCGCACTACCGCTATACACTCCCTTATGTGCCATCTGTACTCCTCACCCGCACTACCGCTATACACTCCCTTATGTGCCGTCTGTACCCCTCACCCGCACTACCGCTATACACTCCCTTATGTGCCATCTGTACCCCTCACCCACACTACCGCTATACACTCCCTTATGTACCATCTGTACCCCTCACCCACACTACCGCTATACACTCCCTTATGTGCCGTCTGTACCCCTCACCCGCACTACCGCTATACACTCCCTTATGTACCATCTGTACCCCGCACTAGCGCTATACACTCCCTTATGTACCATCTGTACCCCTCACCCGCACTACCGCTATACACTCCCTTATGTACCATCTGTACTCCTCACCCGCACTACCACTATACACTCCATTATGTGCCGTCTGTACCTCTCACCCGCACTACCGCTATACACTCCCTTATGTGCCGTCTGTACCCCTCACCCGCACTACCGCTATACACTCCCTTATGTACCATCTGTACCCCGCACTAGCGCTATACACTCCCTTATGTACCATCTGTACCCCTCACCCGCACTACCACTATACACTCCCTTATGTGCCGTCTGTACCCCTCACCCGCACTACCGCTATACACTCCCTTATCTGCCATCTGTACCCCTCACCCACACTACCGCTATACATTCCCTTATGTGCCATCTGTACCCCTCACCCGCACTACCTCTATACACTCCCTTATGTACCATCTGTACCCCTCACCCGCACTACCGCTATACACTCCCTTATGTGCCGTCTGTACCCCTCACCCGCACTACCGCTATACACTCCCTTATGTGCCATCTGTACCCCTCACCCACACTACCGCTATACACTCCCTTATGTGCCGTCTGTACCCCTCACGAACACTACCGCTATACACTCCCTTATGTGCCGTCTGTACCCCTCACCCGCACTACCGCTATACACTGCATTATGTGCCGTCTGTACCTCTTACCCGCACTACCGCTATACACTCCCTTATGTACCATCTGTACCCCGCACTAGCGCTATACACTCCCTTATGTACCATCTGTACCCCTCACCCGCACTACCGCTATACACTCCCTTATGTACCATCTGTACCCCTCACCCGCACTACCGCTATACACTCCATTATGTGCCATCTGTACCTCTCACCCGCACTACCGCTATACACTCCCTTATGTGCCGTCTGTACCCCTCACCCGCACTACCGCTATACACTCCCTTATGTACCATCTGTACCCCGCACTAGCGCTATACACTCCCTTATGTGCCGTCTGTACCCCTCACCCGCACTACCGCTATACACTCCCTTATGTGCCGTCTGTACCCCTCACCCGCACTACCGCTATACACTCCCTTATGTACCATCTGTACCCCTCACCCACACTACCGCTATACACTCCCTTATGTGCCGTCTGTACCCCTCACCCGCACTACCGCTATACACTCCCTTATGTACCATCTGTACCCCGCACTAGCGCTATACACTCCCTTATGTACCATCTGTACCCCTCACCCGCACTACCGCTATACACTCCCTTATGTACCATCTGTACTCCTCACCCGCACTACCGCTATACACTCCATTATGTGCCGTCTGTACCTCTCACCCGCACTAGCGCTATACACTCCCTTATGTACCATCTGTACCCCTCACCCGCACTACCACTATACACTCCCTTATGTGCCGTCTGTACCCCTCACCCGCACTACCGCTATACACTCCCTTATCTGCCGTCTGTACCCCTCACCCACACTACCGCTATACATTCCCTTATGTGCCATCTGTACCCCTCACCCGCACTACCTCTATACACTCCCTTATGTACCATCTGTACCCCTCACCCGTACTACCGCTATACACTCCATTATGTGCCGTCTGTACCTCTCACCCGCACTACCGCTATACACTCCCTTATGTGCCGTCTGTACCCCTCACCCGCACTACCACTATATACTCCCTTATCTGCCGTCTGTACCCCTCACCTGCACTACCGCTATACACTCCCTTATGTACCATCTGTACCCCTCACCCGCACTACCGCTATACACTCCCTTATCTGCCGTCTGTACCCCTCACCCGCACTACCACTATATACTCCCTTATGTACCATCTGTACCCCTCACCCGCACTACCGCTATACACTCCCTTATGTACCATCTGTACCCCGCACTACCGCTATACACTCCCTTATCTGCCGTCTGTACCCCTCACCCACACTACCGATATACACTCCCTTATGTACCATCTGTACCCCTCACCCGCACTACCGCTATACACTCCCTTATCTGCCGTCTGTAACCCTCACCCGCACTACCACTATATACTCCCTTATGTACCATCTGTACCCCTCACCCGCACTACCGCTATACACTCCCTTATGTACCATCTGTACCCCGCACTACCGCTATACACTCCCTTATCTGCCGTCTGTACCCCTCACCCACACTACCGATATACACTCCCTTATGTACCATCTGTACCCCTCACCAACACTACCGCTATACACTCCCTTATGTGCCGTCTGTACCCCTCACCCGCACTACCGCTATACACTGCATTATGTGCCGTCTGTACCTCTTACCCGCACTACCGCTATACACTCCCTTATGTACCATCTGTACCCCGCACTAGCGCTATACACTCCCTTATGTACCATCTGTACCCCTCACCCGCACTACCGCTATACACTCCCTTATGTACCATCTGTACCCCTCACCCGCACTACCGCTATACACTCCATTATGTGCCATCTGTACCTCTCACCCGCACTACCGCTATACACTCCCTTATGTGCCGTCTGTACCCCTCACCCGCACTACCGCTATACACTCCCTTATGTACCATCTGTACCCCGCACTAGCGCTATACACTCCCTTATGTGCCGTCTGTACCCCTCACCCGCACTACCGCTATACACTCCCTTATGTGCCATCTGTACCCCTCACCCACACTACCGCTATACACTCCCTTATGTGCCGTCTGTACCCCTCACCCGCACTACCGCTATACACTCCCTTATGTACCATCTGTACCCCTCACCCACACTACCGCTATACACTCCCTTATGTGCCGTCTGTACCCCTCACCCGCACTACCGCTATACACTCCCTTATGTACCATCTGTACCCCGCACTAGCGCTATACACTCCCTTATGTACCATCTGTACCCCTCACCCGCACTACCGCTATACACTCCCTTATGTACCATCTGTACTCCTCACCCGCACTACCGCTATACACTCCATTATGTGCCGTCTGTACCTCTCACCCGCACTAGCGCTATACACTCCCTTATGTACCATCTGTACCCCTCACCCGCACTACCACTATACACTCCCTTATGTGCCGTCTGTACCCCTCACCCGCACTACCGCTATACACTCCCTTATCTGCCGTCTGTACCCCTCACCCACACTACCGCTATACATTCCCTTATGTGCCATCTGTACCCCTCACCCGCACTACCTCTATACACTCCCTTATGTACCATCTGTACCCCTCACCCGCACTACCGCTATACACTCCATTATGTGCCGTCTGTACCTCTCACCCGCACTACCGCTATACACTCCCTTATGTGCCGTCTGTACCCCTCACCCGCACTACCGCTATACACTCCCTTATGTGCCATCTGTACCCCTCACCCGCACTACCGCTATACACTCCCTTATGTACCATCTGTACCCCGCACTAGCGCTATACACTCCCTTATGTACCATCTGTACCCCTCACCCGCACTACCGCTATACACTCCATTATGTGCCATCTGTACCTCTCACCCGCACTACCGCTATACACTCCCTTATGTGCCGTCTGTACCCCTCACCCGCACTACCGCTATACACTCCCTTATGTACCATCTGTACCCCGCACTAGCGCTATACACTCCCTTATGTACCATCTGTACCCCTCACCCGCACTACCACTATACACTCCCTTATGTGCCGTCTGTACCCCTCACCCGCACTACCGCTATACACTCCCTTATGTGCCATCTGTACCCCTCACCCGCACTACCACTATACACTCCCTTATGTGCCGTCTGTACCCCTCACCCGCACTACCGCTATACACTCCCTTATGTGCCATCTGTACCCCTCACCCACACTACCGCTATACACTCCCTTATGTACCATCTGTACCCCTCACCCACACTACCGCTATACACTCCCTTATGTGCCGTCTGTACCCCTCACCCGCACTACCGCTATACACTCCCTTATGTACCATCTGTACCCCGCACTAGCGCTATACACTCCCTTATGTACCATCTGTACCCCTCACCCGCACTACCGCTATACACTCCCTTATGTACCATCTGTACTCCTCACCCGCACTACCGCTATACACTCCATTATGTGCCGTCTGTACCTCTCACCCGCACTACCGCTATACACTCCCTTATGTGCCGTCTGTACCCCTCACCCGCACTACCGCTATACACTCCCTTATGTACCATCTGTACCCCGCACTAGCGCTATACACTCCCTTATGTACCATCTGTACCCCTCACCCGCACTACTACTATACACTCCCTTATGTGCCGTCTGTACCCCTCACCCGCACTACCGCTATACACTCCCTTATCTGCCATCTGTACCCCTCACCCACACTACCGCTATACATTCCCTTATGTGCCATCTGTACCCCTCACCCGCACTACCTCTATACACTCCCTTATGTACCATCTGTACCCCTCACCCGCACTACCGCTATACACTCCCTTATGTGCCGTCTGTACCCCTCACCCGCACTACCGCTATACACTCCCTTATGTGCCATCTGTACCCCTCACCCGCACTACCGCTATACACTCCCTTATGTACCATCTGTACCCCGCACTAGCGCTATACACTCCCTTATGTACCATCTGTACCCCTCACCCGCACTACCACTATACACTCCCTTATGTGCCGTCTGTACCCCTCACCCGCACTACCGCTATACACTCCCTTATGTGCCATCTGTACCCCTCACCCGCACTACCGCTATACACTCCCTTATGTGCCATCTGTACCCCTCACCCACACTACCGCTATACACTCCCTTATGTGCCGTCTGTACCCCTCACCAACACTACCGCTATACACTCCCTTATGTGCCGTCTGTACCCCGCACTACCGCTATACACTGCATTATGTGCCGTCTGTACCTCTTACCCGCACTACCGCTATACACTCCCTTATGTACCATCTGTACCCCGCACTAGCGCTATACACTCCCTTATGTACCATCTGTACCCCTCACCCGCACTACCGCTATACACTCCCTTATGTACCATCTGTACCCCTCACCCGCACTACCGCTATACACTCCATTATGTGCCATCTGTACCTCTCACCCGCACTACCGCTATACACTCCCTTATCTGCCGTCTGTACCCCTCACCCGCACTACCGCTATACACTCCCTTATGTACCATCTGTACCCCGCACTAGCGCTATACACTCCCTTATGTGCCGTCTGTACCCCTCACCCGCACTACCGCTATACACTCCCTTATGTGCCATCTGTACCCCTCACCCACACTACCGTTATACACTCCCTTATGTGCCGTCTGTACCCCTCACCCGCACTACCGCTATACACTCTCTTATGTACCATCTGTACCCCTCACCCACACTACCGCTATACACTCCCTTATGTGCCGTCTGTACCCCTCACCCGCACTACCGCTATACACTCCCTTATGTACCATCTGTACCCCGCACTAGCGCTATACACTCCCTTATGTACCATCTGTACCCCTCACCCGCACTACCGCTATACACTCCCTTATGTACCATCTGTACTCCTCACCCGCACTACCGCTATACACTCCATTATGTGCCGTCTGTACCTCTCACCCGCACTAGCGCTATACACTCCCTTATGTACCATCTGTACCCCTCACCCGCACTACCACTATACACTCCCTTATGTGCCGTCTGTACCCCTCACCCGCACTACCGCTATACACTCCCTTATCTGCCGTCTGTACCCCTCACCCACACTACCGCTATACATTCCCTTATGTGCCATCTATACCCCTCACCCGCACTACCTCTATACACTCCCTTATGTACCATCTGTACCCCTCACCCGCACTACCGCTATACACTCCATTATGTGCCGTCTGTACCTCTCACCCGCACTACCGCTATACACTCCCTTATGTGCCGTCTGTACCCCTCACCCGCACTACCGCTATACACTCCCTTATGTGCCATCTGTACCCCTCACCCGCACTACCGCTATACACTCCCTTATGTACCATCTGTACCCCGCACTAGCGCTATACACTCCCTTATGTACCATCTGTACCCCTCACCCGCACTACCGCTATACACTCCCTTATCTACCGTCTGTACCCCTCACCCACACTACCGCTATACATTCCCTTATGTGCCATCTGTACCCCTCACCCGCACTACCTCCTATACACTCCCTTATGTACCATCTGTACCCCTCACCCGCACTACCGCTATACACTCCCTTATCTGCCGTCTGTACCCCTCACCCACACTACCGCTATACATTCCCTTATGTGCCATCTGTACCCCTCACCCGCACTACCGCTATACACTCCCTTATGTACCATCTGTACCCCTCACCCACACTACCGCTATACACTCCCTTATCTGCCGTCTGTACCCCTCACCTACACTACCGCTATACACTCCCTTATGTACCATCTGTACCCCTCACCCGCACTACCGCTATACACTCCCTTATCTGCCGTCTGTACCCCTCACCCGCACTACCACTATATACTCCCTTATGTACCATCTGTACCCCTCACCCGCTCTACCGCTATACACTCCCTTATGTACCATCTGTACCCCGCACTACCGCTATACACTCCCTTATCTGCCGTCTGTACCCCTCACCCACACTACCGATATACACTCCCTTATGTACCATCTGTACCCCTCACCAACACTACCACTATACACTCCCTTATGTGCCATCTGTACCCCTCACCCACACTACCGCTATACACTCCCTTATGTGCCGTCTGTACCCCTCACCAACACTACCGCTATACACTCCCTTATGTGCCGTCTGTACCCCTCACCCGCACTACCGCTATACACTGCATTATGTGCCGTCTGTACCTCTCACCCGCACTACCGCTATACACTCCCATATGTGCCGTCTGTACCCCTCACCCGCACTACAGCTACACACTCCCTTATGTACCATCTGTACCCCGCACTAGCGCTATACACTCCCTTATGTGCCATCTGTACCCCTCACCCGCACTACCGCTATACACTCCCTTATGTACCATCTGTACCCCTCACCCGCACTACCGCTATACACTCCATTATGTGCCGTCTGTACCTCTCACCCGCACTACCGCTATACACTCCCTTATGTGCCGTCTGTACCCCCCCCCCCGCACTACTGCTATACACTCCCTTATGTACCATCTGTACACCGCACTAGCGCTAGACACTCCCTTATGTACCATCTGTACCCCTCACCCGCACTACCACTATACACTCCCTTATGTGCCGTCTGTACCCCTCACCCGCACTACCGCTATACACTCCCTTATGTGCCATCTGTACCCCTCACCCGCACTACCGCTATACACTCCCTTATGTGCCGTCTGTACCCCTCACCCGCACTACCGCTATACACTCCCTTATGTACCATCTGTACCCCTCACCCGCACTACCGCTATACACTCCATTATGTGCCGTCTGTACCTCTCACCCGCACTACCGCTATACACTCCCTTATGTGCCGTCTGTACCCCTCACCCGCACTACCGCTATACACTCCCTTATGTACCATCTGTACCCCGCACTAGCGCTATACACTCCCTTATGTACCATCTGTACCCCTCACCCGCACTACCGCTATACACTCCCTTATGTGCCATCTGTACCCCTCACCCGCACTACCGCTATACACTCCCTTATGTGCCGTCTGTACCCCTCACCCGCACTACCGCTATACACTCCCTTATGTGCCATCTGTACCCCTCACCCACACTACCGCTATACACTCCCTTATGTGCCGTCTGTACCCCTCACCCGCACTACCGCTATACACTCCCTTATGTACCATCTGTACCCCTCACCCACACTACCGCTATACACTCCCTTATGTGCTGTCTGTACCCCTCACCCGCACTACCGCTATACACTCCCTTATGTGCCATCTGTACCTTTCACCCGCACTACCGCTATGCACTCCCTTATGTGCCTTCTGTACCCCTCACCCGCACTACCGCTATACACTCCCTTATGTGCCGTCTGTACCCCTCACCCGCACTACCGCTATACACTCCCTTATGTGCCATCTGTACCCCTCACCCGCACTACCGCTATACACTCCCTTATGTGCCATCTGTACCCCTCACCCGCACTACCGCTATGCACTCCCTTATGTGCCGTCTGTACCCCTCACCCGCACTACCGCTATACACTCCCTTATGTGCCGTCTGTACCCCTCACCCGCACTACCGCTATACACTCCCTTATGTACCATCTGTACCCCTCACCAACACTACCGCTATACACTCCCTTATGTGCCATCTGTACCCCTCACCCACACTACCGCAATACACTCCCTTATGTGCCGTCTGTACCCCTCACCCGCACTACCGATATACACTCCCTTATGTGCCTTCTGTACCCCTCACCCCCACTACCGCTATACACTACCTTATGTGCCATCTGTACCCCTCACCCGCACTACCGCTATACACTCCTTTATGTGCCATCTGTACCCCTCACCCGCACTACCGCTATACACTCCCTTATCTGCCGTCTGTACCCCTCACCCGCACTACCGCTATACACTCCTTTATGTGCCATCTGTACCCCTCACCCGCACTACCGCTATACACTCCCTTATCTGCAGTCTGTACCCCTCACCCACACTACCGCTATACACTCCCTTATGTGCTGTCTGTACCCCTCACCCGCACTACCTCTATACACTCCCTTATGTGCCGTCTGTACCCCTCATCCTCACTACCGCTATACTCTCCCTTATTTGCCGTCTGTACCCCTCACCCGCACTACCGCTATACTCTCCCTTATGTGCCATCTGTACCCCTCACCCGCACTACCGCTATACACTCCCTTATCTGCCGTCTGTACCCCTCACCCACACTACCGCTATACATTCCCTTATGTGCCATCTGTACCCCTCACCCGCACTACCGCTATACACTCCCTTATGTACCATCTGTACCCCTCACCCGCACTACCGCTATACACTCCCTTATCTGCCGTCTGTACCCCTCACCCACACTACCGCTATACACTCCCTTATGTACCATCTGTACCCCTCACCCGCACTACCGCTATACACTCCCTTTTCTCTGACGTCCTAGTGGATGCTGGGAACTCCGAAAGGACCATGGGGAATAGCGGCTCCGCAGGAGACTGGGCACAAAAGTAAAAGCTTTAGGACTAGCTGGTGTGCACTGGCTCCTCCCCCTATGACCCTCCTCCAAGCCTCAGTTAGATTTTTGTGCCCGAACGAGAAGGGTGCAATCTAGGTGGCTCTCCTGAGCTGCTTAGAGTAAAAGTTTAAACTACACTACAGAAAGGGTTAAAAAAGAGAGGGGGGGCACTAATTACGCGCAGTATTAAAGATACAGCAGCTATAAGAGGAAAAACACTTATATAAGGTTATCCCTGTATATATATAGCGCTCTGATGTGTGCTGGCAAACTCTCCCTCTGTCTCCCCAAAGGGCTAGTGGGGTCCTGTCCTCTATCAGAGCATTCCCTGTGTGTGTGCTGTATGTCGGTACGTTTGTGTCGACATGTATGAGGAGAAAAATTATGTGGAGACAGAGCAGATTGCCTGTAATAGTGATGTCACCCCCTAGGGGGTCGACACCTGAGTGGATGAACTGTTGGAAGGAATTACGTGACAGTGTCAGCTCTGTATAAAAGACAGTGGTTGACATGAGACAGCCGGCTACTCAGCTTGTGCCTGTCCAGACGTCTCATAGGCTGTCAGGGGCTCTAAAGCGCCCGTTACCTCAGATGGCAGATATAGACGCCGACACGGATACTGACTCCAGTGTCGACGGTGAAGAGACAAATGTGACTTCCAGTAGGGCCACACGTTACATGATTGAGGCAATGAAAAATGTTTTACACATTTCTGATAATACGAGTACCACCAAAAAGGGGTATTATGTTCGGTGAGGAAAAACTACCTGTAGTTTTCCTGAATCTGAGAAATTAAATGAGGTGTGTGATGATGTGTGGGTTTCCCCCGATAACAACTGATAATTTCTAAAATGTTATTGGCATTATATCCTTTCCCGCCAGAGGTTAGGGTGCGTTGGGAAACACCCCCTAGGGTGGATAAAGCGCTCACACGCTTGTAAGGGCTCTACCCTCTCCTGAGATGGCCGCCCTTAAGGATCCTGCTGATACATTTTAGGATACCCTCCTGCTTTCTATTTACACACATACTGGTGTTATACTGCGACCAGCAATCGCCTCAGCCTGGATGTGCAGTGCTGGGTTGGCGTGGTCGGATTCCCTGACTGAAAATATTGATACCCTAGATAGGGACAGTATATTTTTGCCTATAGAGCATTTAAAAGATGCATTTCTATATATGCGTGATGCACAGCGGAATATTTGCCGACTGGCATCAAGTCTAAGTGCGTTGTCCCTTTCTACCAGTAGAGGGTTATGGACACGACAGTGGTCAGGTGATGCGGATTTCAAACGGCATTTGGAAGTATTGCCTTATTAAGGGGAGGAGTTATTTGGGGTCGGTCTTTCAGACCTGGTGGCCACGGCAACAGCTGGAAAATCCACGTTTGTACCCCAGGTCGCCTCTCAACATGAGAAGACGCCGTATTATCAGGCGCAGTCTTTTCGTGGACAAGCGGGCAAAAGGTTCCTCATTTCTGCCCCGTGACAGAGGGAGAGGAAAAAGGCTGCAGAAATCAGCCAGTTCCCAGGAACAGAAACCCTCTCCCGCCTCTGCCAAGCCCTCAGTATGACGCTGGGGCTTTACAAGCAGAATCAGGCACGGTGGGGGGCCCGTCTCAATGAATTTCAGCGCGCAGTGGGCTCACTCGCAAGTAGACCCCTGGATCCTTCAGGTGATATCTCAGGGGTACAAATTGGAATTCGAGACGTCTCCCCCTCGCCGTTTCCTAAAGTCGGCTTTACCGATGTCTCCTTCTGACAGGGAGACAGTTTTGGAAGCCATTCACAAGCTGTATTCCCAGCAGGTGATAATCAAGGTACCCCTCCTGCAACAGGGAACGGGGTATTATTCCACACTGTTGTGGTACCGAAGCCGGACGGCTCGGTGAGACCGATTCTAAATCTAAAATCTTTGAACACTTACATACAGAGGTTCAAATTCAAGATTGAGTCACTCAGAGCAGTGATTGCGAACCTGGAAGAAGGGGACTACATGATGTCTCGGGACATCAAGGATGCTTACCTTCATGTCCAAATTTACCCTTCTCACCAAGGGTACCTCAGGTTTATGGTACAGAACTGTCACTATCAGTTCAGACGCTGCCGTATGGATGGTCCACGGCACCCCGGGTCTTTACCAAGGTAATGGCCGAAATGATGATATTCCTTCGAAGGAAGGGAATTTTAGTTATCCCTTACTTGGACGATTCCCTGATAAGGGTAAGATCCAGGGAACAGTTGGAGGTCGGTGTAGCACTATCTCAGGTAGTGTTGCGGCAGCACGATTGGATTCTCAATATTCCAAAATCGCAGCTGGTTCCGACGACTCGTCTTCTGTTCCTAGGGATGATCCTGGACACAGTCCAGAAAAAGGTGTTTCTCCCGGAGGAGAAAGCCAGGGAGTTATCCGAGCTAGTCAGGAACCTCCTAAAACCGAGCCAAGTCTCAGTGCATCAATGCACAAGGGTTCTGGGTAAAATGGTGGCTTCCTACGAAGCAATCCCATTCGGCAGATTCCACGCAAGAACTTTCCAGTGGGACCTGCTGGACAAATGGTCCGGGTCGCATCTTCAGATGCATCAGCGGATAACCCTGTCACCAAGAACAAGGGTGTCCCTCCTGTGGTGGTTGCAGAGTGCTCATCTTCTAGAGGGCCGCAGATTCGGCATTCAGGACTGGGTCCTGGTGACCACGGATGCCAGCCTGCGAGGCTGGGGAGCAGTCACACAGGGAAGGAATTTCCAGGGCTTATGGTCAAGCCTGGAGACATCACTTCACATAAATATCCTGAAGCTAAGGGCCATTTACAATGCTCTAAGCTTAGCAAGACCTCTGCTTCAAGGTCAGCCGGTGTTGATCCAGTCGGACAACATCACGGCAGTCACCCACGTAAACAGACAGGGTGGCACAAGAAGCAGGAGGGCAATGGCAGAAGCTGCAAGGATTCTTCGCTGGGCGGAAAATCATGTGATAGCACTGTCAGCAATTCCGGGAGTGGACAACTGGGAAGCAGACTTCCTCAGCAGACACGACCTCCACCCGGGAGAGTGGGGACTTCACCCAGAAGTCTTCCACATGATTATAAACCGTTGGGAAAAACTCGACAGGTATTGCGCCAGGTCAAGGGACCCTCAGGCAATAGCTGTAGACGCTCTGGTAACACCGTGGGTGTACCAGTCAGTGTATGTGTTCCCTCATCTGCCTCTCATACCCAAGGTACTGAGATTGATAAGATGGAGAGGAGTAAGCACTATATTCGTGGCTCCGGATTGGCCAAGAAGGACTTGGTAACCGGAACTTCAAAAGATGCTCACGGAGGATCCGTGGCCTCTACCTCTAAGAAGGGACCTGCTTCAGCAAGGACCCTGTCTGTTCCAAGACTTACCGCGACTGCGTTTGACGGCATGGCGGTTGAACGCCGGATCCTGAAGGAAAAAAGGCATTCCGGATGAGGTCATCCCTATCCTGATCAAAGCCAGGAAGGATGTAACCGCAAAACATTATCACCGCATTTGGCGAAAATATGTTGCGTGGTGCGAGGCCAGTAAGGCCCGATGGAGGAAATTCAACTGGGTCGATTCCTACATTTCCTGCAAACAGGAGTGTCTATGGGCCTGAAATTGGGGTCCATTAAGGTTCAAATTTCGGCCATGTCAATTTTCTTCCAAAAAGAACTAGCTTCAGTCCCTGAAGTTCAGACGTTGTAAAAGGGGTACTGCATATACAGCCTCCTTTTGTGCCTCCAGTGGCACCTTGGGATCTCAATGTAGTTTTTGGGTTCCAAAAAGTCACATTGGTTTGAACCACTTAAATCTGTGGAGTTAAAATATCTCACATGGAAAGTGGTCATGCTGTTGGCCCTGGCCTGGGCCAGGCGCGTGTCAGAATTGGCGGCTTTATCCTGTAAAAGCCCTTATCTGATTTTCCATTCGGACAGGGCGGAATTGAGGACTCGTCCTCAGTTTCTCCCTAAGGTGGTTTCAGCGTTTCACCTGAACCAACCTATTGTGGTGCCTGCGGCTACTAGGGACTTGGAGGACTCCAAGTTGCTAGACGTTGTCAGGGCCCTGAAAATATATGTTTCCAGGACGGCTGGAGTCAGAAAATCTGACTCGCTGTTTATCCTGTATGCACCCAACAAGCTGGGTGCTCCTGCTTCTAAGCAGACTATTGCTCGTTGGATTTGTAGTACAATTCAGCTTGCACATTCTGTGGCAGGCCTGCCACAGCCAAAAATCTGTAAATGCCCACTCCACAAGGAAGATGGGCTCATCTTGGGCGGCTGCCCGAGGGGTCTCGGCTTTACAACTTTGCCGAGCAGCTACTTGGTCAGGAGCAAATACGTTTGTAAAATTCTACAAAATTGATACCCTGGCTGAGGAGGACCTGGAGTTCTCTCAATTGGTGCTGCAGAGTCATCCGCACTCTCCCGCCCGTTTGGGAGCTTTGGTATAATCCCCATGGTCCTTTCGGAGTTCCCAGCATCCACTAGGACGTCAGAGAAAATAAGAATTTACTTACCGATAATTCTATTTCTCATAGTCCGTAGTGGATGCTGGGCGCCCATCCCAAGTGCGGATTGTCTGCAATACTTGTACATAGTTACAAAAATCGGGTTATTATTGTTGTGAGCCATCTTTTCAGAGGCTCCTCTGTTATCATGCTGTTAACTGGGTTCAGATCACAGGTTGTACGGTGTGATTGGTGTGGCTGGTATGAGTCTTACCCGGGATTCAAAATCCTTCCTTATTGTGTACGCTCGTCCGGGCACAGTATCCTAACTGAGGCTTGGAGGAGGGTCATAGGGGGAGGAGCCAGTGCACACCAGCTAGTCCTAAAGCTTTTACTTTTGTGCCCAGTCTCCTGCGGAGCCGCTATTCCCCATGGTCCTTTCGGAGTTCCCAGCATCCACTACGGACTATGAGAAATAGAATTATCGGTAAGTAAATTCTTATTATCTGCCGTCTGTGCCCCTCACCCGCACTACCACTATATACTCCCTTATGTACCATCTGTACCCCTCACCCGCACTACCGCTATACACTCCCTTATGTACCATCTGTACCCCGCACTACCGCTATACACTTCCTTATCTGCCGTCTGTACCCCTCACCCACACTACCGATATACACTCCCTTATGTACCATCTCTACCCCTCACCAACACTACCGCTATACACTCCCTTATGTGCCATCTGTACCCCTCACCCACACTACCGCTATACACTCCCTTATGTACCGTTTGTACCTCTCACCCGCACTACCGCTATACACTGCATTATGTGCCGTCTGTACCTCTCACCCGCACTACCGCTATATACTCCCTTATGTGCCATCTGTACCCCTCACCCGCACTACCACTATATACTCCCTTATGTACCATCTGTACCCCTCACCCGCACTACCGCTATACACTCCCTTATGTACCATCTGTACCCCGCACTACCGCTATACACTCCCTTATGTGCCGTCTGTACCCCTCAACCGCACTACCGCTATACACTCCCTTATGTGCCGTCTATACACCTCATGTTTGCTGTCATATATGGGTGATGTGTTGCCTTTATATTTTAATACAAGAGCCATGTTTGTTATTTTGAAAATGTATCTTATATATAAGCTGGAAAAATAAATAAAACCACTATGCAATGTATGAAGATTTGTTCCTAGTTACATACATATTTCTTTTTTACTTCCAGCAGATGGAGGCACAAGCAGGAATACCCCAGAGGGAGATCACATATTGTCTCCACATTGTGAAATAGAAGATAACATCACTCAGGATTCTCCAGGAGACAATCCTGTTACTCTATATATACACCCAGTACCTCACAGTGCAGATATAGCATCTGATCCCTCTAATCATGAGGGATGTTCTACTGATATCTCCAGTAATACTGCACACAGTACAGCTCACAGAGGTGATAACATGTTTCCCTGTTCTAAGTGTCTGAAATGTTTCACATGTAAATCACTTCTTGGTAGACATCAGATAATTCACACAGGTGAGAAACCATTTCCATGCACTGAGTGTGGGAAATGTTTTATACAGAAATCAAATCTTGTTATACATCAGAGAAGTCACACAGGTGAGAAACCATTTCCATGCTCTGAGTGTGGGAAATGCTTTACACATAAAATAGGTCTTGTTAAACATCAGAGAACTCACACAGGTGAGAAGCCGTTTCCATGCTCTGAGTGTGGGAAATGTTTCACAACGAAATCAGAGCTGGTTGTACATCAGAGAAGTCACACAGGTGAGACACCATTTCCATGCTCTGAGTGTGGGAAATGTTTTACAGTGAAATCATCTCTTACTATACATCAGAGAAATCACACAGGTGAGAGACCATTTCCATGTTCTGAGTGTGGGAAATGTTTTAAAAATAAATCACTTCTTGTTAGACATAAAAGAAGTCACACAGGTGAGAAAGCATTTCCATGCGCTGAGTGTGGGAAATGTTTTACACAGAAATCAAATCTTGTTATACATCAGAGAAGTCACACAGGTGAGAGACCATTTCTATGCACTGAGTCTGGGAAATGTTTTACAAATAGAGCCGCTCTTGTAAGACATCAAAAAATATATAAAAGATGAGCAGATGAACTCAATACACTCCCTTAGGTGCCGTCTGTACCCCGCACCCACAAAATCGCTGTAAAACGCAATACTACTCTGTAAGATTCAATTTAATAAATCTCAATGCCCGACTGAACCTAAGAATCCCATCTCTGTTCCACAGTTCACAGGGTCATATAGGCAGCCCGGGGGAATTATGGGTTCTACATAAACAAACATTATGATGTAAAACTTTTTAACAACCCAACATGGGCGTCAGAGCAGGGGAAAGTCAGGGAGCTATCGGAATGGTGGCCAAGGCCCATTCTATAGTGGACCATTGTATCAGCTCAGCTGGGCAAGACCACGTCAGAATTCTGTGTCTTGTGAGGTGATTATTTTTCTGGGTGTTTTTTTTATTTTATTTATATATTTTGGTAAGTTGGATATATGCATGTACTGTACATTTATATATATTGGAACCGTTTTTATTCTCGCTGTATGTGAAGTCTTTGCTCATTGTAGTAGAAGTAAAGCTGTACGAGGCCTAACACCCTGCAGATCCTACACTGAGATGTGACTAACGCTATATGTGAGGTAAATCATGAGGGGCCTGAGCATGGGGTAATTATCAGTCATAGGAATCTCCTGAGTGACAGCTGTATGGGGAATGAGGAAGGTTGCTAGAGATAGATGCCAAACGGGTGAAGCATTATGGGATATCGGGATATGAAGTGATTGGCTAAACATGGTGACATCACTGTGGGTATAATATGTAAATGAGAGTGACATCACTGTGGGTATAACATGTAAATGAGAGAGTGACATCACTGCGGGTATAACATGTAAATGAGAGAGTGACATCACTGCGGGTATAACGTGTAAATGAGAGTGACATCACTGTGGGTATAACATGTAAATAAGAGTGTGACATCACTGTGGGTATACCATGTAAATGAGAGAGTGACATCACTGCGGGTATAACATGTAAATGAGAGAGTGACATCACTGCGGGTATAACGTGTAAATGAGAGTGACATCACTGTAGGTATAACATGTAAATGAGAGTGTGACATCACTGTGGGTATAACATGTAAATGAGAGAGTGACATCACTGCGAGTATAGCATGTAAATGAGGGAGTGACATGTAAATGAGAGAGTGACATCACTGCTGGTATAATATGTAAATGAGAGAGTGACATCACTGTGGGTATAACATGTAAATGAGAGAGTGACATCACTGGGTATAACATGTAAATGAGAGGGACATCTCTGCGGGTATAACATGTAAATGAGGGAGTGACATCACTGTGGGTATACCATGTAAATGAGAGAGTGACATCACTGTGGGTATAACATGTAAATGAGAGAGTGACATCACTGTTGGTATAATATGGAAATCACTTATCTGATGGTTGCTGTGTGTACATGTAGCCATGCTTAATTATTGCTCCCCAATATGTGCTGGTATAGCCTATGGGCACGATATAGGAATAGGGTGTAGTACGGTATGCCGGCGCTCGGGCTCCCGACGACCAGCATACCGGCGCCGGGAGCCCGACCGCCGGCATACCGACAGCGTGGTGAGCGCAAAGGAGCCCCTTGCGGGCTCGCTGCGCTCGCCACGCTGCGCTCGCCATGCTGCGGGCACGGTGGCGCGCTACGCGCGCCACACTATTTTATTCTCCCTCCTGGAGGGTCGTGGACCCCCACAAGGGAGAATAGTTGTCGGTATGCCGGGTGTCGGGATTCCGGCGCCGGTATACTGTGCGCCGGGATCCCGACATTCGGCATACAGAAGACCACCCAGGTATAGGGGACATTGTTGATAATATATAGTTTATTACATTGTGACATACGGGCGGTGTTGGTGGGGTTGAAATTAGTTTTATAGCCGCCCTGTATGGAGAGCTGGTGAAGCTTCTAGAGCGCTCTGAGGACAGGAGGACCCACGTGCAGAGAGCGGGAGGAGAGGGGATCGCGAGCCACTGGGGAGAAGTGATATAAGGAAGCTCGGTTCAGCAGTTCCCCTGAGGATGAGTGCGGTCTCCGGAACGGTCACCGCTGTACTTACTGCAGTAAACACAGCAGAAGCAGCCGAGGCTAGGAGGAGGGAGAGCAGTGGCAGACACCAGGGACGCTTCCTGTGCGTGTGTAGAGGGATGCCCACAGACACCACAGCGAGATACTAGGCAGCTCTGACAGAGAGATCCGGAAGGCACCCATAGTTAACCACCTGCCATCTCTCTGATCACGGTGAGGTAGAGGCATCCGCACTCCTGTAGTCTGGGAAGAGAGAACAGCTCAGATAATCAGGAGGAGTCGGGAGAGTGTCCAAAATCAAGCAGCACACAAGGAACAAGGGAGGTGTGACTGATAACTGCACATCACCACCCTGTTAACCCCTTTATTAAGATTGTACGGAGTCATACAGCCCGGAAAGTGCTTTGCTGTAAACTCTCCCTAGAGGCCACTTGACTTACATTATGGACATATTACTTTGAACCCTTCCATTCGGACCTTCTCATGCATGTTAGAGCTAGAGAGTAATTCTACAGAGATGGATTCCACTCAGTTTAATATGACCAGGCCAGAAATGGACACTTTGAAGGAATTGTCCTTAAGAATGGACATCATAATCCGTAAAGCGGATAAGGGGGGATCCATTGTAATCCAAGATTTGGATGATTATGTGAAGGAACGCGAGCGTCAACTTAGTGATACTAAAGTCTAACAACAAGAATTGGGAGGAAATCTGCACTCTCTAATTTCTGTTGTAAAGTGATGCAGTGAAATAGATCACTAACAATGACCCCAAATATACTTTTGAATTAGATACACACAGATATTGGGGGTGCTACCTAAGACAACCAATTGACAACACATATTATAGAGAAAAGAGAATGGGGTTGTACTAGTAAGGTGCACAGAAAGGGATTGAAAATTAAAATATAACTTTTATTATCACATTAAAGGCCGTAAATCGGTCAGCATAGCGAAATATATGGTTAAAATGACAGATAGAATTTAGAAAGATCAAGTGCTCTAAGATAGAAAGGTGATCAGATTTAAAATGTATCCGCTCTGATGGATGCAAAAACTACCATTGAAAATTGTTTAAGTACTGGTCCATTGACTACTGAGTTTATAGTGTATGTTTGTAAGTAAATCAATTCTATACTACTTCATGAAGCCACGATTAGTGGCTGCTACACACTTTAAGCTCACAGTGTCCTCTATAATATGAGTGTCATTATAAACTCTTAATCTGAGTCAAATTCTCTACCATCAACAACCTACATATATTAAGAGAATTGTATGTTATGTGAAGTTTATAATAAACAGAGTGAAAATACAACCAATTTTGGTGTCCTCAATTAATTATCCAGTTTCGCCTGGGTATTCACTCCCAGTGTCTACACAGCTATGTCAACAGCCATATACAGTCACCTAAAGTGTATTATTAAATAAGTGATAATTAAATATGTGTCCTAAGATCTATACAAACCAACTCTATTGGGCATATCTTTATTGCAAGTGTATCACTATGTTTCAAAGATGCTGTACACGCAGCAATTGCTGCCACTGCCCCACCTTTCCAGAAATCAGTTATATCTGGATGGAATTGGTTATGCCTGTATGATGATTGTAAATATGCGAGCCAGAGTTGGCACCTTCATTCGTGTCTATAATGGAATGATATCTATTCCTAATACAGGTTGATAGTGATTTTAAAACAATAACTATTGTGCCTAGCCATACGACAGACTCCCGTAAATACAAATTAATAGGTAGGTATGACATAAGAAGGGCCCCTCGGGATCTCAGAACAACATATGTTAATGTAATCTTGATCTAATTATCAAGTATTCCGTACTAGGTGGTATGCTATCACTTGATGTCATGTATACAGGAGTAGTTAGGTGACTCAAAAGGCATTTAAACGTTTATGAAAGATAAATTTGGTGGTACACATTCAAATGGCCTTAATATATTTATTAGAAAGTATAGGGCTGTGAAACACAGAGGTATGCTATGACGACATATGTTCAGTCAGTATGCTAATAATTCGGGCATTCACAGTTTTTGCCGCATAACACGATGTCAGCCTCCTGTGCATATGCTGAAGAGGAAATGATTCATCTACTAAATATGAGGCTATGAGACACAAAAATATATAAGTATGCTGTAACGGCATATGTTCAATCAGTATACATTAATTCGGGAGTTCCCGTGTTTGCCGTATAGTAGAATGTCAGCCTCCAATACATATATTAGAAAAGAATTAATTCACATGCTGAAAACAATGAGGGTGAGACTGCTACCACGGCGCCTAATGAATCGGCATTTGTCCGATTAATGGGCATTCCTATTTACCGTGTAGCAGTCCAACTCCCACTCATTAATACAGATTAGAAGCTGTGAAGCACAAAGGTATATTTACTGCCACTGTGTCTATTCAGTCAGCATGTATCCGTTCGGGCATTCCCGTAAAGGCTATATAACAAAGTGGCAACCTATTGTGTGTATGCTACAGAGTAAACAAATCAGACACTGGAGACTGAGGGGGTGAAACTGCTGCAGCGGCACCTAGTGAATCGGCATTTGTCCGATTAACGTGCATTCCCGTTTGCCGTGCAGCAGTCCAACTTCCATAATAATGACAAAATAAGGTAGTTAATGCAGGAGCATCAGAGCGGGGATGCCGATGCGCGCATTTCGCGTATAGCTTTGTCGAGGCTTGTAGTATAGAATTGATTTACTTACAAACATGCACTATAAACTCAGTAGTCAATGGACCAGTACTTAAACAATTTTCAATGGTAGTTTTTGCATCCATCGGAGCGGTTACATTTTAAATCTGATCACCTTTCTATCTTAGAGCAGTTGATCTTTCTAAATTCTATCTGTCATTTTAACCACATATTTCGCTATGCTGACCGATTTACGGCCTTTAATGTGATAATAAAAGTTATATTTTAATTTTCAATCCCTTTCTGTGCACCTTACTAGTACAACCCCATTCTCTTTTCTCTATAATATGTGATACTAAAGTCTATAAGCGGCTTACAATGGACCCCACCAGAGAATATAAGAATGAGTTGGACCATTGTTTAAACAATGCTAAAGAGTTGGGTACCATTTCTCCACAGGTCCATAGGGCACTCACCGTGGATTTTCCCAGGGCCCCCTTGTTTTACACAGTCCCCAAGGTTCACAAAACCTTGTTGGATCCCCCGGCCAGCCTATCGTGTCGGCCAGGGGGTCCCTGTACCATCCAATATTAGTGTTCCTGGAGGCTTACTTGAACCGCTGTGTTCAAAATTGCCCTTCTTACCTTAAAGATACCACGTTACTGCTACAGTTGCAGGACCTAGGTACTTTACCTGAAGGATTGCTTCTGTGTAGCGCGGATGTTACCAGCCTCTATACCTGCATCCCACATGATGCAGGTATAGAGGCAGTAAGACTATTGATACAGGATAATGCATTATACCAAGGGCCAGATGTTTCCTTCTTTCTTATGCTGTTGGATAAGGTCCTTGGTAGAAATTACTTCGTGTTTAATGGAAGATTTCTGCTACAACTGGCGGGGTGTGCGATGGAGTCAGCAGTGGCCCCATCGTACGCCAATGCCTTCATGTACCAAGTAGAGAGTAGAATGTTCTATTTGGACCCGATGGTGTCGTCTCAAGTGCTCTATTACAGAAGGTATATAGATGACCTGTTGGTCATGTGACGGGGTTCAAGAGAGCATTTGATGTCTCTATGGGACCCGCATATTAACACCCAGCATGCAGTACAATTCAAATATGTGATAGATGAAAGGATGATTAATTATTTGGATGTGGACAACAAAAACAAGAATTCGGCGCTAGGGCTAATCATAACTATGCATAGATTTTCAGCCAATGCTTAATACACCAATCTTACAGCAGCTGTTAAAAAGGGGAATACTCAACCCTTGAAATAGCACAACACCAAGAAACATAAAAACAGCGCTAGATTGAAAGTGTGTATTTTTTAATAAAATGGATAAAAAAGAATATAGACAGTGTATACCGGTACCGGAACTATTGCACATACAGCCCTATAATCAATTCCAACTTAATTGTTAAGATAATTAGTTAGTAATCATGCACAGATTGTACATTAGTCCAGATAATATGAACTTCATGCAGTTAGAGTCAGCTGAAATGGTGACTTTTTTTCAGTGCACTGAAATAGATGGTTCCTTGTCCAATTTAAAAGTTTTAGAACAATGTTAGTTTGTGAAAGGAACTTGGACAGGAACTGTGATCAAAAGATGTTTAAAACAGTGAAGCACATCGGTATTTAATATCACCTTTTGTATATATATATATATATATATATATATAGCCCAACTCCCAGCAGGGGGTAATTTTGGGGACTCCCGGCTCCTGGTGCCTTCAGCACATTGATGGTGCCATATCCGGAGGATCCAAAAGGGGCTTCATGAGGGTAAATTAACCGAGTGAAGAGTGCCAGTACCGAACACCGTGGATGACGTCTTACGCGTTTCTCCTCCTTTAATCCCGTCAGCGGCTTCCTCAGAGACGTTATACTGAATGTCCCTGTAGTTACGTTTATATGGCGGGTCTTATCCGCTCACGCCGGCGCATTGCGTTTGCGTTCCAAACCTCGTCCCAGGTTGGAACGCATGCGCATGCATGTGGCTACATGTTCTGTCCTTTAGTTGTATAGCGGCTTTCCACGAACCAATCTGATCTTGGATACTCTATTGCTTTTAACTGCAACAATGTCATAAATAGAGCATCCACATTGTAGCATGCAGCAATACATAGAATAGCTCGTTTTTATAGATAAAACACATGTCATTATTCGACACAGGGACAAATTCATTTAATTAGCGTAAATCTAATTCACATTCTCAAATTAAATTAAATTAAAAATAGAACAGAGCATTGGCTGAAATATGTGAACTATTACAAAACACATATGGGCATACTGGTCACACACATATCAATGTATGCCAAGGCCCTCAATATACTTAACACAATCACAATCAGTCAGGTGTATCACTATATACTCCATAAATAAGAGGATGGAATTAATATTAAGCATCTAAAAACCCTAATTCTATAGTATAGATGTTACAACTACTAGTAGAATTATATAATTTTATTTTAACCACTTTAGTATAAAAGATAACATTACTGTAGGTCTCACGTCTTGAGATTATGTGGTTTTAGGTCTGATTCATTATCCATCCTAGAAGATTGATTGTGAATTAGATTTACGCTAATTAAATGAATTTGAGTGGAGTTGGGCTATATATATACAAAAGGTGATATTAAATACCGATGTGCTTCACTGTTTTAAACATCTTTTGATCACAGTTCCTGTCCAAGTTCCTTTCACTAACTAACATTGTTCTAAAACTTTTAAATTGGACAAGGAACCATCTATTTCAGTGCACTGAAAAAAAAGTCACCATTTCAGCTGACTCTAACTGCATGAAGTTCATATTAACTGGACTAATTTACAATCTGTGCATGAATACTAACTAATTATCTTAACAATTAAGTTGGAATTGATTATAGGGTTGTATGTGCAATAGTTCCGGTACCGGTATACACTGTCTATATTCTTTTTTATCCATTTTATTAAAAAATACACACCTTCAAATTATTTGGATGTGTCCATTACCTATAGGGATAATAGCTTATCCACATCACTATTTGCAAAAACTACTGATAGAAACACCTTGTTGGGTTATCAGAGTTTCTCTAACGTCCTAGTGGATGCTGGGGACTCCGTAAGGACCATGGGGAATAGACGGGCTCCGCAGGAGACTGGGCACTCTAAAGAAAGATTAGGTACTATCTGGTGTGCACTGGCTCCTCCCTCTATGCCCCTCCTCCAGACCTCAGTTAGAATCTGTGCCCGGCCAGAGCTGGGTGCTCCTAGTGGGCTCTCCTGAGCCTGCTAGTAAAAGAAAGTATTTGTTTGGTTTTTTCTTTTCAGTGAGCTTCTGCTGGCAACAGACTCACTGCTACGAGGGACTGAGGGGAGAGAAGCAAACCTACCTGTCTACAGCTAGGTTGCGCTTCTTAGGCTACTGGACACCATTAGCTCCAGAAGGTTCGAACACAGGCATCTGTCCTCGATCGTCTGTTCCCGGAGCCGCGCCGCCGTCCCCCTCGCAGAGCCAGAAGAACAGAAGCTTGAAGACAGCGAAAACGGCGGCTGAAGACTCCTGTCTTCATTTAAGGTAGCGCACAGCACCGCAGCTGTGCGCCATTGCTCCCAGCACACTTTCACACTCCGGTCACAGTAGGGTGCAGGGCACTGGGGGGGCGCCCTGGGCAGCAATTGAAGTACCTTTTTGGCATAACATACATATATACAGTCGGGCACTGTATATATGTGAAAAACCCCGCCATTTTTTTCACACAGAAGCGGGACAGAAGCCCGCCGCTGAGGGGATGGGGCCTTCTTCCTCAGCACACCAGCGCCATTTTCTCTTCACAGCTCCGCTGGAAGGACGCTCCCCAGGCTCTCCCCTGCAGTATCCAGGTACAAGAAGGGTAAAAAAGAGAGGGGGGGCACATAAATTTAGGCGCAAAAGACATAAAATCGGCAGCTATTGGGTAATCACTTTTCTCTGACGTCCTAAGTGGATGCTGGGACTCTGTAAGGACCATGGGGAATAGCGGCTCCGCAGGAGACTGGGCACAACTAAAAGAAAGCTTTTGGTCTACCTTGTGTGCACTGGCTCCTCCCTCTATGACCCTCCTCCAGACCTCAGTTAGAATCTTGTGCCCGGCTGAGCTGGATGCACACTAGGGGCTCTCCTGAGCTCCTAGAAAAGAAAGTATATTTTAGTTTTTTTTATTTTCAGTGAGATCTGCGGGCAACAGACTCACTGCTACGAGGGACTAAGGGGAGAAGAAGCGAACCTACCTGCTTGCAGCTAGCTTGGGCTTCTTAGGCTACTGGACACCATTAGCTCCAGAGGGATCGAACACAGGGCCCGACCTTGATCGTCCGGTCCCGGAGCCGCGCCGCCGTCCCCCTTACAGAGCCAGAAGCAAGATGGTCCTGAAAATCGGCGGCAGAAGACTTCGGTCTTCAACAAGGTAGCGCACAGCACTGCAGCTGTGCGCCATTGCTCCTCATGCACACCTCACACTCCGGTCACTGATGGGTGCAGGGCGCTGGGGGGGGGGGGCGCCCTGAGCAGCAATATTAACACCTTGGCTGGCAAAATAATCACAATATATAGTCCTAGAGGCTATATATGTGAAAAATACCCCTGCCAGAGATCCATAAAAAAGCGGGAGAAGCCCGCCGAAAAAGGGGCGGGGCTATCTCCCTCAGCACACTGGCACCATTTTTCCCTCACAGCTCCGCTGGAAGGATCGCTCCCAGGCTCTCCCCTGCAGTTTCAAGACTACAAAGGGTAAATAAAAGAGGGGGGGGGGCACTAAATTTAGGCGCAGCAGTATATATATAAGCAGCTATAAGGGAAAATCACTCAGTTATAGTGTTCATCCCTGTGTTATATAGCGCTCTGGTGTGTGCTGGCATACTCTCTCTCTCTGTCTCCCCAAAGGGCTTTGTGGGGTCCTGTCCTCTGTCAGAGCATTCCCTGTGTGTGTGCGGTGTGTCGGTACGGATGTGTCGACATGTTTGATGAGGAGGCTTATGTGGAGACGGAGCAGATGTCGATAAATGTGATGTCACCCCCTGCGGGGCTGACACCTGAGTGGATGGACTTGTGGAAGGAATTACGTGAAAGTGTCAACTCCTTACATTAAAGGTTTGACGACATACCAAATATGGGACAGCCGGCTTCTCAGCCTCTGCCTGCCCAGGCGTCTCAAAAGCCATCAGGGGCTCTAAAACGCCCGCTACCTCAGATGGCAGACACAGATGTCGACACGGATACTGACTCCAGTGTCGACGACGATGAGACTAATGTAACTTCCAATAGGGCCACACGTTACATGATTGAGGCAATGAAAAATGTGTTGCACATTTCTGATGTTACCCCAGGAACCACGAAAAAGGGTATTATGTTTGGAGAGAAAAAACTACCAGTAGTTTTTCCTCCATCTGAGGAATTAAATGAAGTGTGTGAAGAAGCGTGGGCTTCCCCCGATAAGAAACTGGTAATTTCTAAAAGGTTACTAATGACGTACCCTTTCCCGCCAGAGGATAGGTCACGTTGGGAAACATCCCCTAGGGTGGATAAAGCGCTCACACGCTTGTCAAAGAAGGTGGCACTATCGTCTCCGGATACGGCCGCCCTAAAGGAGCCTGCTGATAGGAAGCAGGAGGCTATCCTGAAGTCTGTATATACACACACAGGTATTATACTGAGACCAGCTATTGCTTCAGCATGGATGTGCAGTGCTGCAGCTGCGTGGTCAGATTCCCTGTCGGAAAATATTGATACCCTAGACAGGGACACTATATTGCTAACCGTAGAGCATATTAAAGACGCAGTCTTATACATGAGAGATGCACAGAGGGATATTTGCCGGCTGGCATCTAAAATAAGTGCAATGTCCATTTCTGCCAGGAGAGGGTTATGGACTCGGCAGTGGACAGGTGATGCAGATTCTAAAAGGCACATGGAAGTTTTGCCTTATAAGGGTGAGGAGTTGTTCGGGGATGGTCTCTCGGACCTCGTTTCCACAGCAACAGCTGGGAAGTCAGCATTTTTACCCCATGTTCCCTCACAGCCAAAGAAAGCACCGTATTATCAGGTACAGTCCTTTCGGCCCCATAAGGGCAAGCGGGTTAAAGGCGCGTCCTTTCTGCCCAGAGGCAGAGGTAGAGGGAAAAAGCTGCAGCATACAGCCAGTTCCCAGGAGCAAAAGTCCTCCCCCGCTTCCTCCAAGTCCACCGCATGACGCTGGGGCCCACAGGCGGAGCCAGGTACGGTGGGGGCCCGTCTCAAAAACTTCAGCAATCAGTGGGCTCGCTCACGGGTGGATCCCTTGATCCTTCAAGTAGTATCTCAGGGGTACAAGCTGGAATTCGAGACGTCTCCCCCCCCACCGTTTCCTCAAATCTGCCTTGCCAACAACTCCCTCAGGCAGGGAGGCAGTGCTAGAGGCAATTCACAAGCTGTATTCCCAGCAGGTGATAGTCAAGGTGCCCCTCCTTCAACAAGGACAGGGTTACTATTCCACAATGTTTGTGGTACCGAAACTGGACGGTTCGGTGAGACCCATTTTAAATTTGAAATCCTTGAACACATATATAAAAAAATTCAAGTTCAAGATGGAATCGCTCAGGGCGGTTATTGCAAGCCTGGACGAGGGGGATTACATGGTATCACTGGACATCAAGGCTGCTTACCTGCATGTCCCCATTTACCATCCTCACCAGGAGTACCTCAGATTTGTGGTACAGGATTGTCATTACCAATTCCAGACGTTGCCGTTTGGTCTGTCCACAGCACCGAGGGTATTTACCAAGGTAATGGCCGAAATGATGATACTCCTTCGAAAAAAGGGAGTTTTAATTATCCCGTACTTGGACGATCTCCTGATAAAGGCGAGGTCCAGGGAGCAGTTGTTGGTCGGGGTAGCACGATCTCGGGAGGTGCTACAACAGCACGGTTGGATTCTAAATATTCCAAAGTCACAGCTAGTCCCTACGACACGTATACTGTTCCTGGGGATGGTTCTGGACACAGAACAGAAAAAAGTGTTTCTCCCGGAGGAGAAGGCCAAGGAGCTGTCAACTCTAGTCAGAGGCCTCCTAAAACCAAAACAGGTGTCGGTGCATCACTGCACGCGAGTCCTGGGAAAAATGGTAGCTTCCTACGAAGCAATTCCATTCGGCAGGTTCCATGCAAGAACTTTTCAGTGGGACCTGTTGGACAAGTGGTCCGGATCGCATCTTCAGATGCATCGGCTGATAACCCTGTCTCCAAGGACCAGGGTGTCTCTGCTGTGGTGGCTGCAAAGTGCTCATCTTCAAGAGGGCCGCAGATTCGGCATACAGGACTGGGTCCTGGTGACCACGGATGCCAGCCTTCGAGGCTGGTGGGCAGTCACACAGGGAAGAAACTTCCAAGGACTATGGTCAAGTCAGGAGACTTCCCTACACATAAATATTCTGGAACTGAGGGCCATTTTCAATGCCCTAAGTCAGGCAAAACCCCTGCTTCAATACCAGCCGGTACTGATCCAGTCAGACAACATCACGGCAGTCGCCCATGTAAGCCGACAGGGCGGCACAAGAAGCAGGACGGCGATGGCAGAAGCCACAAGGATTCTCCGATGGGCGGAAAATCACGTGTTAGCACTGTCAGCAGTGTTCATTCCGGGAGTGGACAACTGGGAAGCAGACTTCCTCAGCAGGCAAGACCTCCACCCGGGAGAGTGGGGACTTCATCCAGAAGTCTTTCAACTGATTGTAAACCGTTGGGAAAGGCCACAGGTGGACATGATGGCGCCTAAACAAAAAGCTAGAAAGATATTGCGCCAGGTCAAGAGACCCTCAGGCGATAGCTGTGGATGCTCTAGTGACACCGTGGGTGTACCGGTCGGTTTATGTGTTCCCTCCTCTTCCTTTCATACCCAAGGTACTGAGGATAATAAGGAGAAGAGGAGTAAGAACTATACTCATTGTTCCGGATTGGCCAAAAAGAGCTTGGTACCCGGAACTTCAAGAAATGATCTCAGAGCACCCATGGCCTCTGCCGCTCAGACAGGACCTGCTGCAGCAGGGGCCCTGTCTGTTCCAAGACTTACCGCGGCTGCGTTTGACGGCATGGCGGTTGAATGCCGGATCCTGAAGGAAAAGGGCATTCCGGAGGAAGTCATTCCTACGCTGATTAAAGCTAGGAAAGAAGTGACCGCAAACCATTATCACTGCATTTGGCGAAAATATGTTGCGTGGTGTGAGGCCAGGAAGGCACCAACGGAGGAATTTCAGCTGGGCCGTTTTCTGCACTTCCTACAGTCAGGGGTGACTATGGGCCTAAAATTGGGTTCCATTAAGGTCCAGATTTTGGCTCTATCGATTTTCTTCCAGAGAGAACTGGCTTCACTACCTGAAGTTCAGACTTTTGTTAAGGGAGTGCTGCATATTCAGCCCCCTTTTGTGCCTCCAGTGGCACCTTGGGATCTCAACGTGGTGTTGGATTTCCTAAAGTCACATTGGTTTGAGCCACTTAAAACCGTGGAATTAAAATATCTCACGTGGAAAGTGGTCATGCTGTTGGCCTTGGCTTCGGCCAGGCGTGTGTCAGAATTGGCGGCTTTGTCATGTAAAAGCCCTTATCTGATTTTCCATATGGATAGGGCAGAATTGAGGACTCGTCCCCAGTTTCTTCCTAAGGTGGTATCAGCCTTTCATTTGAACCAACCTATCGTGGTGCCTGCGGCTACTAAAGACTTGGAGGCTTCCAAGTTGTTGGACGTAGTCAGGGCCCTGAAAATGTATGTTTCCAAGACAGCTAGTGTCAGAAAAACTGACTCGTTGTTTATCCTGTATGCACCCAACAAGCTGGGTGCTCCTGCTTCAAAGCAGACTATTGCTCGCTGGATCTGTAGTACGATTCAGCTTGCACATTCTGCGGCTGGACTGCCGCATCCTAAATCAGTGAAAGCCCATTCCACGAGGAAGGTGGGCTCTTCTTGGGCGGCTGCCCGAGGGGTCTCGGCTCTACAACTTTGCCGAGCAGCTACTTGGTCGGGGTCAAACACATTTGCTAAATTCTACAAGTTTGACACCCTGGCTGAGGAGGACCTAGAGTTTGCCCATTCGGTGCTGCAGAGTCATCCGCACTCTCCCGCCCGTTTGGGAGCTTTGGTATAATCCCCATGGTCCTTACGGAGTCCCAGCATCCACTTAGGACGTCAGAGAAAATAAGATTTTACTCACCGGTAAATCTATTTCTCGTAGTCCGTAGTGGATGCTGGGCGCCCATCCCAAGTGCGGATTGTCTGCAATACTTGTATATAGTTATTGTTTAACTAAAGGGTTATTGTTGAGCCATCTGTTGAGAGGCTCAGTTATTGTTCATACTGTTAACTGGGTATAGTATCACGAGTTATACGGTGTGATTGGTGTGGCTGGTATGAGTCTTACCCGGGATTCAAAATCCTTCCTTATTGTGTCAGCTCTTCCGGGCACAGTATCCTAACTGAGGTCTGGAGGAGGGTCATAGAGGGAGGAGCCAGTGCACACCAGGTAGACCAAAAGCTTTCTTTTAGTTGTGCCCAGTCTCCTGCGGAGCCGCTATTCCCCATGGTCCTTACGGAGTCCCAGCATCCACTACGGACTACGAGAAATAGATTTACCGGTGAGTAAAATCTTATTATTATAGTGAATATCCCTGGGTTATATAGCGCTGTGGTGTGTGCTGGCATACTCTCTCTCTGTCTCCCGAAAGGACTTTGTGGGGTCCTGTCCTCAGTCAGAGCATTCCCTGTGTGTGTGCTGTGTGTCGGTATGGCTGTGTCGACATGTTTGATGAGGAGGGTTACGTGGAGGCGGAGCAAGTGCGGATAAATGTGGTGTCGCCGCCGTCGGGGCCGACACCTGATTGGATGGATATGTGGAAGGTCTTAAATGATAATGTAAGCTCCTTGCATAAAAGGTTTGATGACGCTGCAGTCTTGGGACAGCCGGGGTCTCAACCCGGGCCTGCCCAGGCGACTCAGAGGCCGTCAGGGTCTCATAAACACCCACTATCTCAGATGGTTGACACAGATGCCGACATGGAGTCCGACTCCAGTGTCGACGATGATGAGGCACAATTACAGCCTAAGATGACCAAGGCCATCCACTACATGATTATTGCAATGAAAGATGTATTGCACATTTCAGAGGTTAACCCTGTCCCTGACAAGAGGGTGTATATGTTTGGGGAGAAAAAGCAGGCAGTGACTTTTCCCCCGTCACATGAATTAAATGAGTTATGTGAAGAAGCGTGGAGTTCCCCTGATAAGAAAGTGGTGATTTCCAAAAAATTACTGCTGGCGTACCCTTTCCCGCCAACGGACAGGTTACGTTGGGAATCCTCCCCTAGGGTAGACAAGGCGCTGACACGCTTATCTAAGAAGGTGGCCGCCCTAAAGGAGCCTGCGGATAGGAAGCAGGAAGCTATCTTGAAGTCAGTGTATACACACTCTGGTACTCTACTGAGACCAGCTATTGCTTCAGCCTGGATGTGTAGCGCTGTAGCAGCATGGACTGATACTCTGTCCAGGGGACATAGATGCCCTGGACAGGGATACTGTCTTGCTAACCCTGGGCCATATAAAAGACGCCGTCTTATATATGCGGGATGCCCAGAGGGACATTTGCCTGCTGGGCTCTAGAATTAATGCAATGTCCATTTCTGCCAGGAAGGTCTTATGGACTCGGCAATGGACAGGGGATGCCGATTCTAAAAAACACATGGAGGTTTTGCCTTATAAGGGTGAGGAATTGTTGGGGACGGCCTCTCGGACCTTGTGTCCACAGCGACAGCTGGAAAGTCGACTTTCTTGCCTCACGTTTCCTCACAGCCTAAGAAAGCACCGTATTATCAAATGCAGTCCTTTCGTTCTCAGAGAAGCAAGAAGGTCAGAGGTGCATCCTTTCTTGCCAGAGGCAGGGGTAGAGGAAAGAAGCTGCACCATGCAGCTAGTTCCCAGGAACAAAAGTCCTCCCCGGCTTCCACTAAGTCCACCGCATGACGCTGGGGCTCCACAGGCGGAGCCAGGAGCGGTGGGGGCGCGTCTCCGAAAATTCAGCAACCAGTGGGTTCGCTCACAGGTGGATCCTTGGGCTATACAAATTGTATCTCAGGGATACAAGCTGGAGTTCGAAGTGACTCCCCCTCACCGTTACCTAAAATCAGCCTTGCCAGCTTCCCCCACGGAAAGGGAGGTAGTCCTGGCGGCAAGTCACAAGCTGTACCTCCAGCAAGTGATAATAATGGTCCCCCTCCTTCAACAGGGAAGGGGTTACTATTCCACACTGTTTGTGGTACCGGAACCGGACGGTTCGGTAAGACCCATTCTGAATTTAAAATCCTTGAACATTTATATGAAAAAATTCAAGTTCAAAATGGAATCGCTCAGAGCGGTAATTGCAAGCCTGGAAGAGGGGGATTTTATGGTATCTCTGGACATCAAGGATGCTTACTTGCATGTCCCCATTTATCCACCTCACCAGGAGTACCTCAGGTTTGTGGTACAGGACTGTCATTACCAATTCCAGACGTTCCCGTTTTGTCTGTCCACGGCACCGAGAGTATTTACCAAGGTAATGGCCGAAATGATGGTACTCCTTCGGAAGCAAGGAGTTACGGTTATCCCGTACTTGGACGATCTCCTCATAAGGGCGAGGTCCAGGGAGCAGTTGTTGATCAGCGTAGCACACTCTCAGGAAGTGTTGCAACAGCACGGCTGGATTCTGAATATTCCAAAGTCGCAGCTGATTCCTACGACGCGTCTGCCCTTCCTGGGTATGATTCTGGACACAGAACAGAAGAAGGTGTTTCTCCCGGAGGAGAAGGCCCAGGAGTTAGTGACTCTGGTCAGGGACCTCCTAAAACCAAAACAGGTGTCGGTGCATCACTGCACGCGAGTCCTGGGAAAGATGGTGGCCTCATACGAAGCCATTCCCTTCGGCAGGTTCCATGCGAGGATCTTTCAGTGGGATCTGTTGGACAAGTGGTCCGGATCGCATCTTCAGATGCATCGGCTGATCACCCTGTCCCCGAGAGCCAGGGTGTCTCTTCTGTGGTGGCTGCAGAGTGCTCATCTTCTCGAGGGCCGCAGGTTCGGCATACAGGACTGGGTTCTGGTGACCACGGATGCAAGCCTCCGCGGATGGGGGGCAGTCACTCAGGGAAGAAACTTCCAAGGGCTGTGGTCAAGTCAGGAGACTTGTCTGCACATAAATATACTGGAACTAAGGGCCATATACAACGCCCTGAGTCAAGCGGAGCCCCTGCTTCGAGACCAACCAGTGCTGATTCAGGCAGACAACATCACGGCGGTCGCCCATGTAAACCGCCAGGGCGGCACAAGAAGCAGGGTGGCGATGGCAGAAGCCACAAAGATTCTTCGTTGGGCGGAGATTCACGTACAAGCACTGTCAGCAGTGTTCATTCCGGGAGTGGACAACTGGGAAGCAGACTTCCTCAGCAGACACGACCTCCACCCGGGAGAGTGGGGACTTCATCAAGAAGTCTTCACACAGATTGCAAATCGATGGGAACTGCCACAGGTGGACATGATGGCGTCCCGCCTCAACAAAAATCTAAAAAGATATTGCGCCAGGTCAAGGGACCCTCAGGCGATAGCTGTGGACGCGCTAGTGACACCCTGGGTGTTCCAGTCGGTATATGTGTTCCCTCCTCTTCCTCTCATACCCAAGGTACTGAGAATAGTAAGAAAAAGAGGAGTGAGAACAATACTCATCGTTCCGGATTGGCCAAGAAGGACTTGGTACCCAGAACTACAAGAGATGATCACAGAGGACCCATGGCCTCTGCCTCTCAGACAGGACCTGTTGCAACAGGGGCCCTGTCTGTTCCAAGACTTACCGCGGCTGCATTTGACGGCATGGCGGTTGAACGCCGGATCCTAACGGAAAAGGGCATCCCGGATGAAGTGATTCCTACGCTGATAAAGGCTAGGAAGGATGTAACAGCTACGCATTATCACCGTATATGGCGAAGATATGTTGCTTGGTGTGAGGCCAGGATGGCCCCTACAGAGGAATTCCAGCTGGGTCGATTTCTGCACTTCCTACAGTCAGGTGTGACTATGGTCCTGAAATTAGGGTCCATAAAGGTCCAGATTTCGGCCCTATCCATTTTCTTTCAAAAAGAACTGGCTTCACTGCCTGAGGTTCAGACGTTTGTAAAGGGAGTGCTGCATATAAAGCCCCCTTTTGTGCCACCAGTGGCACTTTGGGATCTTAACGTTGTGTTGGATTTCCTGAAATCCCACTGGTTTGAACCACTTAAGACCGTGGAACAAAAGTATCTCACGTGGAAAGTGGTCATGCTGTTAGCCTTAGCATCGGCGAGGTGTGTATCAGAATTGGCGGCTTTGTCATGTAAAAGCCCTTATTTGATCTTCCATATGGACAGGGCAGAATTGCGGACTCGTCCCCAATTTCTCCCAAAGGTGGTATCATCGTTTCATTTGAACCAACCTATTGTGGTCCCTGCGGCTACTCGGGACTTGGAGGACTCCAAGTTGCTGGACGTAGTCCGGGCTTTGAAAATATATGTTTCCAGAACGGCTGGAGTCAGGAAGACTGACTCGCTGTTTATTCTGTATGCACCCAATAAGCTGGGTGCTCCTGCTTCAAAGCAAACTATTGCTCGCTGGATCTGTAGCACGATTCAGCTGGCTCATTCTGCGGCTGGATTGCCGCATCCAAAATCAGTGAAAGCCCATTCCACAAGGAAGGTGGGCTCTTCTTGGGCGGCTGCCCGAGGGGTCTCGGCTTTACAGCTTTGCCGAGCGGCTACTTGGTCGGGTTCAAACACTTTTGCAAAGTTCTACAAGTTTGATACCCTGGCTGAGGAGGACCTTGTGTTTGCTCATTCGGTGCTGCAGAGTCATCTGCACTCTCTCGCCCGTTTGGGAGCTTTGGTATAATCCCCATGGTCCTTACGGAGTTCCCAGCATCCACTAGAACGTTAGAGAAAATAAGAATTTACTCACCGGTAATTCTATTTCTCGTTGTCCGTAGTGGATGCTGGGCGCCCGTCCCAAGTGCGGACTTTCTGCAATACGTGTGTAAAGATAAAGGCAGTGGCTAATACTGTATTTGTGGTGTTTCAATCTTTATAGCGTTTAATGTACTTTTTATTCCTTCTGTTCCCATGTCTCTCTGGCTTGTGTCACTATTACCCCATGTGTGTGTTCATCCATTAGCCGATATATTCTGTACTATAATCTTACCCAGGTAAATACAGGTGTGCTGTGACCTGGCACCTAGTGCTGCCATGTTATGTTATTGTAGGAGGATGCCAGTCTGGTAGGAGGTTATTACAGGTTATCATTGCTATGCCTATTGAGTCCATCCTGTGATCCTTATATGGTCACACAGGAAATACATTTGAGGACCAGGTAATGTCTCTTTGAAGCTTCTCCTCCACAGGGGACAATCAGGACTTAATCCAATTTCCCTGTCATTGTCCCTTCTGTTTACTGTCCTCTGTTCCATCCTGGTCTCTGACAGACATCACGGAGCCTGACCCAGCATGTGGTCAGCAGGAGAAGGCCAGCTGTGGGAGGGAGTAGGGAAATACCTGAGGTGGGATACCACCAATCAGGAACCTGTGTCTCCTCCCCTGGTGAGCGTGGCATGATGGGCATTTGGAAGGTTTTAAAAGAGGTTGCGCAGGTCAGCTCCGGATGTTAGTCGCAGGACTTTGGCTAAGGGGTGATTCTCTGCCAGGGTACCTTGTGGAACGCATCAACAGTGCTGTGTGGACTTCTATGTACTTACTACTGCATGGACTAATCTGCTATCACTGCAGTGATAGTTCTGCTGTATGGACTTGTTTATCTGGAACTTCTGCACGGAATTGCTGTGGACCTAAATCCTCTACTGGGACTTACTATCTGGACTGCTACCTGTATACTGTTTCTGGGCTATATTTACTTCTGCTTCCTGTGAATTATCTACTCCTGTGTGCTGTGAGAAATAAACCATCACTTTGGTTTCATCGGCTCTGTGTCTGAGTGATTAGAAGAACCCCGTATCTTCACAACGTGTATATAGTTATTGCTTAATAAAGGGTTATTGTTATGAGCCATCCGTTGAGTGATGCTCAGTTGTTGTTCATACTGTTAACTGGGTAAGGTTATCACGAGTTGTACGGTGTGATTGGTGTGGCTGGTATGAGTCTTACCCTGGATTCCAAAATCCTTTCCTTGTAATGTCAGCTCTTCCCGGCACAGTTTCCCTAACTGAGGTCTGGAGGAGGGGCATAGAGGGAGGAGCCAGTGCACACCAGATAGTACCTAATCTTTCTTTAGAGTGCCCAGTCTCCTGCGGAGCCCGTCTATTCCCCATGGTCCTTACGGAGTCCCCAGCATCCACTACGGACTACGAGAAATAGAATTACCGGTGAGTAAATTCTTATTTTTCACCCGGCGTCATTACGTAAGGGTTTGCCTTACTTGCAATTTATGCGGGTACGCCAAGTTACCTCTGATCCTGAGGAAACGATAGTGGCACTGGATAAGATGCTGCTTAAGTTTGCCGAATGGGGGTACCCCATTAAGGAACTTGAGGCAGCTAAAGCACAGGTTTTGGAAGTAACCAGAGAACAAGCATTATGCCCCGGAGATACAAAGGATGTTTTGACTCGCCAGAAACTTACTTGGGTGCACAAGTATACCACGGCCACTAAGAGAAGAGTTAAAAAGGCAAAACAGTTATGGCCTATAATACAATCTGATGTTGCCATGTCTTCTTTGGCAGATACTCCTCTTTTGTCTAGCCATACCCGTGATAGGAACTTTGGAGATTTTGTAGTTAAATTGGACATTACTGACCTAAGAACAGGAACTCCCATTTTTTACGAGATAAGAATGGGTGTTTCTGATGTCTTGGCTGCGCTACTTGCAACATGTTGATTACGGGAGCTACTTTTAACCACCCCTTTACGGGAAAAAAAATGATGATTAAGCATCGATTGACATGCACTACCATGCATGTTGTTTACCTTCTGACCTTTCGGTGTGGTCTTGCCTATGTGGGCAAGACCATACGGCAATTTCCAGAAAGAATGGCCCTACACCATAGTGCCATTAAAAAAGCTTTTGAAAAGGGGAATAGTGACCAGCCATTTGCTCGCCACTGTCTGTCAGCAAACCATGGGGTGGCTAGTATCAGGGCCATACTGATTGATCATGTTCCTAGGACCCTTAGGGGAGGAAATAGACATAGGGCGTTGCGACAGAGAGTCCTGCTGGATATATAAATTGGGGACACTGTCACCCAGGGGACTCAATGAGAACCTTGGGTTACAGTGTTTTCTATAGTATCCTTATGTATTTGAAACTAAACCGTCAATGTAGCACAGGGTGCCTGAGTGAAATCCTTGGGTCACAGTGTTCCTTATAACATCCTTATGAAGGTAAAGTAATATCCCCACGTTATCCCAAGGTATTTGGCGGGCGGAGGCGCCGTGGAGCAGGTGAGTGGAATATTGCATTATTGTCTTGTGTCTTTTGTGTATAAATGTGGTTTGTGATGGCCAGTTAGGTTTGTCTGGCCCTGAGGATGGGGGTTGCATCCCCGAAACATGTTGGTATAATAACTTGACCTTTCTTCATCTACGTTGGGAAGTCTGACTGAGTGCCGCCTCTCCAACACTTGCTACATGGAGGACCAGCCGTCCTCTAGGAGGGCACCGCAGCATTTATCCGTGTACACAGGGGAATGCCAGGTTCTTTCTTGAAACTATATATATATATATATATATATATATAAACTTCCAGTATGTGCCGGCACTCAAATCACATCAGCTTGCTCTGGTGCCAGTTAGAGCAAAGAAATAGCAATCCAATTGAAAACGGCACTCAGAGACAGGAAAACCATAGAAAACAGTTTAATTCATCCCATTAACGTTTCGGGGCAGCAAGCCCCGTCCTCAGAATGGACAGAAAAATTTTTTTCTGTCCATTCTGAGGACGGGGCTTGCTGCCCCGAAACGTTAATGGGATGAATTAAACTGTTTTCTATGGTTTTCCTGTCTCTGAGTGCCGTTTTCAATTGGATTGCTATATATATATATATATATATATATATATATATATATATATAAATACAGAAGGGACGGCACTCAGAGGATTTTTGAAGGTATATATTCAAATAGGCAGCATACCAATATCCATCAACGTTTCGGTGCTAGACAACACCGTCTTCAGGATGTGCAAAACATGGTTGTCATTTCACCATGTTTTGCATATCCTGAAGATGGTGTTGTCTAGCACTGAAACATTGATGGATATTGGTATGCTGTCTATTTGAATATATACCTTCAAAAATCCTCTGAGTGCCGTCCCCTCTGTATTTGGTGGGTGCCTGCCTAGGACGTGGACACTGGGGTAAGATACCTCTACTTTTCATTGAGCTCCGCTCAAATAAAGTGTGTGTGTGTGTGTGTGTGTGTGTATGTGTGTGTATATATATATATATATATATATATGGAGTAAAGATGCGGCGGCACTCAGACAGACTCATTAGTATGCAAAAATCAGGTCATTTATTAGGACCTCTTAACCGACATGTTTCGGGCCGGAGCCCGTCCTCAGGGTCAAACAGCTGCTGTTTGACCCTGAGGACGGGCTCCGGCCCGAAACATGTCGGTTAAGAGGTCCTAATAAATGACCTGATTTTTGCATACTAATGAGTCTGTCTGAGTGCCGCCGCATCTTTACTCCATATACCAGTGACCCAGAGTCACCCGGAGGGCACCGCAGCAGATATTCTACAGGCGTTCAGGAGTGCCGGGCCATCCAAAAACTTTCTATATATATATATATATATATAATATGGGGTGATATTTTTAACTACTTTTTCCACTCCATTTTGTTTGTGTGACTCCATTGTGTATATGTATGACCTCATTGCTTTATATATGTACTTTTTATTAGGATAAGTGCTCTGCAGACATATACGCTCCAGTTAGAAATATAGCTCCACAGTTGTCTTTCACCTTTGACTGAGTGTGAAGGACATAGTGAGTGGGGAGTGTGCATAGCTTATAGGCTGGCTGATCATAATAAATATATGTTCCTATTATCAGTATTTCAGAAGGAAACTGTCTAGTAAGATGTTTGGGGTGTTGTGTTCATAAGTGGGTGAAAGGGGAAACCTGTCTAGTATAAGATAAATTATCTGATGTGAATGACTACTGCACCCAGCATCACAGACCCTGAATGTAATATCTGGTAAGACAATGTCAGCATGTCCTTGCAGGGCTATAAAGCCTAGAGACTTACACACAGCAGATCAGTTCCAATGGAAGCTAGTTCTGTCTGCAGCAGACCCAGCCTTCTACAAATCCCTCCAGATTTTATCTTGTGAAGAAGTTAGAAGACGGGACCCTGGATATCGACTGGACTACATTATTTATACTATTTAATCGGTGACCATCATCTGGGACAGATCTTAACCCAAGCTGAGGATTTAATTTCTTCTTATTATTGTAACTGATTATAACTTGTTATTACCTGTGTTCTTTCATTGTTGTAACTTCGACAATAAATGTGTATCCTTGTTAGAAATGTACTGTGTCAGTCTCCATATTTAACACGTATCCCAGAACCTGGTTATTGAGTTTTTCTACCGACAACATTTATATATACATATTATACATACACTGTATTCCACAGGGAATAACATCGGGGTTTAGAGTAGGATCTTGATTCGAGGCACCAACAGGCTAAAATATTTGACTGTTCCCAAGATGCTCAGCGCCGCCTCCTCTATAACCCCGCATCCGTGCACAGGAGCTCAGTTTGTAAGTTGATGCCTGCAAGCAGGTCACTAACAGGGTTGGCTGCTCCAGCAGCCCTGAAAAGAGCTTTTCTAAAGGAAAATAGAAGACATCAAGGGCAGCAGCGTAGGTATTGTATACTAGATGTCATTCTGACATCTCATGCTGCAGCTCCATCACCTCAGCGGCGCTGTATACTCCCGTACCCTGGTTGCCGGGTACTTACAGCGGAGGGCTCAGGTCTCCATCAGGGCACACACACTGACCGCTGCTCTCCAGTATCGCGTGGCCGCACCAAGGGTGGAGGTAAGAGGGTCCCCCAGATGGGACCTGCTGAAATCGTGATCCGGCGCGGTCTTTAGGAGACGGACCGCGTGGACACTGTGGCCGTACAGGGACCCCACTAGACCACCAGGGCAAGGGCACAGGTCGTATTTAAAAAAAAAAAAAAACATTTTAACAAGGCCCACAGTCCCCGGTGGTGAAGTCCAGCAAGGGGATAAGGCTCTGACCTGTAGCCCCAGGTGCTATTTACTGCAAATGTTCCCGCCCTGGAGCTGCTTCTCTCTGCCTCCCTCACTCCCTGCCAGCGTTTGGGCGCCATTTCTCAGATACTGCGCTGATCCTGGGACTGCTGGGCTCTTTCTCCTCTGTAGAGCTGACTGCATCCAGTGCTGTGCATTTACAGGACACTTAAGTATTCTGCATGTCCTTAGACAGCGTTAGTGAAGAGAGAGTGCATACTGCAGGGTTATTTAGTACAATTACCCTGTGATATACATCCAGTTTCACTGTGCATTGTTATATCTATATTACTATATAGCATTACTCTGTAGTCCAGTTACCTAGTATTGCTAGTCCAGTGCAGTTTTATTGTTGTTTGTAATAATTCCTGCATTGTACATGTGACTGTGTGTGTGCCAATAGCTGCCGTGTGATTTCTATTCCGTGTATCCCACAGGTATTGCTATCCCTATATTCTATACTCTGAGGGGGCTATGTGTGTCAGGTTCCTATAGCTATAGTGTGTCACAGGATATACTTGTTTGGTATTTTTCTCTGTGAAGTTACAGTCACCCTATACCTCTTAAATTCCCTATTTTGTGTTCTGCTTGCAGCCACACTGTAAGGTTTTTTTTTTCCAGGTATCTAGGCTTACGCCTCCTATGGGACCTCCTGTGCCATTACAGCCACATATTGTCCCTGCAGTTAATGCGCCAAGGGCAGATACTCTGTCTTCTCAGTTACTTCTACCTCATTCTGACCAACTGGTTGACATACGTCAGGAATCCTGGGAATCCCCAGGTACGAAATTTTCACTGTCTAAAAAGATGCTGGCTCGTTATCCCCTCACGGCAGAGATCAGTAAAAATTGGGAAACCCCACCTCCAGTGGACTCTCAGGTTGCTCACCTTGTGGTGTCCTTGGCTCTCCCTGTCACTACCGTCACCTCCCTGAAGGAACCGACGGATAAGCTTGTGGAGGGTTGCTTGAAGTCCATTTACACTCTTGCAGGGGCTGTGCATAGACCCACTATAGCGGCTGCCTGGGTGGCAAAAGCTACTGAAGCTTGGGTTCAGGAAGTTGAAGTGGAACTGCCTTCTAATTTTTCTGATATTGCTAGACAGTGTCTTCTGTCGCCGGTCAGAAGCCTTCTAATTTTTCTGATAATGCTAGACAGTGTCTTCTGACGCCAGTGTCCTGGCGGCCAAGACGTCTACTATGTTCATTCTGGCTTGCAGGATTCTCTGGTTGCGTTCCTGATCTGTTGACTTGGACTCTAAAAAGACCTTATAGGTGATACCCATTAAGGGGACCATACTTTTTAGGGAAGATCTCAACAAGATTGTTGCTGATTTAGCTTCAGCTAAGACTGCTTTTCTACCTAGTACTTCTCCTTCGGCTCCGCAGGCTAATAGTACTTCCTTTTGTTCCTTTCAGCCTCCAGGTAAAGCAAAGGGTCAGGTGTACCCAAACAAGACACTCTCTTCCAAATCTACCGAGCCCAAACCAAAACGTACCTTGGTTGCCCATCAGCCTGCTTCCAAAATGGATAAACCTGCCGCATGATGGGGCGGGCCTCCCCTTGGGGAGGCCGACTTCTACAGTTTGCTCAGGTGTGGTTAAAGACCGCTTTAGACTCCTGGGTAAGAGAAGTCCTCACTCACGGTTACGCCATCTCTTTCAAGAAACGTCCCCCTCCCCAGTTTTGCTAAACAAACATCCTTTCGGATCAGGTGAAAGCAAAGACGCTCCATCTGGTGATGCAATCTCTCCTGGATACAAGAGTGATAGTGCTGGTGCATCTGACTCAGAGGTGCAGGGGGTACTATTCCACGCTGCTTCTAGTCCCGAAGCCGAATGGGTCCTTCCGGCCCATTCTCAACCTCAAGTCTTTGAACAAATTTGTGAAGGTTTCCAAGTTCCGTATGGAAACTTTTCGTTCTATTGTTCTGGCCTTGGAGCCCATGGACTATATGGTATCCCTGGACATACAGGATGCTTACCTGCATATCCCTATTGCCATTTCGCATCAGCAATACCTGTGGTTTGCTATTGGCAACCTACATTACCAATTTCTCTTGCGTCCTAGAGGATGCTGGGGTCCATATTAGTACCATGGGGTATAGACGGGTCCACCAGGAGCCATTGGCACTTTAAGAGTTTACTAGTGTGGGCTGGCTCCTCCCTCTATGCCCCTCCTACCAGACTCAGTTTAGAAAACGTGCCCGCAGGAGCCGGTCACAGCTAGGGGAGCTCTACAGAGCTTCTCTAGTAAAAAGTTTTTTTAGAGTTTGTTATTTTACAGGGAGGCTGCTGGCAACAGCCTCCCTGCATCAAGGGCTGAGGGAGGGAGCAGTGTCCGCCCTACGGGGTCTTGATCCACTGCCTCCGCTGACTGGAAATTGAGCTCCAGAGGGGACAGATCGCGCCCCGCCACAGGGGAACGCTCACCCCGGCAGCCAGCCACCACCACCTCACTGTGCTGAAGTGTGGTGAGTTAGTCACTGTCCTCACTTACAAGCGGGGGTCAGTGTGAAATGGGCGGCTTAAGGGTGGGAGCGCGGTATTAACCGTGCTCCCAGATGTCTCAGCGGTACTACGGTGCGGAGCTGTGAGGGGCGCCCTGAGCCAGCGCAGAACCCTGCTCTGACTATTTCCAGCCTGTCTGGGTCCGCGGATCTCAGCCAGCACAAATTTCCTCAGGCCAGTATAATCTTCAAGACCGGTAAGACAGCACCATTGAAGGGGCGAAGCTTCTCAGAGCAGACCCAGCAGCGTTCAGCGCCATTTTTCCTGCCTGCAATCACTGCCAGTGGATGTTCAGGTCCCTCCAGGGCAACTCCAGCTAACTGTACAGTACCAGGGGGTTGTAGAAGGGAGGGGAGCCTGTATTTAGGCTGTGTCACCTATTAAGGGACACAGTCAGTGCGGGTTAGGGTCTCCCTATACCTCTAATAGCGCTGTGTGTGGGCTGGCTCCAATCTCTGTGTCTCTCTGCCATTCTTGGTGGGAAACACTGTCTGCCCTGTACCCTGTGTGTTTGTGGGGTGTTTGGTGTGTGTCAACATGTCTAGGGACATGTCTAGGGACAATGTTTCATATGCTGCAGAGGATTGTCTTCCCAGGAAGACTACATACCATGTGATCAGGATTGCTTTGTTGTAGCGCAGATCCCGGCTAGAGAGCCAGAATGGTTAGTCTCTCTGACGGGGACTATTTCTCAGATTTCTGATAGTGTTGCCAGGACTGAGCATGCCACTCAGGTCCTACAATCCGCTATGGTTGTATGGTCTGATACTGCTTCCTCGGGGTCCCCTGCGGTACATTCTCAGAAATGTGCACTTGCAATGCTTACGCAGGATGACACGGACACTGACTCTGACACTGTAGACTGGGGCGATTGAAGCTGTAAGGAATGTGTTAAACATTACTGACACAGCTCCTGAGCAGGTGGAGGAGGCCTTCTTTACAGATAATAAGCCCCCCCTCACCTTCCTGGCATCCAAATAATTAAACGCTATCTTTGAAATAGCCTGGGAAACTCTGGAAAATAAATTTCAGATCCCTAAGAGGGTCTTGGTTGGTTTTCCCTTCCCAGAGGAAGATAGAAAGAAATGGGAGTCCCCGCTGATAGTCAACACCTCTGTCTCCAGGCTGTCCAAACAGGTGGTGTTGCCAGTCCCGGCACAGCTATGTTGACGGCATGGCAGTTGAGCGCCAGATCTTAGCTCGGAAAGGTATCCCGAGTGAAGTCATCCCTACCCTGATTCAGGCTAGGAAGAGGGTAACGTCTAAACATTACCACCGTATTTTGAAAAAATGTTTCTTGGTGTGAATCAAGAAGTTTTCCTGTGGTGGAGTTTCAACTTGGATGTTTTCTCCTTTTCCTGCAGGCGGGAGTGGATGTGGGCCTGAGATTGGGATCCATCAAGGTCCAGATCTCTGCTTTGTCCCTCTTTTTTAAAAATAGATCTACCACGTTGAAGGACGCGGCAGATCGCAAGGTGGATGCTACGCTAAAATCCATTTACACGGATTCCAGGGCTATATTACGGCCTACTATAGCCTGTGCTTGGATTGCAAAGGCTATTGCCAGGTGGTCAATTACTCTGTAGGAGGAGTCGGCTTCGCTGGATAGAGGTGATGTTGATTTATTTTTACGCCATATTCAGGATTCTGTAGGGTTCCTAATAGAGATGAGCGGGTTCGGTTCCTCGGAATCCGAACCCGCCCGAACTTCAGGTTTTTTTACACGGGGCCGAGCGACTCGGATCTTCCCGCCTTGCTCGGTTAACCCGAGCGCGCCCGAACGTCATCATCCCGCTGTCGGATTCTCGCGAGGCTCGGATTCTATCGCGAGACTCGGATTCTATATAAGGAGCCGCGCGTCGCCGCCATTTTCACACGTGCATTGAGATTGATAGGGAGAGGACGTGGCTGGCGTCCTCTCCATTTAGACTAGAGTACTAGAGAGAGACACAAATTTTGGGGAGCATATTATTAGGAGGAGTACTACTTGCTGCTGATAGTGTGACCAGTGACCACCAGTTTAATTAATCCGTTCTCTGCCTGATAAAAAAACGATACACAGTGTGACACAGTCACATACCATATCTGTGCTCAGCCCAGTGTGCTGCATCATATGTAATACTGTATATCATTATCTGACTGTGCTGAGTGCTCACTGCTCACACAGCTTAATTGTGGGGGAGACTGGGGAGCAGTTATAGCAGGAGTACATATTTTAAGTACAGTGCACACTTTTTCTGCCAGAGTGCCACTGCCAGTGTGACTGACCAGTGACCACTGACCACCAGTATTGTGATTGTCTGCTGACCACCAGTATAATTGTGATTGTCTGCCTGAAAAAGTTAAACACTCGTCGTGTGGTGTTTTTATAAACGCATTCTGCAGACAGTGTCCAGCAGGTCCGTCATTACATAATATATACCTGTCCGGCTGCAGTACTAGTGTGATATATATATATATTTAAATTTTATCTCATTATCATCCAGTCTATATTAGCAGCAGACACAGTACGGTAGTCCACGGCTGTAGCTACCTCTGTGTCGGCAGTCGCTCGTCCATCCATAATTGTATACCACCTACCCGTGGTTTTTTTTTTCTATCTTCTTGATACTAGTAGCTTACTTTAGGAGTCTGCAGTGCTGACAGACAGTGTCCAGCAGGTCCGTCATTACATAATATATACCTGTCCGGCTGCAGTACTAGTGTGATATATATATATATTTTAATTTTATCTCATTATCATCCAGTCTATATTAGCAGCAGACACAGTACGGTAGTCCACGGCTGTAGCTACCTCTGTGTCGGCAGTCGCTCGTCCATCCATAATTGTATACCACCTACCCGTGTTTTTTTTTTTTTCTATCTTCTTGATACTAGTAGCTTACTTTAGGAGTCTGCAGTGCTGACAGACAGTGTCCAGCAGGTCCGTCATTACATAATATATACCTGTCCGGCTGCAGTACTAGTGTGATATATATATATATTTTTTAATTTTATCTCATTATCATCCAGTCTATATTAGCAGCAGACACAGTACGGTAGTCCACGGCTGTAGCTACCTCTGTGTCGGCAGTCGCTCGTCATCCATAAGTATACTAGTATCCATCCATCTCCATTGTTTACCTGAGGTGCCTTTTAGTTGTGCCTATTAAAATATGGAGAACAAAAATGTTGAGGTTCCAAAATTAGGGAAAGATCAAGATCCACTTCCACCTCGTGCTGAAGCTGCTGCCACTAGTCATGGCCGAGACGATGAAATGCCAGCAACGTCGTCTGCCAAGGCCGATGCCCAATGTCATAGTACAGAGCATGTAAAATCCAAAACACCAAATATCAGTAAAAAAAGGACTCAAAAATCTAAAATAAAATTGTCGGAGGAGAAGCGTAAACTTGCCAATATGCCATTTACCACACGGAGTGGCAAGGAACGGCTGAGGCCCTGGCCTATGTTCATGGCTAGTGGTTCAGCTTCACATGAGGATGGAAGCACTCAGCCTCTCGCTAGAAAAATGAAAAGACTCAAGCTGGCAAAAGCACAGCAAAGAACTGTGCGTTCTTCGAAATCCCAAATCCACAAGGAGAGTCCAATTGTGTCGGTTGCGATGCCTGACCTTCCCAACACTGGACGTGAAGAGCATGCGCCTTCCACCACTTGCACGCCCCCTGCAAGTGCTGGAAGGAGCACCCGCAGTCCAGTTCCTGATAGTCAGATTGAAGATGTCAGTGTTGAAGTACACCAGGATGAGGAGGATATGGGTGTTGCTGGCGCTGGGGAGGAAATTGACAAGGAGGATTCTGATGGTGAGGTGGTTTGTTTAAGTCAGGCACCCGGGGAGACACCTGTTGTCCGTGGGAGGAATATGGCCATTGACATGCCTGGTGAAAATACCAAAAAAATCAGCTCTTCGGTGTGGAAGTATTTCAACAGAAATGCGGACAACATTTGTCAAGCCGTGTGTTGCCTTTGTCAAGCTGTAATAAGTAGGGGTAAGGACGTTAACCACCTCGGAACATCCTCCCTTATACGTCACCTGCAGCGCATTCATCATAAGTCAGTGACAAGTTCAAAAACTTTGGGCGACAGCGGAAGCAGTCCACTGACCAGTAAATCCCTTCCTCTTGTAACCAAGCTCACGCAAACCACCCCACCAACTCCCTCAGTGTCAATTTCCTCCTTCCCCAGGAATGCCAATAGTCCTGCAGGCCATGTCACTGGCAATTCTGACGAGTCCTCTCCTGCCTGGGATTCCTCCGATGCATCCTTGCGTGTAACGCCTACTGCTGCTGGCGCTGCTGTTGTTGCTGCTGGGAGTCGATGGTCATCCCAGAGGGGAAGTCGGAAGACCACTTGTACTACTTCCAGTAAGCAATTGACTGTCCAACAGTCCTTTGCGAGGAAGATGAAATATCACAGCAGTCATCCTGTTGCAAAGCGGATAACTGAGGCCTTGACAACTATGTTGGTGTTAGACGTGCGTCCGGTATCTGCCGTTAGTTCACAGGGAACTAGACAATTTCTTGAGGTAGTGTGCCCCCGTTACCAAATACCATCTAGGTTCCACTTCTCTAGGCAGGCGATACCGAGAATGTACACGGACGTCAGAAAAAGACTCACCAGTGTCCTAAAAAATGCAGTTGTACCCAATGTCCACTTAACCACGGACATGTGGACAAGTGGAGCAGGGCAGGGTCAGGACTATATGACTGTGACAGCCCACTGGGTAGATGTATGGACTCCCGCCGCAAGAACAGCAGCGGCGGCACCAGTAGCAGCATCTCGCAAACGCCAACTCTTTCCTAGGCAGGCTACGCTTTGTATCACCGGTTTCCAGAATACGCACACAGCTGAAAACCTCTTACGGCAACTGAGGAAGATCATCGCGGAATGGCTTACCCCAATTGGACTCTCCTGTGGATTTGTGGCATCGGACAACGCCAGCAATATTGTGTGTGCATTAAATATGGGCAAATTCCAGCACGTCCCATGTTTTGCACATACCTTGAATTTGGTGGTGCAGAATTATTTAAAAAACGAGAGGGGCGTGCAAGAGATGCTGTCGGTGGCCAGAAGAATTGTGGGACACTTTCGGCGTACAGGCACCACGTACAGAAGACTGGAGCACCACCAAAAACGCCTGAACCTGCCCTGCCATCATCTGGAGCAAGAAGTGGTAACGAGGTGGAATTCAACCCTATATATGCTTCAGAGGTTGGAGGAGCAGCAAAAGGCCATTCAAGCCTATACAATTAAACACGATATAGGAGGTGGAATGCACCTGTCTCAAGCGCAGTGGAGAATGATTTCAACGTTGTGCAAGGTTCTGCTGCCCTTTGAACTTGCCACACGTGAAGTCAGTTCAGACACTGCCAGCCTGAGTCAGGTCATTCCCCTCATCAGGCTTTTGCAGAAGAAGCTGGAGACATTGAAGGAGGAGCTAACACAGAGCGATTCCGCTAGGCATGTGGGACTTGTGGATGGAGCCCTTAATTCGCTTAACAAGGATTCACGGGTGGTCAATCTGTTGAAATCAGAGCACTACATTTTGGCCACCGTGCTCGATCCTAGATTTAAAACCTACCTTGGATCTCTCTTTCTGGCAGACACAAGTCTGCTGGGGTTCAAAGACCTGCTGGTGAGAAAATTGTCAAGTCAAGCGGAACGCGACCTGTCAACATCTCCTCCTTCACATTCTCCCGCAACTGGGGGTGCGAGGAAAAGGCTCAGAATTCCGAGCCCACCCGCTGGCGGTGATGCAGGGCAGTCTGGAGCGACTGCTGATGCTGACATCTTGTCCGGACTGAAGGACCTGCCAACGATTACGGATACGGACATGTCGTCTACTGGCACTGCATATGATTCTCTCCCCATTGAAAGAATGGTGGAGGATTATATGAGTGACCGCATCCAAGTAGGCACGTCAGACAGTCCGTACTTATACTGGCAGGAAAAAGAGGCAATTTGGAGGCCCTTGCACAAACTGGCTTTATTCTACCTAAGTTGCCCTCCCACAAGTGTGTACTCCGAAAGAGTGTTTAGTGCCGCCGCTCACCTTGTCAGCAATCAGCGTACGAGGTTACTTCCAGAAAATGTGGAGAAGATGATGTTCATTAAAATGAATTATAATCAATTCCTCCGTGGAGACATTGACCAGCAGCAATTGCCTCCACAAAGTACACAGGGAGCTGAGATGGTGGATTCCAGTGGGGACGAATTGATAATCTGTGAGGAGGGGGATGTACACGGTGATATATCGGAGGATGATGATGAGGTGGACATCTTGCCTCTGTAGAGCCAGTTTGTGCAAGGAGAGATTAATTGCTTCTTTTTTGGTGGGGGTCCAAACCAACCCGTCATTTCAGTCACAGTCGTGTGGCAGACCCTGTCACTGAAATGATGGGTTGGTTAAAGTGTGCATGTCCTGTTTATACAACATAAGGGTGGGTGGGAGGGCCCAAGGACAATTCCATCTTGCACCTCTTTTTTCTTTCATTTTTCTTTGCGTCATGTGCTGTTTGGGGAGTATTTTTTTGAAGGGCCATCCTGCGTGACACTGCAGTGCCACTCCTAGATGGGCCAGGTGTTTGTGTCGGCCACTAGGGTCGCTTATCTTACTCACACAGCTACCTCATTGCGCCTCTTTTTTTCTTTGCGTCATGTGCTGTTTGGGGAGTGTTTTTTGGAAGGGCCATCCTGCGTGACACTGCAGTGCCACTCCTAGATGGGCCAGGTGTTTGTGTCGGCCACTAGGGTCGCTTAGCTTACTCACACAGCTACCTCATTGCGCCTCTTTTTTTCTTTGCGTCATGTGCTGTTTGGGGAGTGTTTTTTGGAAGGGCCATCCTGCGTGACACTGCAGTGCCACTCCTAGATGGGCCAGGTGTTTGTGTCGGCCACTAGGGTCGCTTATCTTACTCACACAGCTACCTCATTGCGCCTCTTTTTTTCTTTGCGTCGTGTGCTGTTTGGGGAGTGTTTTTTGGAAGGGCCATCCTGCGTGACACTGCAGTGCCACTCCTAGATGGGCCAGGTGTTTGTGTCGGCAACTAGGGTCGCTTAGCTTACTCACACAGCTACCTCATTGCGCCTCTTTTTTTCTTTGCGTCATGTGCTGTTTGGGGAGTGTTTTTTGGAAGGGCCATCCTGCGTGACACTGCAGTGCCACTCCTAGATGGGCCAGGTGTTTGTGTCGGCCACTAGGGTCGCTTAGCTTACTCACACAGCTACCTCATTGCGCCTCTTTTTTTCTTTGCGTCATGTGCTGTTTGGGGAGTGTTTTTTGGAAGGGCCATCCTGCGTGACACTGCAGTGCCACTCCTAGATGGGCCAGGTGTTTGTGTCGGCCACTAGGGTCGCTTAGCTTACTCACACAGCTACCTCATTGCGCCTCTTTTTTTCTTTGCGTCATGTGCTGTTTGGGGAGTGTTTTTTGGAAGGGCCATCCTGCGTGACACTGCAGTGCCACTCCTAGATGGGCCAGGTGTTTGTGTCGGCCACTAGGGTCGCTTAGCTTACTCACACAGCTACCTCATTGCGCCTCTTTTTTTCTTTGCGTCATGTGCTGTTTGGGGAGTGTTTTTTGGAAGGGCCATCCTGCGTGACACTGCAGTGCCACTCCTAGATGGGCCAGGTGTTTGTGTCGGCCACTAGGGTCGCTTAGCTTACTCACACAGCTACCTCATTGCGCCTCTTTTTTTCTTTGCGTCATGTGCTGTTTTAGGAGTGTTTTTTGGAAGGGCCATCCTGCGTGACACTGCAGTGCCACTCCTAGATGGGCCAGGTGTTTGTGTCGGCCACTAGGGTCGCTTAGCTTAGTCATCCAGCGACCTCGGTGCAAATTTTAGGACTAAAAATAATATTGTGAGGTGTGAGGTGTTCAGAATAGACTGAAAATGAGTGGAAATTATGGTTTTTGAGGTTAATAATACTTTGGGATCAAAATGACCCCCAAATTCTATGATTTAAGCTGTTTTTTAGTGTTTTTTGAAAAAAACACCCGAATCCAAAACACACCCGAATCCGACAAAAAAAATTCGGTGAGGTTTTGCCAAAACGCGGTCGAACCCAAAACACGGCCGCGGAACCGAACCCAAAACCAAAACACAAAACCCGAAAAATTTCAAGTGCACATCTCTAGTTCCTAATAGATTCCATGAAGGACCTGGGTTCCATGGCTGCGGGGATCTCCTCCATGTCCGTATCGGCTCGCAGGGGTCTCTGGCTGCGCCAATGGTCTGCGGACACGTAATCCAGGAAGAGCATGGAGGGCCTACCCTATACAGATCCGGCTCTCTTTGGGGAGGCGCTGGATGCGTGGATTGCCACGGCTACCGCGGGTAAGTCCCTTTTCTCCCCTCAGCTGCACCGGCTACAAAGAAGCCTTTTACAGCAGCCACATCACAGTCCTTTTGGCCCGCGAGGTCTAGAAAGAACAAGCCTTCGAATACCTTCTTCAGAGGTGGTCGTGCCAAAGGAAAGTAACCTGCTACCGCAGGTTCCCAAGCCCAGAAGCCCGCTTCTGATACCCCTAAGTCCTCTGCATGATGGTGGACAGCTAGGCCTGGAGGAAGGTCAGCTGGGGGCGAGACTCCGGCAGTTCAGCCACGTCTGGGTGTTGTCTGGCCTGGACCTCTGCGTCCTGGATATAGTGTCCAGGGGGTACAGACTGGAGTTTCAAGATTCCCCACCTCACCGTTTCTTCAAGTCAGGTTTGCCGGCTCTGCTGGCAGACAGAACAATTCTTCTGGAGGCTATCTGAAAATTGGTGGTGTCGGAGGTCATTGTTCCAGTTCCACCTCAACAGTGGAACAAGGGTTATTATTCGAACCTTTTTGTGGTACCAAAACCGGATGGTTCGGTACGTCCTATTCTAAACTTAAAGTCTTTGAACCCTTATCTCGGGGAGTTCAAATTCAAGATGGAATCTCTGAGAGCTGTCATCTCAGGACTGACGGAGGGGGAGTTCCTGGTGTCGCTGGACATCAAGGATGCTTTCCTCCACATTCCCATTTAGTCGCCACATCAGGCATACCTCAGGTTTGCACTGTTGGACGATCACTATCAGTTCCAGGCGCTGCTGTTTGGCCTCTCCACAGCACCAAGGATCTTCACCAAGGTGATGGCAGAGATAATGGTTCTACTCCGCAAACAGGGGGAGAACATAATTCCATATCTGGATGATCTCCTGATCAAGGCGTTGTCCAGGGAGAGGTTGTTGCGATCCATCACGCTCACGACACAGCTGCTCAGGAAGCATGGTTGGATCCTGAACCTTCCAATGCCTCACGTGGAAGGCGGTCACTTTGTTGGCCTCGGCTTCTGCCCGACGCATGTCGGAATTGGGGGCTTTATCTTGTAAAAGTCCTTATCTGATCTTCCATGAAGACAGGGCGGAATTTAGGACTCGTCCACAGTTCCTGCCTAAGGTTGTGTCGGCTTTCCATATCAACCAACCTATTGTGGTGCCATTGGTTACAGCTCCTCAATTGCTTCAAAGGCCTTGGATGTTGTCAGGGCTTTGAAGATCTATGTGAAGAGGACAGCTCGTCATAGAAAAACTGACTCTCTCTTTGTCCTCTACGATCCCAAAAAAATTAGGTGTCCTGCTTCTAAGCAGTCGATTTCGCGCTGAATCAGGTTCACTATCCAGCATGCATATTCTAGGGCGGGATTGCAGTGTCTGAAATCGGTTAAGGTCCACTCTACTCGTAAGGTGGGTTCTTCCTGGGCGGAAGCCCAGGGTGTCTCGGCTTTACAGCTTTGCCGAGCTGCTACTTGGTCTGGTTCGAACACATTTGCTAAGTTTTACCAGTTCGATACTTTGGCCTCTGATGACCTCAAGTTTGGTCAAGCAGTTCTGCAGGAGCTTCTGCGCTCTCCCTCCCGTTCTGGGAGCTTTTGTACATCCCCATGGTACTAATATGGACCCCAGCATCCTCTAGGATGTAAGAGAAAATAGGATTTTAATTACCTACCGGTAACTCCTTTTCTCGTAGTCCGTAGAGGATGCTGGGCACCCGCCCAGCACTTCGTTTTCCTGCATTGGTTTTATAGTTCAGTACTGCCTGGTTCCTAGGTAAGTTCTGCGTTGTTTGCTGTTTCAGTACTGTTTCAGCTGTTGCTGAATTTTCCGGCATGTTAGCCGGATTTGTGTGTTGTGTGAGCTGGTATGGATCTCGCCACTATCTGTGTAATTCCGTCTCTCGAAATATGTCGTCTCCTTGTGCACAGTTTCTAGACTGAGTCTGGTAGGAGGGGCATAGAGGGAGGAGCCAGCCCACACTATTAAACTCTTAAAGTGCCAATGGCTCCTGGTGGACCCATCTATACCCCATGGTACTAATATGGACCCCAGCATCCCCTACGGACTACGAGAAAGGGATTTACCAGTAGGTAATTAAAATCCTATTTTCAGGCCATCCCTTTTGGTCTGACCACGGCTCCACGAATTTTCACCAAGGTCATGGCGGTTATGACGGCTCTCCTTCGCCGTCCGGGCATTAGGATCCTACTGTATCTGGACGATCTGTTGTTCCTGGCAACCTCACCAGAGGTTCTCCTTCGTCAGCTGAAACTCACGGTCCAATTCCTACAAGCCCACAGGTGGCTCAACAACTTGAAGAAATCATCCCTGGTCCCTGTTCAGAGCATGCTGCACCTAGGAGCATTGTTGGACACACACAAACAGCGGTTGTTTTTGTCTCCGGACAAGGTCCTGAAACTTCAGGACAAAATAAGGCACTTCCTATCTCACCCACGTGTGTCGATACACTCGGCGATGCAAGTACTGGGCCTCATGGTGTCGGCTTTCGACATGGTGGAGTACACTCAATTTCACTCCCGCCCTCTCAAGAAGTTGATTCTCTCCAAATGGGATGGCTTACCCCACCGGATCAGGACTCACATGATCTCCCTAACTCCAGAGGTTCGCCTGTCTCTGTCCTGGTGGCTCCAGGATCAGCGATTGAGCAGGGGTTGTCCCTTCTGGATCTCAACTGGGTCGTGCTGACGACAAATGCCAGTCTGAGGGGTTGGGGCATGGTATTGGAGCAACACTCTCTTCACGGTCGGTGGACCAGGGGGGAGTCTCTCCTCCCGATAAACATTCTGGAACTGCGGGCAGTGTTCAATGCACTGACACTAGCCCTGCCTTGGATGCAGAACAGGCCTGTTCAAGTACAGTCAGACAACACCACCACAGTGGCGTACATAAATCATCAAGGCAGCACTCGAAGCCGCATGGCAATGAGGGAAGTGTCAAGGATACTTCAATGGGCAGAACGTCATCTGCCAGCCATATCGGCAGTATTCATTCCGGGAGTCTTCAACTGGGAAGCGGACTTCCTCAGTCGTCAGGACATACACGCCGGAGAGTGGAGCCTTCATCCAGAAGTAGTTCAACTCCTAGTGGACAAGTGGGGCCTACCAGATGTACACCTGATGGTGTCTCGACACAATCACAAGGTTCCGGTCTTCAGAGCAAAAACAAGGGATCCTCAAGCAGCGTTTGTGGACACCCTGGCAATTCCATGGAACTTTTGGCTGCCGTACATGTTCCCTCTGGTATCACTCCTGTCCAGGGTAATCAGGAAGTTCAAGCAAGAAGGAGGAATCCTACTTCTACTCGCTCCAGCGTGGCCCAGATGGCATTGGTTCTCAGGCCTACTGGGTCTCTTGATAGAGCGTCCTCTTCTACTTCCACAACGCCCAGACCTCTTCGTTCAGGGCCCCTGTGTCTACCAGGATTTGGCCTGGCTGGCTTTGACGGCGTGGCTCTTGAAGCCTTCGTCCTAAGGGCCAAGGGTTTTTCTGAGGTGATCATTCAAACTATGTTGAAGGCCCGCAAACTGGCTTCGGGTCGGATTTATTATAGGGTCTGGAATTCTTATTTTACATGGTGTACTGCTAAGAATGTTGACGTATTCAAATTCAGTACTGCCAATCTGTTGGCCTTTCTACAACAGGGCCTGGACATAGGCTTGCGTCTGGCCTCTCCAAAGGTTCATATTTCGGCCTTGTCAATTTGGTTTCAGAAAAAGATTGCAACTTTGCCTGATGTTCATACCTTCACTCAGGGTGTTCTCCGAATTCAACCTCCCTATGTTCCTCCTGTGGCTCTTTGGGATTTGACAGTTCTTATGGACGCCTTACAAGAGGCTCCTTTTGAACCCCTGGTATCGGTGGACCTTAAATGGCTTACTTTTAAGGTCTTGTTTTTGCTGGCTATTGCCTCTGCTAGACGGGTTTCAGATTTAGGTGCCTTATCCTGTCAGTCACCTTACCTGATTTTTCACCGTGACCAGGTGGTTCTTAGGACCCGCCCTGGTTATCTGCCTAAGGTGGTGTCTTCTTTCCACCTTAACCAAGAAATTGTGGTTCCGACATTTCCTTCTACAGGTTTGTCATCCAAAGAGAAGTCTTTGGATGTGGTACGGGCTCTCTGTATTTGTGTGAAAAGAACGGAGTCAGTTCGGAAATCTGATTCTGTTTGTTCTTTTTTGGTTTTCACAAACGTGGCTGGCCTGCTAATAAGCAGACCTTGGTCAGATGGATTAGAATGGTGATTGCACATGCTTATGTACAGGCTGGCCTTCCAGCTCCTGATACCATTAAAGCCCATTCTACTCGGTCTGTTGGACCTTCTTGGGCGGCCTGCCGGGGTGCGACCCTTGAACAATTGTGCAAGGCGGCTACGTGGTCCTCAGTGAACATGTTCATAAGGTTCTATGCCTACGATACTTCCGCCTCCCAGGATACTTCCTTTGGATGCTGGGTTCTTGTGCCCGCTACAGTGGATCCCCTCCCATGAGGAACTGCTTTAAGACATCCCCAATGTTATTCCCTGTGGATTACAGGGGTGTAGTACTGGTGACCGGCGGTCTTCTGACCGCCGGTCACCTTACCGACGCCGGGATCCCGGCAGCATACCGACGCCGGGATCCCGGCGGGGAGGGGCGAGTGCAGTAAGCTCCTTGTGGGCTCGCCACGCTGCGGGCTCGGTGGCGACCTGCGGTCGCCACAGGTTCTATTCCCACTCTATGGGTGTCGTGGACACCCACGAGTGGAAATAGTCCCTGTTGGTCGGCATGCCGACCATCGGGATCGTGAGGAGGTCATGTGACTGTCGGTCACATGAATACCACCCGATTACAGTGTACCCCGCTGCAGAAAAGGAGATTTGTGGTAAGAACTTACCTTTGTTAAATCTCTTTCCGCGAGGTACACTGGATTCCACATGGCGCCCACCCTGATGCACTTAGCTTCTTTGGGTTTGTATGGCATTAGCCGCTGGTACCTTCTCCTGTCGTGAGAATGTGGTTCTGTGTGGCTACTAACTGTTGTCGTCTCATTTCTACCTGCTACTGCATTGGACTGGTTATCAAAACTGAGCTTCTGTGCATGGAGGCGGGGTTATAGAGGAGGCGGCGCTGTGCATCTTGGGAACAGTCAAATATTTTAGCCTGTTGGTGCCTTGGATCAAGATCCTACTCTAAACCTTGATGTTATTCCCTGTGGAATCCAGTGTACCTCACAGAGATTTAACAAAGGTAAGTTCTTACCATAGATCTCATTATTATCCATATATAGATATATACACCTCACAGGTATCTTACACTGTGTGCCTATAAGTGTCTATCTATGAAACTGACAACGATGGAGAAAACAAACCTCTTATACCATAATGAGATATCACAATTCCAGGCTGTAAGATCCTTTGACACCACTGCTGGTTTCCTCTAGGAACTTGGCGCCAGACATGTCAAACTAAACCAATCCACGACAACACTGATCCATAGATAGACCAGTCCTGTTTACATGGAAACCCACGTCACTGAGCACCATGTATAGTACCCCTGAGTACCAAACTCTCTCAGAACCACAGAATCAGTGGAAACCATCCATTATACCTTCCTTATCAGAGCGACTGAGCAACCCATAACCCTCTGTACAGAATCAGTCATTCTCTGGGACTCTGCCTGATGAATGATGTGTCTACTGTTTGCCTTATGCTGGGCACACACTTGTCCAGTCCTCAGCAGATCAGACTTTTTATTAGAGATGAGCGGGTTCGGTTCCTCGGAATCCGAACCCCCCCGAACTTCAGCCTTTTTACACGGGTCCGAGGCAGACTCGGATCTTCCCGCCTTGCTCGGCTAACCCGAGCGCGCCCCGAACGTCATCATCCCGCTGTCGGATTCTCGCGAGGCTCGTATTCTATCGCGAGACTCGGATTCTATATAAGGAGCCGCGTGTCGCTGCCATTTTCACACGTGCATTGAGATTGATAGGGAGAGGACGTGGCTGGCGTCCTCTCCGTTAGAATAGATAGAGACACTTGAGTTGATTACTTAGTAATTTTGGGGAGCATTAGGAGTACTCAGAGTGCAGAGTTTTGCTGATAGTTAGTTACTAGTGACTGACCACTTTATTATTTAATATAATCCGTTCTCTGCCTGAAAAAAAAAACGATACACAGTCACATACCATATCTGTGCTCAGCCTCAGTGTGCTGCATGATAATATCATCTATGTATATCTGACTGTGCTGAGTGCTCACTGCTCACACAGCTGAATTGTGGGGGAGACTGGGGTGCAGTTATAGCAGGAGTACAGTGCACACTTTTGCTGCCAGTGTGACTGACCAGTGACCACCAGTATATTGTCTGCCTGAAAAAGTTAAACACTCCTGTGGTGTTTTTTTTTTTATTCTATAAACGCATTCTGCTGACAGTGTCCAGCAGGTCCGTCATTCATTATATTATATAAATATTTACCTGCAGTAGTGTTATATTTTTTTTGTTCATCTCTATCATCTTTATCATCTCTATATTAGCAGACGCAGTACGGTAGTCCACGGCTGTGGCTACCTCTGTGTCGTCAGTGCTCGTCCATAATTGTATACCTACCTGTGGTGGGTTTTTTTTTTCTATCTTCTTCATACTAGTAGTTTAGGAGTCTGCTGACAGTGTCCAGCAGGTCCGTCATTATATTATATATACCTGCAGTAGTGATATATATATATATTTTTTATATCATTATCATCTCTATACTAGCAGACGCAGTACGGTAGTCCACGGCTGTAGCTACCTCTGTGTCGTCAGTGCTCGTCCATAATTGTATACCTACCTGTGGTGGGGTTTTTTTTTTCTATCTTCTTCATACTAGTAGTTTAGGAGTCTGCTGACAGTGTCCAGCAGGTCCGTCATTATATTATATATACCTGCAGTAGTGATATATATATATATTTTTTATATCATTATCATCTCTATATTAGCAGACGCAGTACGGTAGTCCACGGCTGTGGCTACCTCTGTGTCGTCAGTGCTCGTCCATAATTGTATACCTACCTGTGGTGGGGTGTTTTTTTTCTATCTTCTTCATACTAGTAGTTTAGAAGTCTGCTGACAGTGTCCAGCAGGTCCGTCATTATATTATATATACCTGCAGTAGTGATATATATATATATTTTATATCATTATCATCTCTATACTAGCAGACGCAGTACGGTAGTCCACGGCTGTGGCTACCTCTGTGTCGTCAGTGCTCGTCCATAATTGTATACCTACCTGTGGTGGGGGTTTTTTTCTATCTTCTTCATACTAGTAGTTTAGGAGTCTGCTGACAGTGTCCAGCAGGTCCGTCATTATATTATATATACCTGCAGTAGTGATATATATATATATTTTTATATCATTATCATCTCTATACTAGCAGACGCAGTACGGTAGTCCACGGCTGTGGCTACCTCTGTGTCGTCAGTGCTCGTCCATAATTGTATACCTACCTGTGGTGGGGTTTTTATTTTCTATCTTCTTCATACTAGTAGTTTAGGAGTCTGCTGACAGTGTCCAGCAGGTCCGTCATTATATTATATATACCTGCAGTAGTGATATATATATATTTTTTATATCATTATCATCTCTATACTAGCAGACGCAGTACGGTAGTCCACGGCTGTGGCTACCTCTGTGTCGTCAGTGCTCGTCCATAATTGTATACCTACCTGTGGTGGGGTTTTTTTTCTATCTTCTTCATACTAGTAGTTTAGGAGTCTGCTGACAGTGTCCAGCAGGTCCGTCATTATATTATATATACCTGCAGTAGTGATATATATATATATTTTATATCATTATCATCTCTATACTAGCAGACGCAGTACGGTAGTCCATGGCTGTGGCTACCTCTGTGTCGTCAGTGCTCGTCCATAATTGTATACCTACCTGTGGTGGGTTTTTTTTTTCTATCTTCTTCATACTAGTAGTTTAGGAGTCTGCTGACAGTGTCCAGCAGGTCCGTCATTATATTATATATACCTGTAGTAGTGATATATATATATTTTTTATATCATTATCTCTATACTAGCAGACGCAGTACGGTAGTCCACGGCTGTGGCTACCTCTGTGTCGTCAGTGCTCGTCCATAATTGTATACCTACCTGTGGTGGGTTTTTTTTTTCTATCTTCTTCATACTAGTAGTTTAGGAGTCTGCTGACAGTGTCCAGCAGGTCCGTCATTATATTATATATACCTGCAGTAGTGATATATATATATTTTTTATATCATTATCATCTCTATACTAGCAGACGCAGTACGGTAGTCCACAGCTGTAGCTACCTCTGTGTCGTCAGTCACTCGTCATCCATAAGTATACTAGTATCCATCCATCTCCATTGTTTACCTGAGGTGCCTTTTAGTTGTGCCTATTAAAATATGGAGAACAAAAATGTTGAGGTTCCAAAAATAGGGAAAGATCAAGATCCACTTCCAACTCATGCTGAAGCTGCTGCCACTAGTCATGGCCGAGACGATGAAATTCCATCAACGTCGTCTGCCAAGGCCGATGCCCAATGTCATAGTACAGAGCATGTAAAATCCAAAACACAAAATATCAGTAAAAAAAGGACTCAAAAATCTAAAATAAAATCGTCGGAGGAGAAGCGTAAACTTGCCAATATGCCATTTACCACACGGAGTGGCAAGGAACGGCTGAGGCCCTGGCCTATGTTCATGGCTAGTGGTTCAGCTTCACATGAGGATGGAAGCACTCAGCCTCTCGCTAGAAAAATGAAAAGACTTAAGCTGGCAAAAGCACAGCAAAGAACTGTGCGTTCTTCGAAATCACAAATCCACAAGGAGAGTCCAATTGTGTCGGTTGCGATGCCTGACCTTCCCAACACTGGACGTGAAGAGCATGCGCCTTCCACCATTTGCACGCCCCCTGCAAGTGCTGGAAGGAGCACCCGCAGTCCAGTTCCTGATAGTCAGATTGAAGATGTCAGTGTTGAAGTACACCAGGATGAGGAGGATATGGGTGTTGCTGGCGCTGGGGAGGAAATTGACAAGGAGGATTCTGATGGTGAGGTGGTTTGTTTAAGTCAGGCACCCGGGGAGACACCTGTTGTCCGTGGGAGGAATATGGCCATTGACATGCCTGGTGAAAATACCCAAAAAAATCAGCTCTTCGGTGTGGAAGTATTTCAACAGAAATGCGGACAACAGGTGTCAAGCCGTGTGTTGCCTTTGTCAAGCTGTAATAAGTAGGGGTAAGGACGTTAACCACCTCGGAACATCCTCCCTTATACGTCGCCTGCAGCGCATTCATCATAAGTCAGTGACAAGTTCAAAAACTTTGGGCGACAGCGGAAGCAGTCCACTGACCAGTAAATCCCTTCCTCTTGTAACCAAGCTCACGCAAACCACCCCACCAACTCCCTCAGTGTCAATTTCCTCCTTCCCCAGGAATGCCAATAGTCCTGCAGGCCATGTCACTGGCAATTCTGACGAGTCCTCTCCTGCCTGGGATTCCTCCGATGCATCCTTGAGTGTAACGCCTACTGCTGCTGGCGCTGCTGTTGTTGCTGCTGGGAGTCGATGGTCATCCCAGAGGGGAAGTCGTAAGACCACTTTTACTACTTCCACCAAGCAATTGACTGTCCAACAGTCCTTTGCGAGGAAGATGAAATATCACAGCAGTCATCCTGCTGCAAAGCGGATAACTGAGGCCTTGGCATCCTGGGCGGTGAGAAACGTGGTTCCGGTATCCATCATTACTGCAGAGCCAACTATAGACTTGATTGAGGTACTGTGTCCCCGGTACTAAATACCATCTAGGTTCCATTTCTCTAGGCAGGCGATACCGAAAATGTACACAGACCTCAGAAAAAGACTCACCAGTGTCCTAAAAAATGCAGTTGTACCCAATGTCCACTTAACCACGGACATGTGGACAAGTGGAGCAGGGCAGACTGAGGACTATATGACTGTGACAGCCCACTGGGTAGATGTATTGACTCCCGCCGCAAGAACAGCAGCGGCGGCACCAGTAGCAGCATCTCGCAAACGCCAACTCTTTCCTAGGCAGGCTACGCTTTGTATCACCGCTTTCCAGAATACGCACACAGCTAAAAACCTCTTACGGCAACTGAGGAAGATCATCGCAGAATGGCTTACCCCAATTGGACTCTCCTGTGGATTTGTGGCATCGGACAACGCCAGCAATATTGTGTGTGCATTAAATATGGGCAAATTCCAGCACGTCCCATGTTTTGCACATACCTTGAATTTGGTGGTGCAGAATTATTTAAAAAACGAGAGGGGCGTGCAAGAGATGCTATCGGTGGCCAGAAGAATTGCGGGACACTTTCGGCGTACAGGCACCACGTACAGAAGACTGGAGCAACACCAAAAACGCCTGAACCTGCCCTGCCATCATCTGAAGCAAGAAGTGGTAACGAGGTGGAATTCAACCCTCTATATGCTTCAGAGGTTGGAGGAGCAGCAAAAGGCCATTCAAGCCTATACAACTGACCACGATATAGGAGGTGGAATGCACCTGTCTCAAGCGCAGTGGAGAATGATTTCAACGTTGTGCAAGGTTCTGCAACCTTTTGAACTTGCCACACGTGAAGTCAGTTCAGACACTGCCAGCCTGAGTCAGGTCATTCCCCTCATCAGGCTTTTGCAGAAGAAGCTGGAGACATTGAAGGAGGAGCTAACACTGAGCGATTCCGCTAGGCATGTGGGACTTGTGGATGGAGCCCTTAATTCGCTTAACAAGGATTCACGGGTGGTCAATCTGTTGAAATCAGAGCACTACATTTTGGCCACCGTGCTCGATCCTAGATTTAAAACCTACGTTGTATCTCTCTTTCCGGCAGACACAAGTCTGCAGGGGTTCAAAGAACTGCTGGTGAGAAAATTGTCAAGTCAAGCGGAACGCGACCTGTCAACATCTCCTCCTTCACATTCTCCCGCAACTGGGGGTGCGAGGAAAAGGCTCAGAATTCCGAGCCCACCCGCTGGCGGTGATGCAGGGCAGTCTGGAGTGACTGCTGATGCTGACATCTGGTCCGGACTGAAGGACCTGACAACGATTACGGACATGTCGTCTACTGTCACTGCATATGATTCTCTCACCATTGAAAGAATGGTGGAGGATTATATGAGTGACCGCATTCAAGTAGGCACGTCAGACAGTCCGTACGTATACTGGCAGGAAAAAGAGGCAATTTGGAGGCCCTTGCACAAACTGGCTTTATTCTACCTAAGTTGCCCTCCCACAAGTGTGTACTCCGAAAGAGTGTTTAGTGCCGCCGCTCACCTTGTCAGCAATCGGCGTACGAGGTTACTTCCAGAAAATGTGGAGAAGATGATGTTCGTTAAAATGAATTATAATCAATTCCTTCATGGAGACATTCACCAGCAGCAATTGCCTCCACAAAGTACACAGGGAGCTGTGATGGTGGATTCCAGTGGGGACGAATTAATAATCTGTGAGGAGGGGGATGTACACGGTGATGAATCGGAGGATGATGATGAGGTGGACATCTTGCCTCTGTAGAGCCAGTTTGTGCAAGGAGAGATTAATTGCTTCTTTTTTGGTGGGGGTCCAAACCAACCCGTCATTTCAGTCACAGTCGTGTGGCAGACCCTGTCACTGAAATGATGGGTTGGTTAAAGTGTGCATGTCCTGTTTATACAACATAAGGGTGGGTGGGAGGGCCCAAGGACAATTCCATCTTGCACCTCTTTTTTCTTTCATTTTTCTTTGCGTCATGTGCTGTTTGGGGAGTGTTTTTTGGAAGGGCCATCCTGCGTGACACTGCAGTGCCACTCCTAGATGGGCCAGGTGTTTGTGTCGGCCACTAGGGTCGCTTATCTTAGTCACACAGCTACCTCATTGCGCCTCTTTTTTTTCTTCTTTGCGTCATGTGCTGTTTGGGGAGTATTTTTTGGAAGGGCCATCCGGCCTGACACTGCAGTGCCACTCCTAGATGGGCCAGGTGTTTGTGTCGGCCACTTGGGTCGCTGAGCTTAGTCATCCAGCGACCTCGGTGCAAATTTTAGGACTAAAAATAATATTGTGAGTTGTGAGGTGTTCAGAATAGACTGAAAATGAGTGGAAATTATGGTTATTGAGGTTAATAATACTTTGGGATCAAAATGACCCCCAAATTCTATGATTTAAGCTGTTTTTTAGGGTTTTTTGAAAAAAACACCCGAATCCAAAACACACCCGAATCCGACAAAAAAAATTCGGTGAGGTTTTGCCAAAACGCGTTCGAACCCAAAACACGGCCACGGAACCGAACCCAAAACCAAAACACAAAACCCGAAAAATTTCCGGTGCACATCTCTACTTTATACAATGCTACTCACAGATTCTACACCCAATCCTCAGCAGATCAGACTGTTTATACAATCCTACTCACGGGGGTATATTTACTAAAATTCGTATTTTTCAGAATGAGGTTAAAGATCTAACACGAATGACATCGAAAGTGTAAATTTGCAACTTTTTTAATTTATTACGACTAATTTACTAAGTTGTCGTATTTTTCATTTTCGTATTCTCCCATGTCGATGTCATTCGTAGTTTTGTAAGGTAGTATGCGGCCGATTTAGTGGTTTTGCGGCCGTGTTATGGGTTTTTCTTACGACTGCGTCACATTTTAGTCACGGCAGTGTTTCTCCGTTCCCAGACGCGTTTTTTTCCTAAGTTTCGTTTTTGTCACTCGTCCGTGATTGGATTGATTTGTGATGGAGGAGTGTCTGTGCACATTACTATAAAAATGCCCCAAACCGTCAGCACCTCGTTGGTTTAGCTAGTGGAGAGGTGAGAGGAAGGTGTGTTAGGAGTTGGTGAGTTTTGTGGAGTTTTTGGAGGATTTGTTGCGGATTTTTGCGATTGTTGAGTGCTGTACTGTGTGTGTAAGTAGTCTTGTCATACTTGTTGTGTAGTTATTTAAAAGTTTGTCTATTTTTTTGTCCTTGTTTTTTATTACACGTCTATTGTCATTGTTTGTGAGTGAGTGAGTGTGTGTGTGTGTGTGTGTGTGTGTGTGTGTGTGTGTGTGTGTTTGGTGTGTTTTGGTAGTGGAGTAGTGTTTTCTGTTTTTTTTTTCTCAGTGTTATTTGTTGTTTGTCCTGATTATGTCCCAGTCAGAGGTCAGTGTGGTGGAGGAGGTGAGTGAGGTGGAGGAGGTGAGTGAGAGGGAGGAGGTGAGTGAGGTGGAGGAGGTTAGTGAAGAGGAGGGGATGGCTGCTGCTGTGGCCTCCAGTGATAGTGATGGTGTTGTGGTTCCGCAGCCACGCACCACTACAAAGACTGGGCATAATGTTAAATTCAGCTACGCAGAAAATATGGCTTTGGTGCGGGAGCTGATGAGGCATCATCGGCAGTTGTTTGGCCATGATGCTGCCAAGGAGTCGACACGTAGGAAGTCTGTTCTGTGGGGGAAGGTCATTGCGGCTGTGAATAGTGAGGGTGTGGTGAGGCGGACCGAGGACACGTGTCGTAAGCGTTTTTATGACATAAAGTGCCGTGTCAAGGCGAAGATGGCCAAGGAGGCTAAATCAGCCCGCCAAACCGGGGGTGGACACCCCTTCCGTGCATCTTATTGGGATTGGGAGGAGCCTGTGCGTGCACTTATTCCGCCAGAAGTGGTTGGTGCGACTCATGTCCGGGATTCTGACCGGCCAAGGCAGGGTGGTGAGTTTTTTTTTTAAATTTAAAAGTGTAAACATCTGTGTGTTGTCCTTTGTTGTTTGTAATTTCATCAAGCTAATTGTGATTGTCAGTTTGTTAATTCTTCTAATGTGTTGGTGATGTGGTGCAGGCCTGGCCAACCTGTGGCTCTACAGGTGTTGGCTAACTACAAGTCCCATCATGCATTTCCTCAGTTTTGTTATTAGTGAATGCTAAATCTGTTGCAGTGCATGCTGGTATGTGTAGTTTTACTACAACTTGAGAGCCACAGGTTGGCCATGACTGATGTAGTGTTAATATCAATTATGTTTTTTTTTTTCCTCTGGTTGCCTTGGCCTTTTCCTTCCATTTGATATCAGTACTAAATCTTTCTAGGTGTATTTTAAAGAAGTGTGATGAATATGTTTTTTTCTAAATTTTGGATTTATGTTTATTGTGTGTTTTTGTGGGTTGTCCATTGTGTTTTTGTAGTGTTTTTCATGCATATTATTTTTTTTTGCTTACATTTTTGTGCTGATATTTGTGCCTAGTGTTTTCTTTTTTTAAATTAAATTGGTACCTTAGCGTGCAATATTGTGGTTGTGTCAAGCTATGTGATTTGGTTTTTAACCATTATAATATTGTGCATTATTTTCCTTTGTGTATGGATTATTTGGTGAAATTGAATCTTATTTAAAGTATACACACCCAATGAAGTCAGGCAGAAAAGCTTAAGCATCGTTTGGTTTACTTATCATCATGTTCCACATGTTTACATCACAAGAAGGATTTACAGAAAACATTGTTAAATAAAAGTATGTTCATAAGGTAATTCTTCATATTTCTACAGTACGCCAGAGAAGCAGCACAGCCAGGCCACAGCCAACACTGCCAAGTGATGCAGATGGTGGGAATGCAGGTAAGAATTCACTGTAATCACATATTCAGCAAACACATAGAAGCACAAAATGTTAATTTTTATCTTATCACATAGGTTCTTCTTCTGCAAACCCCCCTCCACTAAGGCGCCCATCACAGGGCTCGGTGACTGTGCCTAGGAGGCCAACCAAGAGACGCCGTCTTGAGGCTGAATCAGCAGCACCATCATCACCACCCCAACGGCGCATCTCCGCAGTGTTGTCCCTGCCACCACAAGCAATTTTGGCGAGTCCACAAAGCGAGGCTCCACAATCACCTCAGCTGTCTGGTGAGTAAACATAAAAGTTAATTGTAACAAAAATTTAAAACAGTGTGGTCTATGAATTAACCTGGATAAGGCATAATGAAGTGATAAACCAGTGATATGTGCAAGGTGATCAAGGCAGAAGCAAAACAGATCCTAACAGTAAAAATTCAGATTGGAGCTGTTTGTCTTGTGCCTTTATCACCTTGCACATATCACTGGTTTATCACTTCCTTATGTCTTCTCCAGGTTAATTCATCTGCACCACTGTTTGTGTACTGGCAAAATTCATGTATTTGTGTTAATTCTTATTCCAGGTAATAATCGCAAACAACAAGCACATGGGTTTTTAGTTATTTTTGTGGTTACATTTTCAGATGTGATGTTGCCCATAGCAACCAATTTTTTTTTTTTTTTTTTGCAAGAAACAGCAACATAAATGTAATCCATAATCCAATTGTTTGGCATGGCCAACATCACCATTTCTAAACATAGGCCACCTTAAGACATTTACATGCATTTTTAATGAATAATTTGTGCTTTATTTCATTTGTGTAATTTTTCCTCACAACACTGACTGCCTTGATCAATTTATGAGTGTGTTCCTAAACACATTTAATGTATTGTGTGTGTTTAACAAAAGGAAGGTTCATACACAATCTGTAAATGCATTAATTTAAAATGGAGACAGTTCTTCGTGTTTGCACATTCATTATGGCTCAGAGTTCGACAATTGCCTAAATCATTTTTCCACTGAGTATGGAAAGTTAGAAGCCACATATGTGTACAAAAAGATGAGATACCTAGTTAATTTTAGCCAACAATCTCTGTATTATTTACAACATGAATATTATTAAGTAAGGCATGTTTACGTCAAGCAAAGAAATAATAAAAAAAAAAAATAGTGGCTGTTATCAACCCCATACAGAACTTCCCATCATGGACGAGGAAGCCCAGCAGGAAAGTGACCAGCAGGCTACCTACACACTACACCTGCAGCCCATCGATCCGACCCAACCAACCACGCAGCAGGACATAACACAATCAGCCCAAACATCCCATAGCCCCCAATTGAGGCCAACACCACCCCAGCAACAAATGGCCCCTGAGTTTTGGAGCAGTTGGGCCACACAACAGGCGCAACACTATGCCTGGATCAAAAGTATGGTTGGTGCGCTACTTCCCTTCTTAATCAGTATAATATATTCAAGAAATGTCTTAGGTTTGTCAAACTTGCACCCTAGTTCCACAGGATACCCTGCAGCAACACTATGCCTGCCTGAACACCCACACCCAATACCTTGCCAGTCTGCCCCATCATCTTCCTCGCCTCAGTCAGAACTCAGGCAGACTGATAGTTCAGGTTGGCAGAATTGCCAATTCAATGGAGCAGATGAGGGCAGACAACAGTCAAATCAAGCCAATTTACTCCGAATCATGGATGAACAGCGGCAGGAACAAGAACTCATACAAATTATCCAACACAACCAACTGGTAAACGAAAACCTCTCCAGAATTATTGCCAGCAACACTGCCACAAATACCCAACTGACTGCAAGCATACACAACCTGAGCCAAAGCATTAATGTGTTGGCATCCCAACAAATCAGCTCAAGGTCGGGAAGTACAACACCAAGCCAGACCCCAGTTACCTCCCCTGTTAGACGCTCCAGCAGAACACGGACCAATGAACCAGGCCAATCCTCTGCACCCAGCACACACACAAAAAAAAATAATGAAGGATGCAGCAAATGGTTGTAAAACAATAAAGTTTTTGGAATTGTTACACCAAAAATGCCTGTGTTCCAGCAAATCATTTTTCAACACGCAATATGTGTATGGTTTAATGTGCTAATGAGTGACAGTGTAAGTTATTCAAATTACAGTATAACTGTAAAGAACAGTATAAATAACAAACACTAACGCAACACAAACAACATTCACACCTATAATACATTTTATAAAAGTGGTTAGCCAAGGTTATTTAAAACTAAATAATACTTACCGTTAAAATAACGCTGAATAACTTCTTGCCTTACCTGCCTCCCTACATCTGTACTCACACTGTCACCAGATGTTTCTAACTCACCTACTTGCTGGCTGTTTTCTTCATCACCAACATGTGGCAGATGTTGGCTCAAACACATATTATGAAGAAAACAGCAGCAGAACACAATCCTAGTCACCTTTGAGGGACTATACAACAAAAGCCCAGCAGACTTATCCAGACACCGAAATCTAGATTTCAGCACCCCAAAACATCTTTCTATCACATTCCGCGTAGACTTATGTGCATTATTATAATTGTGTTCAGCAGGAGAATCAGGTTGGGACAATGGAGTAAGGAGCCAAGAGTAGCAGCCATAACCACCATCACCTGAAATACAGATATAGGCAACATTAGGACATGTATATTATGGTAAATCACTAACAAAAATCAGGAGGTTGAAGTTACCACACATACACACAACACACTTGGAACATACCCAGCAGCCAGCCATCAGGCATTTGTCCGTCCTCAAACTTATCGAAGAGTGATGACTGACTGAGGATGAAGGAGTCATGGCAGCCGCCAGGGTAACCTGCAACCACACTCATAATTTTGAGATTTGCATCACAAACCACCTGGACATTAGTGGATTGGCCCATATGTCTATTTGTATAAATATATTGCCTGCCCCTAGGTGGTCTCAGCTCAACGTGTGTGCAATCTATGGCACCAAGCACATTGGGCATGCCAGCAAGCTCATAGAAAGCTACCCTGACTGCATGCCACTGCGACTCCTGGGTAGGGAATCAGATAGAGGCATCTATGTGGAGTTCCAACACATCCAAAACCTGAGTGGATATTACAAAATATAAGATGAGTGTCATGATCTGTAATCAATACAATACTGTGTTATAATACATAACAGAAGCAACACTTAGACATAGACGTGTATGTATGTTTAAACTCACCTGATTCAAATATTTTAAAAAAAGGTGGGCTGGGAGATACCAATTACATCGCCTGTCACAGCCTGGAAGCTCCCAGTAGCCATAAAGTGCAACACAGCCAGGAGTTTGTGCAGGCCTGAGACAGAGCGAGAGCGTGCTGTCTCAGGGTCTAGGTCCAGTTTGACAAGGTCATACAGACGGAAAATGTTTCCATTTAGCCGAAACATCTGTATGACCCTATCATCGGACAATGCGTTCAAGTTTAAACGCCCCCTAAAAAAACGAGGCCTGCGCAGTCTCTGCGGCACCTGTACAACCTGCTGACCATGTTCACTTACCTGGCCCTGATTTATTGTAGCCTCATGGAGCAGTCTCAGGTATCCCCCAGCAAACAATAAATCTGAACTACACACTGCAGCAGCCATTTCAGAGTGAGAGTTGCTCAAAATGTGCTTGGGTCCCTTTTAAAGGGCCAAAAATTCAGGTGTGACTAATGTATAATTGAAAACACATGTAAACACGCTTATCAAAAGCAGGTCTACTTTTTTTTAGGACCTTTTTACGATTTGTATTTTTTCACGGCCGCAAATGCATTTTCACGGTAGAGATTTAAAATATGAATGGTTAGTAAATGACCGTGATCCATACCTAAACAGCCGCGTTTGACCAATGTTGTATTCATTCGTATTTTTTTTCTTGGACGTCTACAAAAATACGAATGCCCTCATCACTGCCGTGATTTGAGTTTAGTACATTCCCGAGATGACACTTTGAAGAAAAAACACCATCTCGGTCAAAATCGGGACCTTAGTAAATATACCCCACAGATTCTACATCCAATCCTCCCTACTCACCAATCTGCTGAAACACTCACACAAATTTACATAATACATGTTTCAAAATAAAATGTATAAAACATTGTGTGTCAGGGTGTGTGTGTTTTTGTGCACAATTACTGTTCCACCGGTTGGGATGTCTTCCGTTTCTCCACAATATGATGCGGATGGCCCAGCACTCAGGTTCCTTACTGATTGTCTTGGTCCTTCCTGATCCGTTACCAATGATAATAGGCTGAAGTAGCACAATGTTGGCTCCAACACATCAGCACCTGCACCAGACTTATCTGAAGCCCCCAATTTATTTAGTTGTTTGCCATAAGCAAGTGTGTGCCTTGTAGGCCTCAATAAGGTCCTTTGTGAGGGTGTGGTTTGTTAGATAGACAGGAGGTTGACATCATAGAGTTAACAGTCAAAAGGTCAATGGTCAAAAGGTTGACATGAAAAGGTCACACCAAAAAAGTCAATGCTATTTTGTGTTTTTAAACATATTTCACCCAAATTGACTCACCGCACCTTGGGCAGGATGACTCGCTTTGCTTGCCACAAGGTTAGTAAAGGTCATCGTTTGTGACATTGATAGCAAAACCCTAAAAAAAGTGTCGATCATATGTGTGACCTTTTCCATGTTGACCTTTTGACCCTGTTGACCTTTTAAATATCTAACAGCCACCTCCCATTTTGTGAGGAAACATTTCCATCCAATGCACTGGTCATAAATATACTTTTTTTTTTTTTAATAAAATTGTGTTTTTACCTATGACCATACATTATTCAGAAACCACCGTTCTTCAGTCTGATGTCCTCAGCTCCTCTCATCAGGGAATGGTCTCTACCAATAGCTGGTGACTTGTTACATGGTGGAGGCAGCCCTGGGGATGTTTCTTCAGGCCCCCTAGCGATAGCTAGGGATGGCCATCGGCCACTGATTATTCAAAATCATTGATGGTCTATGGCCACTGTAGTATTCCTATCAATGGGAAAGAACCAGATGCTTTCCTGCCATTGATGATACATAGCCAATGAATATTTTTATTTCAGGTTGTCGGGACATTGGGCTTAGCTCTGCCCCCAACACTCCCACGAAGCTCCGCCTATGGTCTCTCATTGACCCGCGGCATATTGAATAGTAAAGCAGGGGTGACCATCGGTGGGTGAAACCATTGATGGTTGCTTGCAGATTGTTTCACACCATGAATGGTACCATAGATGGTGACCATCGATGACCATCCCTAGCAATAGCACCCTCCAGGACACGTGTTATTTATATCCTTGCTTCTTGATCTACTTGTTAGGGTCTCCTGCTCTGTGCTGCCACGTCGTCATGGCAACCGGGAGACAAGTGCTAGCGGAGTAACCTGAGCGTAGCTGATACTCCGGTTCGGGTCTTTTGCTGTGCAGTGGTTACAGGCTCTGTGCACGGCAGGGGATCCGGTGCTGGTTTTTGTGCTCACAGTCTGTGAGGTCTGAGTGGGGCGTGGACAGCACCTGCTATATAAACCCTCTTCTCAGGTTAGGCAGATGCTGCTGAATCTTTGTTGGTTAGTCAGTTCCTGAAAGCTAGCTAGTACTGTGTAAACTTTGTAATTGTTTGTTGCTTACTGCAAATAGGCCTTGGGATTTGGTATTACACTCTGCCAATCCAGACCTAGCAGTAAGACTGGAGTCAGTCGTTTAACCTGCTGGGGTTCTTTTGCTACTCTGTGAACCTAGCAGGTTTGCGGCTGTATTCTCAGACTTGCCTGCCAAAATCCTTTCTCACTGTGCAAGGTGTTCAGGTGTCAGTTTAGTGGCAGTAAGCTGAACCAGTGCACTGCAAGTGAGGACTAGGATTGTGGAGACTCTCCTTGTGTCTATTACTCCATCTCTGACCAAGGAGTTTACTGCCACACCCGTTGGTAACCCTTTAGGGTTTTGCTGTTGCCCTTAGCAACAGCATTTCGGGTTCTCTACGTATTAAATCACAACATCTCGCTTCTTTCCATCTGAGCATTCCTAATACTAGGGAGACACCCAGTTTCTTAGCCTTTGGGCTTCTCTGTTCACTTTGTGTTTATTTTGTTACCCTATCACCTTCTATGTATGTAATGTCATATTCCCCAGTCTGTCTGTGAGTTCATTTGTTTTGCATCCCTCTCCGTTCAGACACCAGTACATTCCTTCTGGCACTGGTGTGCATAACATATTCAGCAGCCTAATACTCCTGTTGAAATTTTGTGGGAATATGGAGCATACCCCTCAAAATACTTTGCAACAGGTGGTCGATCAGGTGCAGGTCCTGACTCGACAATTTAATGATTTGTCCATTAAAATGCACACCTCGCAGGCCGCTGGCGGAGCTCCCGCAGCAGCAGTGCCTTCAGGGGTTAAGGAGCCGAAAGTAAATCTCCCGGATCTTTTTTCTGGAGATCGCTCGCAGTTCTTTTGTTTCAAGGAGAGCTGCAAGCTATATTTCCAGCTTAGGCCTCAGTCTTCTGGGTCGGAGATTCAGCGGGTGGGCATAGTGATTTCCTTGCTACAAGGAGACCCACAGGTCTGGGCATATGGGTTGCAGCCTGACTGTCCATCGCTTAAAAGTGTTGATGCTTTTTTTACGGCACTGGGCATGTTGTATGATGACCCTGACAAGACGGCCTCAGCCGAGGCTCAGATTTCGATCCTTAAGCAAGGGCGAAGGCCAGTTGAGGTTTATTGTACGGAGTTTCGGAGGTTGGCCCATGATACCCAGTGGAATGACCCAGCCCTGAGACACCAGTACCGAAGAGGTCTTTCTAACCAGTTAAAAGACCAACTGGTACAATATCCCTTGCCTGATAGCTTGGATCAGCTCATGCAGTTATCCATTCGGGTGGATAGACGGCTGAGAGAGCGCAGGCTTGAAAGGGAGACCGAGGTTTCCTTCTTTCCCAAGGGAACCTCAGACTCTGAGGAATTTTCCGAGGAGCCTATGCAGATTGGGGCTACCCGCCTCTCCTCGTGTGAGAAGACGCGGAGGAGACAGCAGGGGTTATGTTTGTACTGTGGGAATAAAGGTCATGTGGTAGTATCATGCCCAGAAAAGCCGGAAAACTTCAGGGCCTGAGGGTGATGGGAAATATCCTGTCAGGCCAGAAGTCAGAATTTCCCAAGAAGACTTTTATCATTCCGGTGACCTTGAAGATCCTCGGTCAAACTGTCAAGACTGAGGCCTTTGTGGACAGTGGGGCCGACGGGGTTTTTATGGACCGCCAATTCGCCCTGAAACACTCTGTTCCCTTAGTACCCTTGGCATCGGAGATTGAGATTTGTGGGTTAAACGGGGAACCATTATCCCAGGGTAAAATTACCTCTTGCACTAGCCAGATTTCTTTGTTTATTGGAGCCACACACTCTGAAAAATTGTCCTTTTATGTGACTGTCTGTACTTTTTCCCCATTGGTGTTGGGGTTACCCTGGTTAAGGGCCCACAATCCTCAATTTGACTGGGTCTCTGGGGAGATTCTTAGTTGGGGTACTGATTGTTTGTTTCAGGAGTTGCTTGAGCCTTCCAGTCAGGCTTTCGCAGCTAGGTTTGCCAGGATTGCCAGGATTTTATGCAGATTTTGCGGACGTGTTCTCCAAAAGAGTTGCAGAGGTACTACCTCCCCATCGCCCCTATGACTGTGCCATTGATTTGTTGCCGAATGCTAAGCTTCCCAAGAGCAGGTTGTACTCCCTGTCACGTTCTGAGACTCGGGCTATGGCAGAGTACATTCAGGAGAACTTGGCTAAGGGATTTATCAGACCTTCACAGTCTCCAGTTGGGTCGGGGTTCTTCTTCGTGGGTAAAAAGGACGGTTCGTTGCGACCCTGCATCGACTTCAGGGAATTGAACCGTATCACGATTAAAAACTCATACCCACTGCCTCTCATTTCGGTCTTGTTTGACCAGCTTCGTACTGCCACCATTTTTTCTAAGATTGACCTACGCGGTGCGTACAATCTAATCCGAATAAGAGAGGGGGATGAATGGAAGACTGCCTTTAATACCCACTCAGGGCATTATGAATATTTGGTGATGCCTTTTGGGCTCTGTAATGCCCCGGCAGTCTTCCAGGACTTCATGAACGATGTGCTCAGGGAATATTTGGATAGATTCTTAGTTGTATACTTAGATGACATCCTAATCTTCTCCCATTCCCTAGAGGAACATCGGAAGCATGTACGCTTAGTCCTCCAGAAACTCAGAGACCACCGGCTTGGGGCGAAGCTGGAGAAGTGCGAATTTGAAGTTCAGCAAATCGCATTTCTAGGATATATTATCTCCCCAGAAGGTTTCCAAATGGAGGGTTCCAAGGTACAGGCAGTCCTGGATTGGGTGCAGCCCACTAGTTTGAAGGCGCTTCAGCGTTTTCTGGGCTTTGCGAATTTTTATAGACGATTTATCGCTGGATTTTCGTCTATAGTGGCGCCCTTGGTGGCACTCACTAAGAAAGGGGCGGATGTTGCTCACTGGTCTTGTGAGGCCAAAGCGGTTTTTGCCCGTCTCAAAAGGGCATTTGTCTCAGCCAAGGTGCTGCGACACCCAGATCCAGAGCGTCCTTTTGTGGTGGAGGTGGATGCCTCTGAGATGGGTATTGGGGCAGTGCTCTCTCAGATGGGGGTGTCTGATAATCGCCTTCATCCCTGTGCTTACTTTTCTCATAAATTTTCGCCTGCCGAGATTAATTATGACGTGGGTAACCGGGAATTGTTGGCTATTAAGGATGCACTCGAGGAGTGGAGACACTGGCTTGAGGGGGCTAAGTTTGTGGTCTCAATTCTCACCGACCATAAGAATTTGGCATATTTAGAGTCAGCGAAACGCCTCAATGCCAGGCAGGCACGATGGGCTTTGTTTTTTGCTCGCTTTAATTTTTTGATAACATATCGCCCTGGGTCAAAAAACATCAAGGCTGATGCGCTCTCGCGGAGTTTTGCTCCAATCCAGGAGACCACCGAGGAGCCATTGCCCATTGTGTCCCCATCATGTATTAAAGTGGGCATTACCCAGGACCTCTTGTCATTAGTCCTTAGAGCACAGGAGCAGGCTCCTCCAGACCTTCCGGTAGGTCTTTTGTTTGTGCCTCCTAGGTTAAGACAGCGAGTGTTCCTGGAATTCCATGCCAAGAAGTCGGCAGGTCACCCGGGTATTGCCAGAACTCGGGAGTTGCTATCTAGGGCGGTGTGGTGGCCCTCGGTGGCTAGGGATGTGGATCAGTGGGTTCGGGCATGTGACATCTGTGCCCGAAATAAGACTCCTAGAGGGGTTCCTGTTGGCCCATTACATCCACGCTCTATTCCATCTAAGCCATGGACCCACATTTCAATGGATTTTGTGGTGGACTTGCCCAAATCCTCGGGGATGACAGCCATCTGGGTTGTCGTTGACAGGTTTTCGAAGATGGCGCACTTCGTTCCATTGGTTGGGCTGCCATCGGCCAGACGCCTGTCTGAATTATTTATGCTGCATGTTGTGCGCCTCCACGGGTTGCCACTTGATGTGGTCTCTGACCGCGGATCCCAGTTTGTGGCCAAATTCTGGAGGGCATTTTGTTCCGATCTCCAGATTTCTGTCAGCTTGTCGTCAGGCTACCATCCGCAGTCTAATGGGCAGACTGAAAGGGTGAACCAGTCCTTGGAGCAGTTCCTCAGGTGTTATGTCTCCAAGTGTCAGACTGACTGGGTTGCTCATCTGTCCATGGCGGAGTTTGCCTATAACAACGCGGCTCACTCTGCTACAGGGATCTCTTCCTTCCTTTGTGTGTATGGGCATCATCCTAAGGCCAATTCTTTTGACCCCCTGGACTCCACGCCTGGTGGTTCCTCTGTGGTTTCGGTCCTTAGAGGTATTTGGAGGAAAGTGAAGAAAGCCCTTGTGTCTGTGTCATTAGTGACCAAAAGGGTTTTTGATAAGCGGAAAAGACCCTGCAGCTTCAAATTAGGAGACTTCATCTGGTTGTCTACCAAGAATTTGAAGTTGAGACAGCCATCTCATAAGTTAGGCCCCCGGTTCATCGGTCCTTATAAGATCACTAGGGTTATCAATCCGGTGGCATTTCAGTTAGATCTACCCCGTTCTTTGGGTATCAATAAAACATTTAATTGTTCCCTTTTAAAACGGGCGATTAGTAATCCTTCTTCCAGTGGAAGACCTTCCCCTCTTCTGATACGTGGCCAGAGGGAGTTTGTTGTTGAAAGGATTCTTGACTCCAAGATGGTTCGGGGTCGGCTGTCATTTTTGGTGCACTGGAAGGGGTATGGCCCGGAGGAGCGGTCGTGGGTGCGCAGTTGTGATCTTCATGCCCCCAGACTGTTACGCTCTTTCTTCTCGCAGTTCCCCGATAAACCCGGTGGTAGGGGTTCTTTGACCCCTCGTCAGAGGGGGGGTACTGTTAGGGTCTCCTGCTCTGTGCTGCCACGTCGTCATGGCAACCGGGAGACAAGTGCTAGCGGAGTAACCTGAGCGTAGCTGATACTCCGGTTCGGGTCTTTTGCTGTGCAGTGGTTACAGGCTCTGTGCACGGCAGGGGATCCGGTGCTGGTTTTTGTGCTCACAGTCTGTGAGGTCTGAGTGGGGCGTGGACAGCACCTGCTATATAAACCCTCTTCTCAGGTTAGGCAGATGCTGCTGAATCTTTGTTGGTTAGTCAGTTCCTGAAAGCTAGCTAGTACTGTGTAAACTTTGTATTTGTTTGTTGCTTACTGCAAATAGGCCTTGGGATTTGGTATTACACTCTGCCAATCCAGACCTAGCAGTAAGACTGGAGTCAGTCGTTTAACCTGCTGGGGTTCTTTTGCTACTCTGTGAACCTAGCAAGTTTGCGGCTGTATTCTCAGACTTGCCTGCCAAAATCCTTTCTCACTGTGCAAGGTGTTCAGGTGTCAGTTTAGTGGCAGTAAGCTGAACCAGTGCACTGCAAGTGAGGACTAGGATTGTGGAGACTCTCCGTGGGGTATATTTACTAAGATTCGTAATTCTCCCGATTTGGTGGGAGAATAATCACGAATGACATCGAAAGTGTAAAACTGCAACTTTTTGAATTTATTACGACGATTTTACTAAGCTGTCGTATTTTGCATTTTCGTGTTTTTCGATGTCGATGTCATTCGTGATTTTCTGGTGTGTAATGCGGCTGATTTGGTAGTTTTGCGGCCGTGTTTTCGTGTTTTTTTACGACTGCGTCACATGTTTGTTACGGCAGTGTTTGTCCGTGCACGGCCGCGTTTTTTTCCTAAGTTTCGTTTTTGTCACTCGTCCGTGATTGGTTGTATTCGTAATGGAGGAGTGTCTGTGCACATTACTATAAAAACGCCCCAAACACACCGCACCTCATGGGTTTAGCTAGTGGAGAGGAGAGAGGAAGGTGTATTTGGAGTTGGTGAGTTTGGTGGATTTTTTGGTGGTTTTTGTGAGGAGTTTAGCGATTGTTGAGTGCTGTACTGTGTGTGTGTTAGTAGTCTTGTCATACTTGTTGTGTTGTTTTTTCAAAGTTTGTAAAATTTTTTGTCCTTGTTTATTTTTTCAAGTCTATTGTCATTGTTTGTGAGTGAGTGAGTGAGTGAGTGTGTGTGTGTGTGTTGGCTGTGTGGTGTGTAGCGGTAGTGGAGGAGTGTGTTTTCTGTTTTTTTTTTTCTGTGTTGTGTAGTTTGTCCTGGTTATGTCTGACTCAGAGGTCAGTGTGGTGGAGGAGGTTAGTGAGAGGGAGGAGGTCAGTGTGGTGGAGGGGGGTAGTGAGAGGGAGGAGGTGAGTGAGGTGGAGGGGGGTAGTGAGAGGGAGGAGGTTAGTGAGGAGGAGGAGGGGGTGCCTGTTGCTGCGTCCTCCAGTGATAGCGATGGTGCTGTGGCTCCGCAGCCACGCACCACTACCAAGACTGGGCGCAATGTAAAGTTCAGCTATGCTGAAAACATGGCGTTGGTGCGGGAGCTGATGAGGCATCATCGCCAATTGTTTGGGCAGGATGCTGCCAAGGTGTCCTCCCGCAGGAAGTCTGTCCTGTGGGGAAAAGTTATCCAGGCAGTTAATAGTGAGGGTGTGGTGAGGCGGACTGAGGACACGTGTCGCAAAAGGTTTTACGACATCAAGCGCCGTGTCAAGGCCAAGATGGCCAAGGAGGCAAAATCAGCCCGCCAAACCGGGGGTGGCCCCCCTTTCCGGGCCACGTATCGTGATTGGGAGGAGCCTGTGCGGGCACTGATTCCTGCAGAAGTGGTGTCTGCAACTCATGTCCGGGATTCGGACCGTCCAAGGCAGGATGGTGAGTTTTTTATTTATATTTGAATTTTAAACATTCCAAACTGATCATGCTGCAAAATGTAAATGTTTTTTTAAGTATGCATACATTGTGTTGGTCATGTTGTTCAGGCCTGTGCACCCTTAAGCTGTAATTGTGTTTTTAAAATACATTTCCCATCATGCCTTGGCTGTGTTTTTAGATTAGTGAATGTTAAATAAGGTGCAGTGCATGCTGGTATGTGTAGTTCCAATACTTAATCTGAGATATTGCTTGTCCATAGCTGTTGTATCTAATTGCATATTTATTTAATTTGTTCGTGTTTTGAATTCTTTTGCATATCTATTTTTTAAAATGATGTTTGGGTCAATTAGCAATTAATCAATCTCTGCAATATATTGCACACAATTCATCAATGTTTCTGGATTATTTAGTGCAACACCATGTTCATTTGTAAATACACACCAAATTAAGTAATCCAGATTATTTTAAGCAGAAATTAGTTTACTTTACATTACGTTCAAAATGGTTACAGTACACTAAGGTTTTGCAGTTAACAATGTTTTTTCAAAGTATGGTCATAATGTTTGTTTCAATTTTTCAACAGTACGCCAGACCAGCACTCCAGACAGGCCACTGCCAACTGATGTGGGTGCTGGGATTGCAGGTAAGAATTCACTGTAGTCACATATTCTGCAAACACATAGAAGTACAAAATATTAATGTTTATCTATTCACATAGGTTCTTCTTCTGCAAGCCGCCCTCTAAGGCGCCCATCACAGGGCTCGGGTAACTTACCGAGGAGGCCAAGTAAGACGCGCCGTGTTGATTTGGAATCAGCGGATCCATCTTCCCCACCCAGGCGGCGCATCTCTGCAGTCTTGTCCCAGCCACCACAGGCACTATTGGCTAGTCCCCAAAGTGATGAGCCCCGATCACCTCAGTTATCTGGTGAGTAAAAACATACACTAAACACATTCAAAAATTTAGACACAGTACATTTACTATGATGTGATTTGTAGTTAAGATGACATGTTTGCCATAACAACCAATCTGATTTCACGAATAAACTTCTTGAAGGTGCAAATGCAAAAATTAACAAAGTCTAATTGTTTGCTATGGCCAACATCACATTTAAAAATTACCACCCATCTTACTAAATTTAGTCCACACACGTGCACAGAAAAAGAAGAGCAACTTACTCACCTAACTACCTCCCCACCACAGCATTATAGTGTTCACACACCTCCCCTGTCCTGGATGTAGACTGCTTACTTGATCCGCTCCTCTGGACCATCCAGGTGAGCAGTCTATATCCTGGACAGGGGAGGTGACAGAACACTATAATGCTGTGGAGGGGAGGTAGTTAGGTGTGGAACCCGCCAGTCAGTCTATGTGCACGCCTGTGATGGGACATATGTTTTTATAAACAAAAGATTACTCGTTTAGAAATACACAACTTAAATATAAAAATGTCCGGAGTATTATTAAGTTTGAAATGTTTAGGACTACAAAATATATTAAATGTAAACTAAACAGTGCATGTTGGCCACCCCATACAGAACCAACCTTCATGGCCGACGTGGACCAGCAGGAACCAGACTAACAGGCCACCTATACACTGCAACTAACACCCGTTGTTCAGACCCAGGCAACCCAGCCGCAGGATATCCCCCAACCCTCCATTACTCCACAACTGCTCCAAGCTCCACCCCAGCCACAAATGTCCGCGGACTTTTGGTCCAGTTTGACAAACCAACAGAGCCAAAACACTGCCTGCCTGAACGCCCACACCCAACACCTTGCCAGTCTGCCCCATCATCTGCCGCGCATTAGTAGGAACTCGGGCAGACTGATTGTCCAGGTAGGCAGAATTGCCACTTCTATGGAGCAAATCCGGACCGACAACACTCAAATGCTGGCTAATTTAACGCGCATAATTGATGAGCAACAGCGCCAGCAGCAAGCACTCATCCAACTGGTCCAACACAATCAGGTGGTAAATGAGGCATTGTCGAGGATTGTGGCCAGCCACACTGCAAGTAACAACCAACTGAATGCCAGCATCCACAATTTAAGCCAAAGCATCACTTTGATGGCAGCACAACAAGTGAGCTCCAGCTCAGGAACCACGACCCCTATCCAAACCCCAGTAACCTCCCCTGTTCGTAGATCCTCCCGAGCACGTGCAAGCGACCCAGCACAAAGCACGGCACCCAGCACACACAAGAAAAAAAAAATAACAACAAAATAAAAATTTAGTAACACAATAAAACTTTGATTATTCAAATCACACAACTTCCGGTGTCTGTGTCAAACATTGTAGAACACGCTATGTGTGTATTATTTTCTGGGGTAATGAATGACAATGTATTTTGAACAATCACTAACTAAAATGTACAGACCACTATAAAGAACAAACACTAAGTAAGAAAACACACATTCACACTTACAAAAATGTATTGCAAAGCGTTTAGTCAAGGTTAATTACATTAAAAAAAAACTTACCGGTAAAATACCGCAGAATCACTTCTTGCCTTACCTGCCTCCCTACGTCTGTACTCACACTGTCACCAGATGTTTCTAACTCCTCTGCTTGCTGACTGTTTTCTACATCATCATGTGCCAGATGTTGATTCAAACACAGATTATGTAGAAAACAGCAGCAGAACACAATCCTAGTCACCTTGGAGGGACTATACAACAAAAGGCCTGCAGATTTATCCAGACACCGAAACCTAGATTTCAGCACCCCAAAACATCTTTCTATCACATTCCGCGTAGCCTTATGTGCATGATTGTAACTGTGTTCAGCAGGAGAATCAGGTTGGGACAATGGAGTCAGTAGCCAAGAGTAGCAGCCATAACCCCCATCACCTGAAATACAGATATAGGCAACATTAGTACATGTGTCTGATGAATAATTACTCAAAAAAAAAAAAAAGTGTTTGTAGTTAACACACATACACACAACACACTTTGAACATACCCAGCAGCCAGCCATCAGGCATTTGTCCGTCCTCAAATTTATCAAAGAGAGATGACTGACTGAGGATGAAGGAGTCATGGCAGCCGCCAGGGTAACCTGCAACCACACTCATAATTTTGAGATTTGCATCACAAACCACCTGGACATTAGTTGATTGGCTAGAATGCCGATTAGTATAGATATATTGTCGGCCCCTAGGTGGTCTCAGCTCAACGTGTGTGCAATCTATGGCCCCCAGCACATTGGGCATGTGAGCAAGCTCATAGAAAGCTACCCTGACAGCATGCCACTGCGACTCCTGGGTAGGGAAGCAGATAGAGGCATTTATATGTGGTTCCAAGACATCCAAAACCTGAGTGGACATTAATAAATCTAAGGTGAGTGTCATGATCTGTATTCAATACAATACTGTGTTATAAGACCTTACAGAAGCAACACTTAGACATAGACGTGTATGTATTTTTCAACTCACCTGATTCAAATATTTAGAAAAGGTGGGCTGGGAGATACCAATAACGTCGCCTGACACAGCCTGGAAGCTCCCAGTAGCCATAAAGTGTAACACAGCCAGGAGTTTGTGCAGGCCTGAGACAGAGCGAGAGCGTGCTGTCTCAGGGTCTAGTCCCAGTTTGACAAGGTCATACAGGCGAAAAATGTTGGTTCTATTTAGGCGAAACATCTGTATGACCCTATTATCAGACAATGCGTTTAAGTTTAAACGACCCCTAAAAAAACGTGGCTGGCGCAGCCTCCGCGGCACCTGTACAACCTGCTGACCATGTTGACTTACCTGGCCCAGATTGCTTCCAGACTCATGGACCAGTCTCAGGTATCCCCCAGCAACCAGGACATCTGTAGCACACACCACAGCCGCCATTTCAGAGTGAGAGAATTTCAAATTGTGCCTGGGACCCTTTTATAGGGCCAAACATTCAGGTGTGAGTAATGGATAATTGACTACACATGTAAACACGCTTCTCAAAAGCAGGTCTGGTTTTTTTTAGGACTTTTTTACGATTTGTATTTTTTCACGGCCGCAAATGCATTTTCACGGTAGACATTACAAATACGAATTGTTAGTAAATGACCGAGATTCATATCTAAACAGCCGCGTTTTGACCGATGGTGTATTCATTCGTATTTTTATTCTTGGACTTGCAAAAAAATACGAATGGCCTCATCACTGCCGTGATTTCTGCTTAGTAAATTCCCGAGATGACACTTTGAAGAAAAAACGGTATCTCGGTCAAAATCGGGACCTTAGTAAATATACCCCCTTGTGTCTATTACTCCATCTCTGACCAAGGAGTTTACTGCCACACCCGTTGGTAACCCTTTAGGGTTTTGCTGTTGCCCTTAGCAACAGCATTTCGGGTTCTCTACGTATTAAATCACAACATCTCGCTTCTTTCCATCTGAGCATTCCTAATACTAGGGAGACACCCAGTTTCTTAGCCTTTGGGCTTCTCTGTTCACTTTGTGTGTATTTTGTTACCCTATCACCTTCTGTGTATGTAATGTCATATTCCCCAGTCTGTCTGTGAGTTCATTTGTTTTGCATCCCTCTCCGTTCAGACACCAGTACATTCCTGCTGGCACTGGTGTGCATAACACTACTACAGGGAGATCATTTTGATAATGGTAATTCTGATTGGAGAAGGTAGTTTAGTAAAAGTTAGATAATGTTGTGGGGTAAAGGGGAACCTATAAATGTCTGTTAGAGAGTGGTCTATGGTTATTAACTGTAAATATAGTGGATATAACACATGGCCCCATTTATCAACATTTTCTGAGATGTTAATTAACGTCAGTGCTTGCTGTAGGTTTTTTTTTAGAACTCTGCATTGACCCTATCGCCAGTAATGATAAAACACCTGACAGCGCAGTTTGTGAAGTCCACGCAGCGCTGACAACATTTTTTCATCTTTTTTATTACCTGCACACAATCTGCACATGGGCTGTCTGTCTGCCATTCTGGCACATGGCCAGTAGGAGGCGCTGGGGCAGCAGCCGCAGGTGTATAGAAGTATCAAAGTAAGAAAACATTACTGCTAAAAAGCACCACTGACAGGGATATGAATATTAATTGTTAATCTCACGTTCGCTGCTGTAAAAGGCAATGGGGGTAATTCCAAGTTGATCGCAGCAGGAATTTTGTTAGCAGTTGGGCAAAACCATGTGCACTGCAGGGGGGGCAGATATAACATGTGCAGAAAGAGTTAGATTTGGGTGGGTTATTTTATTTCTGTGCAGGGTAAATACTGGCTGCTTTATTTTTACACTGCAAATTAGATTGCAGATTGAACACACCACACCCAAATCTAACTCTCTCTGCACATGTTATATCTTCCTCCCCTGCAGTGCAGATGGTTTTGCCCAACTGCTAACAAAATTCCTGCTGCGATCAACTTGGAATTACCCCCAATATGTACGCCTTTAATTGAATGTAGAAACAGGGATAAAGAACAGCAGCGCTCATGGGAAACAATACTTCAAAGATGAGTGCAGAGCTGATAAAATGAAATGATTTAATATGACATTTTACCATCACACAATAGAAACATAATAACACTGACTGAATAAGGATTACTTATCACTGGATGACCGCACTGGAGCTCACATGTTACATAGAAACCAGTCTGCAGAGTCCTAATTGCTGTGATGTGTAACCAGACTGTGGTTGTTATCCTTAATGTGCAGGCAGACTGGATACAATAATATCAGGTGGCAACTTGTAGCATGTTCCGTAAATAATAAACATAAAGTGTTACAGAATATCTCACCACGTGGATATATAATATGGATAGAAGTTGAATGGTGAGGCTCCCGGAGCGACTTGTTAAGTAGCAATATAGTGTCCAGTAAAAAGGCAGGTATTTGACTACCTCTCCCGTGGGCTGGCTGACCAGAGTGTCCTCGGATAAAGTCTGCTGGTATGCCCACTATTGTGATGTGAGGGAGGGATGAGCCCATAGCAAACACCCAGTGTGCTGCTCTCAAATGAGGTAGAAGTGCCGCTTCAGTATTGGGGGGAGCGCTGGTGATGGAGCTGTAACAGCCGTGCGGATGTCCCAGTGACAAAAAGGGGGCGGAGTCCTGACTAGTTTCATCACGGATCACGTGACTTTTTCAAAGATAATAGAAGTATCAGGCACCCTCCCCGCACCGGCACCAGCATTTCTGGGTGACCCGCGGGTACAACATCCAGCAGCTCAGATGTATGACCAGCCCTGATATCATTAAACTGGCCCTGATTGGAAAAAAAAAAACTACAGGTAACAAAGCATGTAGGGGTTCCCATATTTAATGAACCAGCATCGGGCTCTCTGAGCTAGCTATGGTTCTGAAAATACAGGAAACAACACTAGTAGGGTTCCCCTGTATTTTATAAACCAGCACCGAGCTCTTGGTGACCTTTGTTCTAGAAATCTGGGGAACAAAGCGAGTAGGGGTCCCCTATAGTACTAGAACCAGCACCGGGCACCACTAGCAGGGGGGTAATGTCACAGCCAAGAGACACACTCGACAGGGTCCCATGGACATAGCATTCAGCCCCTCTAACTGGTCAGACCAGGCTGGGGATTCCTGGGGAAGTGGGGACCCCTAATAAAGAGGTCCCTGTCTCCAGAGCACCCAAGGACAGGGCTCAAGCTCAGGGCTATCCCCGGCACCCCTGGGCTGTGGGTGCCAAATTAATAGTTAATTAGTAGAAGAATATTATCTATTACAGAGGACAACAGGTCCCAGCAAGCCTCCTCTGCATGCTGGTACTTGGAGAACCACAAGTACCAGTATGTGGGGCATTAATGGCCTGCTGAGAGACAGCACACTGAATACTTTCATATATTTTTTTTAAAACATGTTTTTTATTGAAGCAATATGTTATACAATACACATTGTACAAAATTGAGATAAAAGTGTGTACAAGATTGTCGTAAAGCATTAAATTTATATACATAAAGTATTGTCAAATACTTGTGTTTTCTATGGAGACTATAGGTCCCAATCAGCGTCATAAATAACTCTCGATTCACTAAGTAGGAATACCGCAAAGCATTTCCAATCAATCATCATATTGTGTCTGGACACAAAGAACCTTCAACATCCAAAAACACATAAAAATTACAAATATACATACAATACCAAAATGAATAAAGAAAAAGAAGAGGGTTGTCTGCGCCCCTTCCCCCCTTTCCCCGAGACTGTGCTGGAATACATTGTACAAGGTAACTGGTGGATCTCCTCCCAGTGTCCTCATCATATACCACCAAGTATTAGTCAGAGAATGATGTATTTGTGATCTTATAGGGGTGGACAGTGTGGCCACATAGCTCTCCCACATCTCAAAGAATTTTTTGTCCCTTTCTAGTATCACTCCCACCCTTTCCATTGTGAATAAGTAGAACAACTTTGCTTTGAATAACGGGATTGAGGGAGGTTTCGAGTGGATCCATACTTGCGATATGGATTTACGAGCAGCCGCACTTACTGCCAAGAGCAGAATTTTACTACCTCCTGACACATTCTGATTTTTAGGAAGAATGCCAAAGAGTGCCCAATTCTGGTGTCAAGGATAAGTAGTTCCCCAGATGGTCAGTGACATATTTATGGATTTTGACCCAGAAGCTCCTAATGAGAGGGCATTACCAAAAGCAGTGAGAAAGATCAGCCTGAGATCCCCACATTTCCAGCAAGCGTGTGAAGATGAAAGACCAATTAATAATCTTTTATATGGAGATAGAAAAGTTTTATGAAGTATGGTGAAAAACATTTCCCTGTATCTTCAGGAAGAAAGAGTCTTACACGTGTGGGAATGTGCTTTTAGTAAATCCTCTAGCTGCATATGCAGAATATGTACTTGCCAGGTCACTATACCTTCAGATCTAGGTGAGTAGTCCAAGACTGTCTGAGAATGTTTATAACCTAGTGATATGGCTTTTTTGTATAATGGTTTCCACTTCAGCATATCATTTACCACATTTTGCCAATCATCTGGAGAAAAATTCCTGGTAAGAGATTTAATATAGTGTTGGGCCAATAAAAAGGCGATTGGGTATGGTTCTACCACAGGAAATTTCACAGCTGCCTCCTGGAACATTAGCGGTTGCTGATGCCTACAATAGAGTAAGACCCATTTGTTAACAATTCGATCCACTCTCCATTTGTTAAACAGGTGGCAAGCCCGCCCGTCTTGAAACTCAGGGTCAATTTATAAAGGGAAGAAATATGGATTTGTGAGCATTAACATTGCGTTTATGTCTCATTCCCACCCACAATTTATTAACGTGCCATAAGAGTGGATTTTCCTTGATATGTGAGGGGACCTCTTGATCATGCATATGTAAGAAGCTTACTAAATTACAAACCTGCAAAAATTCTCTTTCTAAATCAGTGTTAGCATAGATTTCCTGGTTATGGATCCAATCTTTGAGGTACCTCAGTTGGGCTGCTTGTGAGTACCATTGAACCTGAGGGAAGTTCAGCCTCCCATTGGTAGCTGTTTGTTACAATTTGATCAGGCTTATACGTGGCTTTTTTCCTTGCCATATGAAGTTACAACATAAAAATGTAAGATGTTGGGTGTCTTTAGGCGTAATTACATTAGGAAGGGTTTGAATATTATACATAAGACGCGGAGATGAAACCATTTTTATTAAATTGACCCTCTCCAAGTAAGATAATTGTAATGATTTCCATCTCTCCAGCTCAGTTGCAATTTTGCTGATCACCGAAGCAAAATTTAAGTTCTAGAGACTCTTTGGATTCCTACGGATTATTATACCTAAGTAGATCATATAGTCAGATTTCCAGGTAAAAGGTAGATTATCCAACCCTATACTTGGGAAATTATTAGGACGCAAACGAAGCGCTACTGATTTTGACCAATTAAAACAGTAACCTGAAACATACCCATATGATTGTAAAAGATTAAAGATGTGGGTCAGTGCGTTAGATGGGTCTGCAATATATAGTAAGATATCATCGGCAAACGCCGTTAACTTTATCTCTCTCCGTACAATAGTAATCCCTTTTGAACTGGGTATTATTTTGTAAAATACGAATCAGTGGATCTATCACCAGATTGAAAAGAAGGGGGAGAAGGTGCATCCCTGATGTGTCCCTCTCTGCATGACAATAGGATCGCTACAGAAGCCATTAATCAAAAGCATAGTAGACAGTAATGTATACAGAGCTGGCGCCACCATTAGGCAGCTGCCTATGGGTGGCAACACTTAATAGGCGGCACTGAGTTCAACAGCAAATAAAAAAAATGAGGGAAGTGACTCCGCCCTACCCTCCCGACCCGGTGACCTTCTAAAAGATCTGCTCCCTCCACCAGGTCCACAAACTGTGCAAGGAGGCCATGGAGCTGCTGGAGCCTGAGGAGGAGGCCGGGGGGGGGGGGGGCAGGACCTTCACTCGGGGCAGAGATGGCTTCCCCAACCACTGGCGAATCCGAATTCGCGGACACCTTCGCCGGAGCTTGAGCTGCTCCCCCAGCCCCATCTCATGTGTGTACCTGCCTCGCATGCAACTCACCCTCATAGACCAGCACAGAGAAGAGGTGAGCAGCAGCACAGGGGCCTGTACCATGCGTGTCCCTGCCCCTGTGTGTTCCATACAGCCAGGAGTGAGCCGCATGGGACCATTATCCTGGCAGTCTGCCCCTGCCACCATTGCTGAGGTCATGCAGGGTGCTTCTATGTGATTGTAACACTACAGAAGTGTGAGGCACAGTTGCAGTATCAGACAGCATCACCCTTCCGGGTCGCACACATGAATCCTTCAAAAAAGTTCACTGTGGGTGCAGGGTCAGCAATAGTTAATATGTAAGAATCCACGTCCTGGAACTTGCAGGGATGAACCACTCACCTTTGCACATAGACGAACACTTATTTAATCATCCTGTTAGCAGCATGGATATAGTCATAAACCTGACTCAGGGTAAACATCATATACTTGCAGCATGTCACAGTCAGTGCGGGGAGCTGTGCTTTGAACCCTCTTTTCTGCAGCATTTCAGCATGTCCCAACAGCTGTTTCATGTCTCCTTCCTCAGGGGACTGCCAGTACAGCTACACACGAGACTATCCTTCTATCCCCTCACATGCAAGCCATTATTGGAGAATGAATCTCACCTGCTGCAGGTTCATCCCACACCTCCCGGCGGCAGTGATCCCGTGCGTGCCTCAGGCTGATCCTGGCCATCACCATGGCAACAACCCGGTGCCGGACGTGACATCACGGTTGGAACCAATGTTGCCTGTCCAGAATCAGGAGGACAACACATCAGTTCCCCTGCACCTGGAAGTGATGCAATCGGGATGCCCAATATCAAAACATAAACAAAATAAATAATCCTGATCGGTGTCACATAACATTTAAAGCACACCACGGGCCACACCGAGATACACCCAGAGCCGAGCCTAGGCATAGGCAAACTAGGCAAATGCCTAGAGCAGTTGGTATGCCTAGGGGCACAAGCAGCTTCTTCTGATTAAAATGATATGCAGCATGCCTATATTCTGTGTGTAGCATTTCATATGCAGATACAGCTAGTCGCACACAGAATATAGGCATGCTGCATATCATTTTAATCAGCAGATGCTGCTTGTGCATCCTATCCACATCGCAATGCAAATAAGATGAATTTTCATTAAAAATAGGCACCCGACGTTAGCAGACCTGCCAGCTGATTCTGGACAGGCATCTCTTGCCGCATGGCGTATTGAGGCAAGATGTATGAGGACACATCTGTATCTAAGCAGAGGCAGAGGTCACAGAGTTAGCGGCCGTGTGAGTGGGTTGGTTGTGCAATAGTGTTCGGCATTATGTGTATAAGGGCATTAATAAAGGTTGGTATAATGTGTAAGGCACATTATGTTTATAAGGACATTAATAATTTGTGTCCTATGTGTAAGGGGCATTACTGTGTGGTATGTGTATTAATGCATTACTAATGTATGGCATTATGTGTATATGGTGCTCTACTGTGTGGCATAACGTATAGAAAGGGCACTACTGTGTAGTCTATTGTGAATGAAGAGCAATATGGTGGGGTGTAATGTGAATAAGGAGCAATTTAGTGTGATGTAATGTGAATGAGAGGCACTACTGTGAGGAGTAACGTTTATAAGGTAAAGTGGTACTACTGTGTGATGTAACATGAATAAGGGGCACTATCGCATGATAAAATGTGAATAAAGTTGTAGTACTGTGTGGCGTATTTTGAATTGGGGGTATTTTTGTGTGGCCATGCTCCTTGCCAGCAAAAACACACCCCGTTCTTTATTCCCATTTAAAACATAGGGGGTAGGAACACCAAAGTAAGGACTGCTGTGGGTAAGGGGTGATGGTGCTGGGAAAGGGGTGGAGGGTGAGAGGCAGAACTAGCGGTGATGCTAGGGGGCACCAGCCAAAATCTTGACTAGGGCATCATATTGGTTAGGGCCGGCTCTGAGTCCCATCACATCACAAGTGAACACCGAAAAGCAAAAAAACTCAACCACATTACACATAGAAAATACATATACAAATGACACAGAATCCTGTATCCTGAATAAAGACACTGCACTCCTCAGTACTGTCCTAATTACCTCAGTAGGCTATTACTCCAATTATTAGTCAAAAAGAATACATAAAGTCACATGCAACTACTTATCAAAAGGCATCAGTAGCCCATAGATCTATCTTCCTAGAAAAGATGAAAATGTGAATTCCTCATTCAGTCCATGTGGTACCATGGTCTTGAATTTATGGTTCCATCTACATTCTTGTTGCAGCAATATATTTATATTTTCTGTGTGGGTCCGGCCAGAGGCGTAACTAGGGTTTTTGGAGCCCAGGGCAAGATGGAAAATGGCGCCCCCCCCCCCTTAAAAAAAAAAAAAACAGTAAAAGAAGCATGTGCGCGCGCCTTCGGCGCGCGCGCCCAAAAAATGGGCGTGGTCACACTCAAGAAGGGGTGTGGCTACGCTTCAGAAGGGGTGTGGCCACTGAAAATGGCCCACAGTGCCAGTTACATTGCCCCACGGTGCCGGATACATTCCCCATGGTGCCAGATACATGCCCCACGGTGCCAGATACATGCCCCACGGTGCCAGATACATGCCCCACTCAGTGCCGGATGCAATGCCCCACTCAGTGCCGGATACAATGCCCCACTCAGTGCCGGATACAATGCCCCACCCAGTGCCGGATACAATGCCCCACAGTGCCAGTTACAGTGCCCCACAGTGCCAGTTACAGTGCCCCACAGTGCCGGATACAGTGCCCCACAGTGCCGGATACAGTGTCCCACAGTGCTGGATACAATGCCCCACAGTGCCAGTTACATGCCCCACAGTGCTGGATACAATGCCCCACAGTGCCAGTTACATGCCCCACAGTGCCAGTTACAGTGCCCCACAGTGCCAGTTACAGTGCCCCACAGTGCCGGATACAGTGCCCCACAGTGCCGGATACAGTGCCCCACAGTGCTGGATACAATGCCCCACAGTGCCAGTTACATGCCCCACAGTGCCAGTTACAGTGCCCCACAGTGCCAGTTACAGTGCCCCACAGTGCCAGTTACTGTGCCCCACAGTGCCAGTTACTGTGCCCCACAGTGCCAGTTACTGTGCCCCACAGTGCCAGTTACAGTGCCCCACAGTGCTGGATACATGCCCCACAGTGCCAGTTACAGTGCCCCACAGTGCCCCACAGTGCTGGATACATGCCCCACAGTGCCAGGCACCCCCCGTTCCGCCGCCGGACCCCCCCTGCCCCGTCACTCACCTGTGAGGGGAGGAGAGCGCAGCGCAGCGCCTCTCCTTTCCCTCGCTGCTCCCTCCGGACGCCGGCGACTGTCTGGCGCCGGTTCGCTAGCCAATCAGAGCTCGCGGACTGGCAGCCAATCTGGAGCTGGTCCGCAAGCCCTGATTGGCTAGCGCCGGAGACCGGACACGGCAGCGCTGCTGGCAGCGCTGCTAGTGCTCCAGCGGCGGTGAGGGGAGGGAGAGACGCTGTGGTCTCTCCTCCCCTCACATTTAGGGGTAACGGGGCGAGTGGGGCATGATGCCCTGGACGCCGGCGGCGCCCCCCTCTCCTGGGCCTGCCAGGGCGCCCAGGGCACGTGCCCCACTCGCCCTACCCTAGTTACGCCTCTGGGTCCGGCACTCAATAAATATAAATCATACTACCCTGGTATCCAAGTCCAATACGGTAAAACCGCAGCCACATATCCAAATACTGGGACGCAACTCAGAGGATTTTTAAACAGGAATTACGTGTATTAAAAAAATCACATTACAGTCCATCAACGTTTCGGTGCATGACGCTCCGTCCTCAGGATATCAAACAAATAAAAATAAATGTAGATGTCACTATGTACCTGTAAGATTTGTTTGTCATCCTGTTGATGTACTGTAATGTGATTGCACCCCTAAATACGCAGTGTTTGGAGGGAGGCGGCACTCTGGAGACTGTAAACAGGCAAATCTCACCAAACAACAGTGTTTATTCTTATGACAGTCTCCAGAGTGCCACTTCCCTCCAAACACTGTGTGTATATATATATATATATATATATATATATACTGTATAGTCTGCGTGTCTCCATTATGAACAGCGGGGCTTTGCTGGAACCAGTGTAGCGTTGCAGGATGGCTCCAGATTACTATTTGGGGGAAGAGGATAGGGTTAGGCTGGGAGGGTTAGTCTGGTGGTGGGAGGGATAGGGTTAGGCTGCGGGTAGGGAGGTAAGGCCGGGAGGGTTTGTCTGCAGTGGTGGGAGGGATAGGGTTAGTCTGCGGTGGTGGGAGGGATAGGGTTAGGCTGCAGTGGTGGGAGGGATAGGGTTAGGCTGCAGTGGTGGGAGGGTATGGGTTAGTCTGCGGTGGTGGGAGGGATAGGGTTAGGCTGCGGTGGTGGGAGGGATAGGGTTAGGCTGTGGGTTGGGGGTTAGGGTTAAGCACCTCTGCTCTGGGGAGGGTTAGGGTTAGGCTGCGGGTGGGTGGGTTAGGCTGGGAGGGTTAGGGTTAGTCTGCGGTGGTGGGAGGGATAGGGTTAGGCTGCAGTGGTGGGAGGGATAGGGTTAGGCTGCAGTGGTGGGAGGGATAGGGTTAGGCTGCGGGTTTGGGGGGTTAGGGTTAAGCACCTCTGCTCTGGGGAGGGTTAGGGTTTGTCTGCAGCGGTGGGAGGGTTAGGCTGGGAGGGTTAGGGTTAGTCTGTGGTGGTGGGAGGAATAGGGTTAGGCTGCAGTGGTGGGAGGGATAGGGTTAGGCTGCAGTGGTGGGAGGGATAGGGTTAGGCTGTGGGTTGGGGGTTAGGGTTAAGCACCTCTGCTCTGGGGAGGGTTAGGGTTAGGCTGCGGGTGGGTGGGTTAGGCTGGGAGGGTTAGGGTTAGTCTGTGGTGGTGGGAGGGATAGGGTTAGGCTGCAGTGGTGGGAGGGATAGGGTTAGGCTGTGGGTTGGGGGTTAGGGTTAAGCACCTCTGCTCTGGGGAGGGTTAGGTTTAGGCTGCGGGTGGGTGGGTTAGACTGGGAGGGTTAGGGTTAGTCTGTGGTGGTGGGAGGGATAGGGTTAGGCTGCAGTGGTGGGAGGGATAGGGTTAGGCTGCAGTGGTGGGAGGGATAGGGTTAGGCTGCGGGTTTGGGAGGTTAGGGTTAAGCACCTCTGCTCTGGGGAGGGTTAGGGTTTGTCTGCAGTGGTGGGAGGGTTAGTCTGCGGTGGTGGGAGGGATAGGGTTAGGCTGTGGGTTGGGGGTTAGGGTTAGGCACCTCTGGGGAGGGTTAGGCTGCGGGTAGGTGGGTTAGGCTGGGATGGTTAGGGTTAGTCTGCGGTGGTGGGAGGGATAGGGTTAGGCTGCGGGTAGGGGGGTTAGGGTTAGGCACCTCTGGGGTTAGTCTGCGGTGGTGGGAGGGATAGGCTTAGGCTGCAGGTAAGGGGGTTAGGCACCTCTGGGGAGGGTTAATTTGCGGTGGTGGGAGGGATAGGCTGCAGCTGGGGTTTAGGCACCTCTGGTTAGGGTTAGGCTGCGGGGAGAGGGAGGGTTAGTCTGTGGTGGTGGGAGGGATAGGGTTAGGCTGTGGGTAGGGGGGTTAGGGTTAGGCACCTCTGGGGAGGGTTAGTCTGCGGTGGTGAGAGGAGTAGGGTTAGGCTGTGGGTAGGGGGGTTAGGCACATCTGGGGTGGGTTAAGGATAGCCTGCGGTGCTGGGAGGGATAGGGTTAGGCTGCGGGTTGGGGGTTAGGGTTAGGCACCTCTGGGGAGGGTTAGGCTGCGGGTATTTGGGTTAGGCTGGGAGGGTTAGGGTTAGTCTGCAGTGGTGGGAGGGATAGGGTTAGTCTGCGGTGGTGGGAGGGATAGGGTTAGGCTGCAGTGGTGGGAGGGTTAGGGTTAGTCTGCGGTGGTGGGAGGGATAGGGTTAAGCTGCAGTGGTGGGAGGGTTAGGGTTAGTCTGCAGTGGTGGGAGGGATAGGGTTAGGCTGCGGTGGTGGGAGGGATAGGGTTAGGCTGCGGTGGTGGGAGGGATAGGGTTTGTCTGCGGTGGTGGAAGGGTTAGTCTGCGGTGGTGGGAGGGATAGGGTTAGGCTGCAGTGGTGGGAGGGATAGGGTTAGGCTGCAGTGGTGGGAGGGATAGGGTTAGTCTGCGGTGGTGGGAGGGATAGGGTTAGGCTGCAGTGGTGGGAGGGATAAGGTTAGGCTGCGGGTTAGGAGGGTTAGGGTTAAGCACCTCTGCTCTGGGGAGGGTTAGGGTTTGTCTGCAGTGGTGGGAGGGATAGGGTTAGGCTGCAGTGGTGGGAGGGATAGGGTTAGGCTGCGGGTTTGGAGTGTTAGGGTTAAGCACCTCTGCTCTGGGGAGGGCTAGTCTGCGGTGGTGGGAGGGTTAGGGTTAGGCTGCGTTGGTGGGAGGGATAGGGTTAGGCTGCAGTGGTGGGAGGGATAGGGTTAGGCTGCGGGTTTGGGGGGTTAGGGTTAAGCACCTCTGCTCTGGGGATGGTTAGGGTTAGTCTGCGGTGGTGGGAGGGTTAGGGTTAGGCTGCAGTGGTGGGAGGGATAGGGTTAGGCTGTGGGTTGGGGGTTAGGGTTAGGCACCTCTGGGGAGGGTTAGGGTTAGGCTGCGGGTGGGTGGGTTAGGCTGGGAGGGTTAGGGTTAGTCTGCGGTGGTGGGAGGGATAGGGTTAGGCTGCGGGTTTGGGGGGTTAGGGTTAAGCACCTCTGCTCTGGGGAGGGTTAGGGTTTGTCTGCAGTGGTGGGAGGGTTAGGGTTAGTCTGCAGTGGTGGGAGGGTTAGGGTTAGTCTGCGGTGGTGGGAGGGATAGGGTTAGGCTGCAGTGGTGGGAGGGATAGGGTTAGGCTGTGGGTTGGGGGTTAGGCACCTCTGGGGAGGGTTAGGCTGCGGGTGGGTGGGATAGGCTGGGAGGGTTAGGGTTTGTCTGCAGTGTTGGGAGGGATAGGGCTAGTCTGCAGTGGTGGGAGGGATAGGGTTAGGCTGTGGGTTGGGGGTTAGGCACCTCTGAGGAGGGTTAGGCTGCGGGTCGGTGGGTTAGGCTGGGAGGGTTAGGGTTAGTCTGCGGTGGTGGGAGGGACAGGGTTAGGCTGCAGTGGTGGGAGGGATAGGGTTAGGCTGTGGGTTGGGGGTTTGGGTTAGGCACCTCTGGGGAGGGTTAGGGTTAGGCTGTGGGTGGGTGGGTTAGGCTGGGAGGGTTAGGGTTAGTCTGCGGTGTTGGGAGGGATAGGGTTAGGCTGCAGTGGTGGGAGGGATAGGGTTAGTCTGCGGTGGTGGGAGGGATAGGGCTAGGCTGCAGTGGTGGGAGGGATAGGGTTAGGCTGCGGGTTTGGGGGGTTAGGGTTAAGCACCTCTGCTCTGGGGAGGGTTAGGGTTTGTCTGCAGTGGTGGGAGGGATAGGGTTAGTCTGCGGTGGTGGGAGGGATAGGGTTAGGCTGCAGTGGTGGGAGGGTTAGGCTGCGGGTTTGGGGTGTTAGGGTTAAGCACCTCTGCTCTGGGGAGGGTTAGGGTTTGTCTGCAGTGGTGGGAGGGATAGGGTTAGGCTGCGGGTTTGGGGTGTTAGGGTTAAGCACCTCTGCTCTGGGGATGGTTAGGGTTTGTCTGCAGTGGTGGGAGGGATAGGGTTAGGCTGTGGGTTGGGGGTTAGTCCACAGTATTTGTAGACTCCTGCAAGGGTTCTAAATTCGGCTAATTACTTCACGGTGTACTGTTCACGTTTTTTGCGCATCACTTGGCACTTTAATAGTTTTATTTGGGAAACATGGAATCTACGGGGTATCGTACCTCTAATTTCCCACCTTGAGAACTACTATGTCTATCAGATGTTGATGCAGAAAGGATTCTAATCAAGGATAAACTGTCTGCTGCTGCAGGGAATGACACTAATGAACAACTTTTTCTACAGTTGATGAAATTAAAGAAACGAGAGGTAGATTTCTATTTGCATGGAGTCTCCCTCTCGGACTATTACAGAGATAAAAAAAATTCCTAGAGGCTTTAGAATAAAGAACTCACCAACAATTGGACGAAACAACCCCTCCTTTTGCCCCAGATGGGTGGCCGTTCTAAATAAAGCCTCCTTTGATTTAATTTTATTGGTAATAGAAGAGGCTAAAAGAGAACTCGAAGTTGTTCGTGAAAAGATTAAAAACTTTGAAGTAGTGAATTTAGACACTCTTGCCAATGATACAGATAATGGTTGGATTACAAAATTACAACTACAAATTGAACAATATCGAAGTGAGTTAGGGGTCTATTCACGTACAAAACGAAATCAGAATTGCTACTTATCACTATACATCGCATCGCTTCGATGCGATGTATAGCCGTGATAAGTAGCAATTCATGTATACTTACCTTTCCGACGATGCGCTGCGGTGTCTGGGGCTCCCACGGTGACGTCTTCTCCGGCGGTCCCTCTCTGCGATGCGCGGGGTCCAGCGACGGATCCCTTTGCGCATGCGCAGCTTGATGACCTCCCGGCAGGCCGCAGTGGTTGCTGGGAGGTCGGGGGGCGGAGCCAGCGCGAGGTGCAGAGCAGCGATCAGGGAAGCATTGAGCTTCCCTGACGTCTCCGCACCGCAGTTCAGGTTACGCCGTCCTGAGATGGCGAACCTGAACTCCATGGAGAAGCGGAAAGCAGAGCTTTCCGCACCTTCATGAATCGCACTCACCATACAAAGGTATGGTGATGCGATTCAGGCACAGAGCGGGGGTACCGCTGGAGAAGTCAGAGACTTCTCCACGGTAACCAGCTCTGTGAATTGCGGTAAGCAGAGAAAAGCCCTGTTTACCGCAAAACAGGGCTTTTCTCTGCTACATGAATAGACCCCTTAGTAAGTTTTAAAACAAAGAAATTTACAGCAGTGTCTAAGGATTATGAAGAGAATCGTGTGTACTCTTTATCAGGCTTTCAGCGTTATCAGGGAAGGCCAGGACAACCGCGCTATCAGAGAAAACCTAGGACATTTCCTCAGGACACAGACGGCTCTAGTGCTACGTCTCAAAGTGATTCAGAAACAGCGTCTACTAGTAAGGTTACAGGTCGGATCCCTTTAGGGGTCAAAACCAGGGCAAAAAAGGACACCCTGGTAGAAGAAGGACCAGAAGAGGAAGAGAATGTGAAAGGAAAAGGAAAAAAGCCTTTAAAGAGCAAGAAATTATTTACAACCTATCTTTAAAGCCGCTGTCGGAATCTGAAGTAAGTGTGTTACAGCGTGGTTTAAGTTTTGTCCCTACTACTTCTTTTCACAGTTTTGATAGTAGAGTTGATTTGGCTCGTTTTAACAGGCAGTTAAGACTGAAGGAATTCTTCAACAATAAGACGAGCAGTAATGTCAAAGCTTCTAACTGTCCTGTGCATGTTAAATCGACGTTTGACCCTGTGTCTATTAATCCTGCAATTCGTGCTTACACACGGACCCTTACTAACGAAATAGACAGCATCACAAAACAAAAGGTGAAGCATGTCAGCAATTTGTCTACTAGTGAATATTTGGCTTTAAAATCTTTATCCACCAGGACTGATATTGTTATCCGTGCCGCGGATAAAGGAGGCGGTATTGTAATACAGGACATTGGGGACTATTTATGCGAGGCATATTCACAACTTAATGATCAGAATGTATATGTGAAATTAACTAATGATCCTACTAATACATATGCTAAGAGGCTTTGTGAAGTGTTACAGCAGGCAGTGGATAGAGGTTTTATTGATATGGAAACTTTTCAAGCTCTATATGTTACTTCTCCTTTAGTGCCACTGTTTTATACTATCCCTAAATTGCATAAACATTTAAGAAAGCCTCCCGGTCGTCCTATTATTGTAGCCATAGGTTCTCTGTTTAGTCATGTTTCAAGCTTTTTAGATTTCTTTTTACAGCCTGTGATTCAGCAAGAGGTTACCTATTTAAAAGATACTTATTCATTTTTGGAGAAATTGGCCAATATACCATTATCAACGACTGATTTTTGGTTATGTACAGATGATATTGTAAGCCTGTATACGAATATCCCCCATGATAGGGGTTTAGTTGCTGTACAGGATCTGTTAAATGACAATTCATTTTACTCTGGTCCCCCTGTAGAATTGTTTTTGGAGCTATTGAAAATGGTTTTGACTAGTAATTACTTTCTATTTAACAAAGAGTATTATCTACAAATACTCGGGTGTGCGATGGGGTCCCCTGTGGCCCCTGCTTATGCGAATGCTTTCATGTTTCATCTTGAACGTAAACTTTTTTTGGAAGTCAATGAATATCGCTGCAATATCCCGTTTTTTACTAGGTATATAGATGATATCTTCCTTATATGGACAGGGACCAAGGAAAGTTTTATTGAAATGATGACGGATATTAATACTAAAGATGAGAATATTATATTTACTTTTAATATTCAGAGAGATAGCATTCACTTTCTAGATGTTAAAGTAGATAAAAAAGATTTTGGGTTTGCCACTACAATCTATAGCAAACCTACGGATTGTAATAAATATTTAATGGCATCTAGTTTTCATCCGGCTCCCCTGAAGAAAGGGTTACCTTTCTCTCAGCTGCTCAGGGTACACAGAATATGCAGTGATCCTAAGGAAGAAATAATACAGATGGATCGCATGATACATAAATTCCTAGAGCGAGGTTACTCAAATAGCTTATTACAAAAAGCAAAGATTAAAGCATTGGCAGCTCCTAAAATTAAACCCTCAGAAACAAATAAGAATAAGACTGAGGATTGCATTGTTTATGTTAATCAATTTTCAACAGCAAGTAAAAGGTTAACATCTTGTGCAAAAAGGCATTGGCCAATTATACAGTCTGATGGGGATTTGTCTTCAATTGCTGATAAACGTTTGATGCCATGTTTTCGCAGAGGTCGCAACTTGAGAGACATGTTGGTTCATTCAGATGTTTCTGATTTTTCTGTGAATAGATCTAGTAATTTCTTATCTAGAAAACCAGGCAATTATCATTGTCTGGGCAGTACTACTTGTATATATCTTGAGCAAGGGGATACGTTTTTTCATCCCCATACTGGTAAAGCGTACAAAATCAAACATTGTCTCACATGCACCTCAAGGTTTGCAGTTTACTATATCAAGTGCCCTTGTGGCTTACTTTATATAGGTAAAACTTCCTGTACGTTCAGAGAACGCATGGCACAGCACCGTAGTGCAGTGAAACTTATTCTTGAAGGTAAAACAATTGAACATAAAAACCACAGAGAGAAGCGCTGTCACTAAAAGTATTAATATATTTTATTAAAATGACCTTAATCACATTTAAGAATTATGAGAAAAGCTGAACATCCTGTGACTTTAAGAAATACTTTAGCAGCAACACATCAAAACATGTAACAATTTGTATTCCTCACTGGAGGCCTCCTTTGAAACAATGTATCAATCTACCCTCTATATAATATATAGTAACTCTTATAATTGAAAGGAATTCCTTAGAATAAGCTCCACGCGTGGGCTGATTGAAACACTTGAGACCATATATTGGTAGAGGGTTTGAGAGTTCATCCGTGATGTATATAGGAATTATTCACATTGATATCATCCGCTCAATTATTTGTGAGATCCCTATTAGCCCTTAGTTCCCAATGATGCCGTCCAGAATTGACAAGCTTTTCTTAGGAAGCTTATGGTAGCACAATAACAGATTAAGCATATACCGCTATTTTGAAGTCTGTTATCATACTTAACCCAACTTTTTATTTTTTTATCTGGATTTTTCTAGGCTAATTTAAATAAATCATCTAATTCCTTGGAATCAGGAACTGTGACTGTCAGTTTGTCTTGTGGGAGGAAAACGACTGCTGATTAGTAGCGTCCTCCAGGGGAAGCTTTAGCATATCCCTTATAGCCAAAATGAGGGGTTCAATACCCTGTGTAGGGGTGAAGTCCCCACTTATGGGATCTCCATCATCCTGTATATCATCATCAGTATCTGATAGGAGTGCAGGAAAAATATTTGTATATGTGCACCTGTAGTAGACAGGGGGGGATGTTTAGCAGCTAGATGTAGTTCCTGAGTTTTATTGGCATTTGCAGTCAGTTGAGATGACATATCAGACATCATAGTTTTGATAGCCTCCAGCCAGGAAGGCTCTCGACTCTCCCCCACATTGTGATCAGCATTTTGTGATGACTGACTACACTGCTCACGTGATATGGAGTCAGATCAGAGAGGGGAGAATCTGGCATTACATACACTGTATTACTTCTGTTTCACCATTTTGAAAAACAGATACAATACACATACAACACAGACTGATTACAATACAACTCTGCCCCATTCCATGCAAGAGGAGACCCCAGCGCACCCAACACTGTACAGCCCCAGTGAGGCTGTCAGCAGTTTGTGTGTATATATATATATATATAAATAACACTGATACGGTCAGTAAACTGTGCACCAGTAGCGGCTCTCCCCCTCTACACCCGGTACCAGTGATCCAGTGAACGTGTGGAGGAGCTGTCTAAGGTTGCTGCTTATGGAGAGGAAGGTGCCAAAATGCCGCTGAGCCTGCTCTGATGTAGCTCCGCCCCCGTAATGGCCCCGTAGCTACTAATAATGTTTATGCTGGCTATGTCTCCCACACCATTTGTAGCCTCACATAAATGTTTGTACAATAACGCCAGCCAGTCTCACGTAGGTGCTCCAGCGGGACCCCCCCCAGGAGGGACCTGTGCGCTTCACCTGCACCACTGCCGCACAATGGACAGGGGAACCCCCCTAGCGGGGCCCCTGGTTTGTACTCACCACCGACGATCACCTTCAGGCTTTGTTAGGGGTGTGCGGCATGCTGCGGCTGCTAAGGCACAGGGCAGTGGTCCTGCAGTGAGAAAGCGGCTCTGCACCCCACAAGGCCAGTGACCATCCCCCCTATTACTCCCACGGTGCAGGTATGCTGTTGCCCAAACAGCATACAAAAAGAATTTTGTTTTTTAAAGAAATTGAAGAAAAAACTCTAGAGCTTGCAGAGTGTGCATCCTCTCCTGAGGCCACTTTTTTCTAAACTGACCTGCAGGAGGAGGCATAGAGGGGAGGAGCCAGCACACCCAGTTGAAGAGATTTAAATTGCACTGGCTCCTTTGGACCCGTCTATACCCCATCCTACTAATGTGTTCCCCAATATCCCTTATGGATGCTAGAGAAAGAATACTTAAGTGTCTGTAAATGCACAGCGCTGATGAGACAGGCGGCTTTACAGAGGAGACAGTGCCCTGCAGTTCCAAAGATCAGCGCAGCTAGTGAAACTGGCGTCCAAACGCTGGCAGGGAGTGAGGGAGAGAGATGCAGCTCCAGGGCGGGAACACCAGCAGTAGATGGCGCCCAGAGCTGGGGGAGGGGCTACAGGTCAGCGCATTATCCCCTATGCTGGACTTCACCAACGTGTACTGTGGAGCCTATTGTAAACGGATTTTGGTAAATCCGACCTGTGCTCTCTGCCCTGGAGGATATAGTGGGGTCCCTGTGTGGCACAGTATCCACGCCAGCAGTGCGGTTCATCTCCTGGGACCGCGACCGGATCGCGATTTACCGGCAGATTCCACCTGAGGACCTCTTACCTCCTCCCCATTGTGCAGCCACCCGATCCTGGAGAGCAGCAGCGGTGGTGCCTGAAAACTGGTGTGCCACCGCTACAAGTACCCCAGAACCCGGCCGCGGGAGTATGCAGTGCCGCTGAGGGAGGTGATGGAGCCGCAGTACAGCATATCATAAAGACATATAAAGTGCTGCGGCCCTTGAAGTCTTCTAAAAAGCTCTTTTCAGGGCTACCTAGCGCAGCTCCAGTGCCTGGAGACGGGGCTATAGAGGAGGCGGTGCAGTGCATCCTGGGAACAGTCAAAGCTTTAGCCTGTCGGTGCCTCGGATCAAGATCCAACTCTACACCCCCGATGTTATTCCCTGTGAAATACCAGTGTACCCCGCTGCAGAAAGTTTTATTTTTTTTCTAACCTCTAGGAAATACTTTGTGGTTCGTGCTTCACCATTACTCCACCATTCCAGAACAGCAATTACTGGATTCGACCCATAAGTTTCCATAACAAAATTATTTAACAAAAACAATATGATAATGCGTTTTATCTTTTATCTGTTTGACTGAAATCAGTGCTGGCAACATCTAGACTAAATTGAATATATAGGAAATATTACATAGAAAAATATATAGAAGAAAATAAGATTTTAAACCTACCAGTAAATCTATTTCTCCTAGTCCGTAGAGGATGCTGGGGACTCCGTAAGGACCATGGGGTATAGACGAGCTCCGCAGGAGATAGGGCACCTAAAAAGAACTTTGACTATGGGTGTGCACTGGCTCCTCCCTCTATGCCCCTCCTCCAGACCTCAGTTAGAGAACTGTGCCCGGAGGAGAGGCAGGATTTAGCAATCCAAGGGCAAGATTCATACCAGCCCACACCAGTCATACCATGTAACTTGGAACATACATAACCAGTTAACAGTATGAACAAACGACAGTAACGGTCCAAGACCGATTCCAACTGTAACATAACCCTTATGTAAGCAACAACTATACACAAGTCTTGCAGAGTTTCCGCACTGGGACGGGCGCCCAGCATCCTCTACGGACTAGGAGAAATAGATTTACCGGTAGGTTTAAAATCTTATTTTCTCTTACGTCCTAGAGGATGTTGGGAACTCCGTAAGGACCATGGGGTTTATACCAAAGTATCCAATCGAGCGGGAGAGTGCGTATGACTCTGCAGCACTGACTGAGCAAACGCTAGGTCCTCATCAGCCAGGGTATCAAACTTGCAGAATTTAGCAAAAGTGTTTGACCCCGACCAAGTCGCCGCTCAGCAAAGCTGTAATGCCGAGACGCCTCGGGCAGCCGCCCAAGAAGAGCCCACCTTCCTAGTGAAATGGGCTTTAACCGAATTTGGTACCGGCAATCCAGCCGTAGAATGAGCCTGCTGAATCGTATTACAGATCCAGCGAGCAATAGTCTGCTTCGAAGCAGGTGCGCCAATCTTATTAGCAGCATACAGGACAAACAGAGCCTCTGTTTTCCTAATTTTAGCCGTTCTGGCTACATAAATCTTTAAAGCCCTGACTACATCCAGGTATCTGGAATCCTCCAAGTCACTCGTAGCCACAGGCACCACAATAGGTTGATTCATATGGAACGAAGAAACCACTTTAGGCAAAAATTGCGGACGTGTCCTCAATTCAGCTCGATCCACATGAAAAATCAAGTAGGGGCTTTTGTGTGACAAAGCCACCAATTCAGACACTCGCCTTGCTGATGCCAAGGCCAACAGCATGACCACCTTCCAGGTAAGAAATTTCAACTCAACCTTGGTAAGCGGTTCAAACCAGTGTGATTTTAAGAACTGCAACACCACGTTCAGGTCCCATGGTGCCACTGGAGGCACAAAAGGGGGCTGGATGTGCAGCACTCCCTTTACAAATGTCTGGACTTCTGGAAGAGAAGCCAATTCCTTCTGAAAGAAAATTGAGGGGGCCGAAATCTGTACCTTAACAGAGCCTAATTTCAGGCCCATATCCACTCCTGTCTGTAGGAAGTGGAGAAAACGACCCAGATGAAAATCTTCCGTAGGCACATTCTTGGACTCACACCAAGACACATACTTTCGCCAGATACGGTGATAATGTTTTACCGTCACCTCCTTCCTAGCCTTTATTAAAGTAGGGATGACTTCTTCCGGAATCCCCTTTTTCGCTAGGATTCGGCGTTCAACCACCATGCCGTCAAACGTAACCGCGGTAAGTCTTGAAATACACAGGGCCACTGTTGCAACAGGTCTTCCCTGAGAGGAAGAGGCCAGGGATCTCCTATGAGCATCTCTTGTAGATCCGAGTACCAGGCCCTTCGAGGCCAATCTGGGACAACGAGTATCGTTTGTACTCTTCTTCGTCTTATGATCCTCAACACTTTTGTGATGAGAGGAAGAGGAGGAAACACGTAGACCGATTTGAACACCCACGGTGTTACCAGCGCGTCTACTGCTACTGCCTGAGGGTCCCGAGACCTGGCACAATACCTCCGAAGCTTTTTGAGGCGTGACGCCATCATGTCTATTTGAGGAGTTCCTCAAAGACGCGTTACGTCTGCAAAGACTTCTTGATGAAGTTCCCACTCTCCTGGATGGAGATCGTGTCTGCTGAGGAAGTCTGCTTCCCAGTTGTCCACTCCCGGAATGAAGACAGCCGACAGAGCGCTTACATGATTTTCCGCCCAGCGAAAGGATCCTTGTGGCTTCCGCCATCGTGACTCTGCTTCTTGTCCCGCATTGGCGGTTCACATGAGCCACTGCTGTGACATTGTCTGATTGAATCAGAACCGGTAGGTTTCGAAGAAGACTCTCCGCTTGTCGAAGGCCATTGTAAATGGCCCTGAGTTCCAACACATTGATGTGTAGCCAGGACTCCTGGTCTGACCAAAGACCCTGACATTTTTTTCCCTGTGTGACCGCTCCCCATCCTCGGAGGCTCGAGTCCGTGGTAACCAGGATCCAATTCTGAATTCCGAACCTGCGACCCTCCAGGAGGTGAGCACTTTGCAACCACCACAGGAGGAACACTCTGGCCCCTGGGGACAGAGTTATTTTCCGATGTAAGTGCAGATGGGACCCGGACCACTTGTCCAGAAGGTCCCATTGAAAAGTCCTTGCATGGAACCTTCCGAAGGGAATGGCCTCGTAGGCCGCCACCATTTTTCCCAGAACTCGAGTGCATTGGTGAACTGACACCCTTTTCGGTTTTAGCAGGTCTCTGACCATGTTCTGGATGTCCTGGGCTTTCTCTATTGGGAGGAAGACCTTCATTTGTTCCGTATCCAGTATCATACCTAGGAATGGTAGTTGAGTTGTCGGAATCAACTGTGACTTCGGTAGATTTAGAATCCAACAGTGTTGCTGGGGCACTCTCAGAGAGAGCGCCACACTGCTCAGCAATTTCTCCTTGATCTCGCTTTTATCAGGAGATCATCCAAGTATGGGATAATTGTGACTCCATGCTTACGCAGGACCACCATCATTTCCGCCATTATCTTGGTGAAAATCCTCGGGCCCTGGAGAGTCAAACGGCAACGTCTGAAATTGGTAATGACAATCCTGTACAGCGAATTTCAGGTATTCCTGATGGGGGGCATATATGGGGACATGAAGGTACGCATCCTTTATGTCCAGAGACACCATAAACTCCCCCTCCTCCATGTTGGCTATTATCGCTCTGAGAGATTCCATTTTGAATTTGAATCTTTTTATGTACAGGTTTAGGGATTTCAGATTCAAAATAGGTCTGACCGAACCGTCCGGTTTCGGGACCACAAATAGGGTTGAGTAGTAACCTCTTCCCTGCTGGTGCAGGGGAACCTTGATTATCACTTGCTGTATACACAGCGTTTGAATTGCAGCTAACACTATGTCCCTTTCCGATGTGGAAGCTGGTAGGGCCGATTTGAAAAATCGGCGCGGGGGCACCTCCTCGAATTCCAATTTGTAACCCTGGGAAACTATGTCCAACACCCAGGGATTCAGGTGCGAACTGACCCAGACCTGACTGAAAAGTCGAAGACGTGCCCCCACCGATGCGGACTCCCTCAGGGGAGCTCCAGCGTCATGCTGTGGGTTTTGGAGCAGCCGGGGAGGACTTTTGTTCCTGGGCACCTGCCGAAGCAGGTGCTCTTTTGCCTCTGCCCTTACCTCTGGCGAGGAAAGAGGATACCCGATCTCTTCTGGACTTGTGCGACCGAAAGGACTGCATCTAATAGGGTGTTACTTTCTTTTGCTGTTGGGGAATATATGGTAAAAAATTTGATTTACCTGCTGTAGCTGTGGAAACCAAGTCCGTCAGCCCATCCCCAAACAATACATCACCCTTATAGGGTAGTACTTCCATATGTTTTTTGGAATCCGCATCACCCGTCCATTGGCGAGTCCATAAGGATATTCTCGCTGAGATAGACATGGCATTGGCCCTAGAAGCTAGCAATCCAATGTACCTTTGAGCATCCCTCATAAATAAGACTGCGTCTTTTATATGGACTAGAGTTAAGAATATAGGCCCTCATTCCGAGTTGATCGGTCGCAAGGCGAATTTAGCAGAGTTACACACGCTAAGCCGCCGCCTACTGGGAGTGTATCTTAGCATCTTAAAATTGCGACCGATGTATTCGCAATATTGCGCTCACAAACTACTTAGCAGTTTTAGAGTAGCTCCAGACTTACTCTGCCTGTGCGATCAGTTCAGTGCTTGTCGTTCCTGGTTTGACGCCACAAACACACCCAGCGTTTGCCCAACCACTCCCCCGTTTCTCCGGCCACTCCTGCGTTTTTTCCGGAAACGGTAGCGTTTTCAGCCACACTCCCATAAAACGGCCTGTTTCCGCCCAGTAACACCCATTTCCTGTCAATCACATTACGATCGCCGGAGCGATGAAAAAGCCGTGAGTAAAAATACTATCTTCATAGCAAAGATACTTGGCGCAGTCGCAGTGCGAATATTGCGCATGCGCACTAAGCGGAATTTCACTGCGATGTGATGAAAAATACCGAGCGAACGACTCGGAATGAGGGCCATAGTATCCTTATCCATATTATCAAATTGATCTGTCAGCTCATCTGTCCAAGCGGCAATTGCGCTACACACCCATGCCGACGCAATTGTCGGCCTTAGCACAGCACCTGTATGAGAACAAATACACTTTAAGGTAGTTTCTTGCCTGCGATCTGCAGGGTCCTTAAGGGCCGCTGTGTCAGGAGACGGTAGCACCACTTTCTTGGACAGGCGCGTCAGGGCCTTGTCCACAGTGGGGGTGATTCCCAAATCTCCCTGTCCTGCTTAGGGAAGGGGTATGCCATATAAATTCTTTTGGGGATCTGCGGTCTCTTTTCCGGAGTCTCACAAGTTTTCCCAATGAATTCATTTAATTCATGAGATGTGGGAAAGTTAATAATCTGTTTCTTTTCCTTAAACATGTGTACCCTTGTGTCGGGGACCGAGGGATCATCCTCAACATGCAACACATCCCTTATTGCCACAATCATACACTGAATGGTTTTAGTCACCCTAGGGTGCAATTTTACTTTGTCGTAGTCGACACTGGAATCAGAATCCGTGTTGGTAGTAGTGTCTTGTGTTAAGGGACGCTTTTGAGACCCCGACGGGCCCTGAGTCGGTCCAATCCGAGGATTGACCCCTTGATGTCCCCCCTAATTCAGCCTTATCAAGCCTTTTATGTAAAGTTGCCACACTTGCATTCAACATATGCCACATGTCCATCCAATCCGGAGTCGGCACAACCGACGGGGACACATCACTCATTTGCTCCACCTCCTCCTTGGAGAAGCCTTCCGCCTCAGACATGTCGACACACACGTACCAACACCCCACACACACAGGGATTAACCTATAAGGGAACAAAACCCCAGCCAGGCCCTAAGGAGAGAGAGAGAGTATGCCAGCACACACCAGCGCTTAAAAACACTGGAAAAAATATGACCAGATAGCGCTTTTCTATATATAATATACCAATTCCCACTCACTGCATCGCTAATGTGCCCCCCTCCTCTTTTTTCCAGCCTGTGAAGTTCAGCAGGGGAGAGACCAGGGAACCAGCGTTTTCCTCATGCAGCTTCTGTGGAGAAAATGGCGCTGGTTAGTGCTGAGGATCAAGCCTCGCCCACCCGACGGCGGGCTTCGGTCCCAGTGATTTTTCAATTAAAATGGCGGGGGATCATAGATTTACTGCCTCCGCAGCCTAATCAATCTGCATGTGCCCAAATGTGAGGTTTATTGCTGCCCAGGGCGCCCCCCCCCTGCGCCCTTCAGTGCTGCTCTGTGTGTGACTGGGAGCAATGGCCTTACCTCATGAAGATCTGATGTCTTCTGCCTTCTCATCCGGCTTCTATCTTCGGCATCTGTGAGGAGGACGGCGGCGCGGCCCTGGGACGAACCCCAGGTGAGACCTGTGTTCAGACTCCCTCTGGAGCTAATGGTGTCCAGTAGCCTTAGAAGCAGTGCCCAACTTGACAAGCCAGCTCTGCTTCTCTCTCCTTGGTCCAACGATGCAGTGAGCCTGTTGCCAACAGGACTCCCTGAAAATAGAAAACCTAACAAAATTCTTCAACAGAAAACTCTGGAGAGCTCTCTGCAGTGCACCCATTCTCCTCTGGGCACAAGATCTAACTGAGGTCTGGAGGAGGGGCATAGAGGGAGGCAGCAGGACAGGGTAGGGGAATGGTGCAGGGCACAGAGCAGGGGAGGCAGCAGGACAGGGTAGGGGAATGGTGCAGGGCACAGAGCGGGGGAGGCAGCAGGACAGGGTAGGGGAATTGTGCTGAGCACAGAGCGTGGGAGGCAGCAGGACAGGGTAGGGGAATGGTGCAGGGCACAGAGCGGGGTAGGCAGCAGGACAGGGTAGGGGAATGGTGCAGGGCACAGAGCGGTGGAGGCAGCAGGACAGGGTAGGGGAATGGTGCTGAGCACAGAGCGTGGGAGGCAGCAGGACAGGGTAGGGGAATGGTGCAGGGCACAGAGCGGGGTAGGCAGCAGGACAGGGTAGGGGAATGGTGCAGGGCACAGAGCGGTGGAGGCAGCAGGACAGGGTAGGGGAATGGTGCAGGGCACAGAGCGGGGAGCAAGCAGGACAGGGTAGGGGAATGGTGCTGAGCACAGAGCGTGGGAGGCAGCAGGACAGGGTAGGGGAATGGTGCAGGGCACAGAGCGGGGTAGGCAGCAGGACAGGGTAGGGGAATGGTGCAGGGCACAGAGCGGTGGAGGCAGCAGGACAGGGTAGGGGAATGGTGCTGAGCACAGAGCGTGGGAGGCAGCAGGACAGGGTAGGGGAATGGTGCAGGGCACAGAGCGGGGTAGGCAGCAGGACAGGGTAGGGGAATGGTGCAGGGCACAGAGTGGTGGAGGCAGCAGGACAGGGTAGGGGAATGGTGCAGGGCACAGAGCGGGGAGGCAGCAGGACAGGGTAGGGGAATGGTGCTGAGCACAGAGCGTGGGAGGCAGCAGGACAGGGTAGGGGAGCAGGAGTATAACAGGGGCTGATGGCTCCTGATGTATGAGATACACCAGAGAGTGTGGAGAGAAGTATAATAGGGGCTGATGATTCCTGACTCCCCCACTGGGTTGATACATTTCCCTCATTGGTGTGTACGGACAGAGGAGGGTGTAGGATAAGAGATTGCTGTAGTGACTGAGTAAGGAGAATATGTGACTCTTATCTATAATAAGTGATTATTACTCACCTGTGCTGATATCTGTAAAGATTTCCTCCTCCTTACACTGCTGATCACCCCTCACATACATCTCTTCTTCTCCCTCTGTATCTTCTGCCTTCATATCAGTTACATACGTCTCTTCTTCTCCCTCTGTATCTTCTGCCTTCATATCAGTCACATACGTCTCTTCTTCTCCCTCTGTATCTTCTGCCTTCATATCAGTCACATACGTCTCTTCTTCTCCCTCTATATCTTCTGGCTTCATATCAGTCACATACATCTCTTCTTCTCCCTCTATATCTTCTGCCTTTATATCAGTCACATACGTCTCTTCTTCTCCCTCTATATCTTCTGCCTTCATATCAGTCACATACGTCTCTTCTTCTCCCTCTATATCTTCTGCCTTCATATCAGTCACATACATCTCTTCTTCTCCCTCTGTATCTTCTGCCTTCATATCAGTCACATACGTCTCTTCTTCTCCCTCTATATCTTCTGCCTTCATATCAGTCACATACGTCTCTTCTTCTCCCTCTGTATCTTCTGCCTTCATATCAGTCACATACGTCTCGTCTTCTCCCTTTATATCTTCCGCCTTCATATCAGTCACATACGTCTCTTCTCCTCCCTCTATATCTTCTGTCTTCATATCAGTCACATACGTCTCTTCTTCTCCCTCTATATCTTCTGCCTTCATATCAGTCACATACATCTCTTCTTCTCCCTCTATATCTTCTGCCTTCATATCAGTCACATACGTCTCATCTTCTCCCTTTATATCTTCCGCCTTCATATCAGTCACATACGTCTCTTCTTCTCCCTCTATATCTTCTGCCTTCATATCAGTCACATAGGTCTCTTCTTCTCTGTATATATCATTTATCTTCCTATCAGTCACATACGTCTCATCTTCTCTGTCTATATCATTTATCTTCCTATCAGTCAGCTGTTCCCCCTAAATAGATCAGAGAATATAAAGTGTAATGCCTGATGTTATTACTTGAGAGGAAACAGTATAATATCAGTGTATGGGACACACAGCTGCTCTGCACATCATATAACTTTGCATCTGGACAAACTATGCTGCACTACAAGGGGGCACATACATTTATTGTGATTGTATGCAGGGTAAATACTGGCTGCTTTGACACGAAGCCCAACAACTACTGAGCAGTTCTATTCTTACAGAGTAAATGTGATTTGATATTGGACACGCTCCTCCCAGATCTGCCCCCGGCACTGCAGCACGGTGTCACCTACTTGCTCTTATTTGCTTCTCTCCCACCTCAGTATCAGCCCAGTGACAGTCACTTTGGTATATTGGGGAGACCCTAAAACCCACCTACCTGATCCTCCTGTGGGGTCCTGTGATTCTCCTCTGTACAATCCTGGGAATACAGAGGACGGGGACATCTCTCTGGGGTATCTCTGTTACTGGGCCCATCTGTAGGAGACACACAGTGACTGAGTACAGTGTATATATGTGATTATCAGATGATGTGTATATAGGGGCCCCCATACCTGCTCTCCCCTGTACAATACATGACAGTCTCCTCTTACCCAGTGATGTGAGGGGCCGGTGATTCTCCATCATCACGTCCTTGTACAGACCCCTGTGTTCCTCTATATACTCCCCCTCCTGCATGGAGACATAGTGACATCCTGGCACCTTATAGGAACCTGACACACACAGTGATACAGTCATCACCCAGACACATCCCCTGGTGTTACTGTATAATGCCCCATTTCCAGCAGTCACCTCTCCAGTCATCACCCAGACATATCCCCCGGTGTTACTGTATAATGTCCCATTCCCAGCAGTCACCTCTCCAGCAATCACCCAGACACATCCCCTGGTGTTACTGTATAATGCCCCATTCCCAGCAGTCACCTCTCCAGTCATCACCCAGACACGTCCCCTGGTGTTACTGTATAATGTCCCATTCCCAGCAGTCACCTCTCCAGTCATCACCCAGACACATTCCCTGGTGTTACTGTATAATGTCCCATTCCCAGCAGTCACCTCTCCAGTCATCACCTAGACACAACCCCTGGTGTTACTGTATAATGTCCCATTCCCTCTCCAGTCATCACCCAGACACATCCCCTGGTGTTACTGTATAATGTCCCATTCCCAGCAGTCACCTCTCCAGTCATCACCCAGACACATCCCCAGGTGTTACTGTATAATGTCCCATTCCCAGCAGTCACCTCTCCAGTCATCACCCAGACACATCCCTTGGTGTTACTGTATAATGTCCCATTCCCAGCAATCACCTCTCCAGTCATCACCCAGACACGTCCCCTGGTTTTACTGTATAATGTCCCATTCCCAGCAGTCACCTCTCCAGTCATCACCCAGACACATCCCCTGGTGTTACTGTATAATGCCCCATTCCCAGCAGTCACCTCTCCAGTCATCACCCAGACACATCCCCTGGTGTTACTGTATAATGCCCCATTCCCAGCAGTCACCTCTCCAGTCATCACCCAGACACATCCCCTGGTGTTACTGTATAATGCCCCATTCCCAGCAATCACCTCTCCAGTCATCACCCAGACACGTCCCCTGGTGTTACTGTATAATGCCCTATTCCCAGCAGTCACCTCTCCAGTCATCAGCCAGACACATCCCCTGGTGTTTCTGTATAATGCCCCATTCCCAGCAGTCACCTCTCCAGTCATCACTCAGACACATCCCCTGGTGTTACTGTATAATGTCCCATTACCAGCAGTCACCTCTCCAGTCATCACCCAGACACGTCCCCTGATGTTACTGTATAATGTCCCATTACCAGCAGTCACCTCTCCACTCATCACCCAGACACGTCCCCTGGTGTTACTGTATAATGCCCTATTCCCAGCAGTCACCTCTCCAGTCATCACCCAGACACATCCCCTGGTGTTACTGTATAATGTCCCATTACCAGCAGTCACCTCTCCACTCATCACCCAGACACGTCCCCTGGTGTTACTGTATAATGCCCCATTCCCAGCGGTCACCTCTCCAGTCATCACCCAGACACGTCCCCTGGTGTTACTGTATAATGTCCTATTCCCAGCAGTCACCTCTCCAGTCATCATCCAGACACATCCCCTGGTGTTACTGTATAATGTCCCATTCCCAGCAGTCACCTCTCCAGTCATCACCCAGACACATCCCCTGGTGTTACTGTATAATGTCCTATTCCCAGCGGTCACCTCTCCAGTCAGCAGCTGAATGATCTTGTTGGTGAGTTTCAGGATCTTCTGGTCATTGTGCCTCTCATGTATCAGTGAGTGAGGTGGAGGCACCGTGATGGGGCTCTGGGTCCTGCTCAGTCCTCCTGACACAAAGAGACGGCTGCTGGGTGTCTCACACTCACCGGATGTCTTCCTCACTACTGTGTAATCCTGTGTATTGGGGACGACATCAATGAAAAGTTCAATTAAACTCCACCTAAATGGGGCTGATTATTCGGGTGTTCATGGTGCATAATATACAAGCGGAGTCTATTTTTTTAAAATATGTTTTCATTGAATCTGAAGCGTATTGAACAAAAGATCAAAGAGATTTAGGGGTATATGCAATTGCGGTCGAATTCCCGAAAATGTCGAAAAACGGGACATTTTGGCCAAAAAAAAAATAATCGACAATGCAATTCAGTACTTTTCGTCAAAAAAACGGACTTTCCAAATTCGACTTTTTGAACTTCGACATTTGTCAAATTCGACATTTCTGCAATGGTACAAATGCGGCAATCAACAAAAGTATATTCAATTGAAGTTTGTAAATTCGACAACAGTGCTTTTAGACAGTAAATTCGTCATTTTCAAACCGCCACACTTTGGTGGCGGAATCTAATAAAAAAAAATTAAAACATTTTTTTTTTGGTGTTTTTTTTATTGGTAATATCATATCTATTTATATTAGAAGGGATTAGGTACTTGGTTTGTCTATTTTGGAGGCACAAGTATTATTTATATATTTTTTTAAAATATATATATATATATATATATTTTTTAATGGAATGGTAAAAACCCGAAAAAAAATTGCGTGAGGTCCCCCTCACGCAATGCCACACCGCGGGTGACCCCACCGCTGACCGCAAAGTTCCCACCATTGAAACTAATGGAGGGAGCTGTGCGATGCGCTGTCTGAGTTCAGAAGCGCAGAGCCAATCAGGTGAGTGCCACGAAGTAGCGCTTCCTGATTGGCTGAAGAGACCTTTCTGTGACAGGAGTCACAGGGGGGGGGGTCTCTGTATTCGGGGAAAGGGGTCCCATGTGTAAACATGGGACCCCTTTCAGTCCGCCTGGTCCAGGTGTTCGTTTTTTTTTTTTGCCAAGTACGTGTAATCTGGACACTGGATCAGGTGAGTATAATTTTTTTCACAGGTACCCCGGATTCTTCAGTGACGAGGGGGGCGTGGCAGTCGGCGGGTCAACATAGGTAAGTATGTGTGTGTCGGCAGGTGTGAAATAAAGTTTTACTTTCACGGTGTGTGTCTCCTGTTTTTATTTGGTTATTTTTTTTCCAGTAGAACTACAGGTACCAGCGGGCCCGTTTTTCTCCCGCATGCTGGTACTTGTGGTTCTCCAAGTACCATCTTGCGGGGGAGGCTTGCTGGGACTTGTAGTACTACTGGAAAAAACAATATTCTTTCATTTTTGTCAAGGCTATCAGACCCCCATCCGCAGCCCTTGGATGGTGGGGACAGCCTCGGGCTTCACCCCTGGCCCTTGGGTGGCTGGGGGGGGACCCCTTGATTGAAGGGGTCCCCACTCCCCCAGGGTACCCCGGCCGGGGGTGACTAGTTGGATATTTAATGCCACGGCCGCAGGGCGCTGTATAAAAGTGACCCCCGGCTGTGGCATTATCTGTCCTGCTAGTGGAGCCCGATGCTGGTGTAAAAAATACGGGGGACCCCTACTCTTTTTGTCCCCCATATTTTTTGCACCAGCACCAGGCGCAGAGCCCGGTGATGGTTTTAAAAATACGGGGGATCCCCTGTCAGTTTTTTCCCCGGATTTTTAGAACCAGGACTGGCTCGAAGAGCCCGAGGCTGGTAATGCTTGGAGGGGGGACCCCACGCAATTTTTTTTCGGGTTTTTTCCCGTTTTTTAAAAATCGGATCAAAATCCGTCAAATCGTCCGTTTTTCGACAGCGGGACTGTCGAATCCGTTTTTTATTGAATATGTTGAATTCCGGCACCCACTTGCCGGAATTCGACGGTCGAATTGTGTCGAATTAAAAAACGGGTGAAAAATTTACGCGATTTGCCGCTAATTGCATATACCCCTTAAGACGGAGATAACACGCAGAGGAAGGCAGCAGAGACAGTACAGAAATAAGACAGGCACAATAAAATCCCTCTGTCTTGATCCAGCTGTGGGACACTGCCATGACAAGCAGGTCTGACAGATCAAGGAGGGCTCCAAAAAAAACCTTATACCCACCTGTAGAGTTGGGAGAAAAAGGCAGAAGAACAAATCAGAGACAACAGAATTCTGTGGTATTCAATCTCTCAGAACATGTGCTGACATCGGCTGAATTGTCTCTCCTCAGTAAGGGACTGTTATTTGTATCCACATTGCTACAGAACAGCTTTGATTGACAAGTAGATATGCACCGCCTTGGTAGGCAACTTAGACCTAAAGATTATTTTTCTCAAACACCCCTTGGTTCATCACAACAGAATATCGCTACCTCCGACAATACCACATGCATACTAAATAGACCTAGCAGGTTTGATCCACCTGTTACCAACTCATCTATACAGACCTTCATGAGGGTCCTCAAAAGAGACACTGTACCTTTTACTGATCAACAAAAAATCTCTTATAATATCTCCTTGGATGAAAGGAAAGCCATTAAAAAGTTACAAACCTGGTCATCAGAGCGGCAGAATCGCCTTGCTCAATTAAAATTACTACTTGAATGAAGTCAATAGTCAACTATCGGACCCAGGCTGCTATTTGAAATTAGACTATGACCCAACTTGTACTTACAAGAAGGAGATCGATGCTGCCATCAAGTTAGGATTGAACATTGGATACATCAACACCAACACGGCTGATTTTTTAACACACACCCATCCGAAAATACAGTTTTTGTACACTCTGTCCAAGATCCATAAGACCCTAACACCCCCCCCCCCTTCCCCCCATTTCGGCCAGGTGCTCACTCTGCCAACCACTCTCACAACTAGTAGTTTTTTTTATCTGCAACCACTTGTAAGAAGATTGGACAGCTTCATTGAAGATACCACTGATATTTTTTAATCGATTGGGAAACATCACAGACATTATACAAGATTCCCTTCTGGTGACTTTGGATGTCTCAAGCCTATACACCAACATATCACATGAACTAGGCGCCCGGGCATGCAGAAAATTGCTGTCTGATAACGAAAATTACTTTGGACCACCTCTGGATTATCTTATGCTACTCATCAACTTAATTCTCAACAAGAATTACTTTGAAAATCGATTTTATCTTCAAAAACAGGGAACGGCGATGGGGTCCAACATGGTCATGTCATATGCCAAAATCTTCATGGCAGAGTATGAGTGCACACACATTATGGGAAATACCCAATTCAGGAAATATATCCATTTCTATGTGAGATACATAGACAACCTGTTCCTCATCTGGCAGGGAGGTGAGACCAAGCTGTTGGAATTTGTCAATTGATAAAAAGGGGGGAACCTGGATTGCACATCCTAATACTAAAGATATCAAGAGGTGCTATCATGCTGAGACTTCTAATACACAAATATAGTGGAAAAAAGGGGGGAACCTGGATGTGCAATCCAGGTTCCCCCTTTTTTCCACTATATTTGTGTATATATTGTACACTGGAAGGCAAGGCTTCCTTCCTCTGGATTGGCACTCCTCCCATTCACCCTCAGGTGTTTTAATTAGCTGGGTTCCTGCATTTCAGATCACACATTGATAAGGCCCTATTTAGAGGTAAGTCCTGTATAAATTTATAGAATGTGATAATATTAGGGATGTTAGGGACCCATGTGATGAAGTCACCTGGCCGCGGTACATGGGCCCGCATATTTGCGCAAATGTGTGCTAAGAACTTCAATTATACTCCATGTTAATTGTGAGGGTTTATTTAAATTATTAAAAGATTCAGCCTCACGTTTAGCTCACATCACATACATTTTTTAAATGTGTCAGTTACTAAACATGATGACAAGATCTCTACATCAATATATAGCAAGGACTCCTATAGGAACACTTTACTTTTAGCCTCAAGCTTTCACCCAGCACCACTCAAAAGAGGCCTACCATTTTCACAACTCCTTAGAGTAGCCCGCATCACCTCAGACCCGGATAAAATTCCGACTACCTCAGATGCTATGTGTCAATGTTTCCTTGAACGTGGTTACCTCAAGGACAAAACTGGAGAAGCCACTGCAAAAACTGGACGACTCAAGAGGCAGGATCTTCTACTTAAGAAATCCAACACAGAGAAAATTGGTCCTGATAAACTCAATTTCTGCAGCATGTTCACGACAGCCTCCCACTACATCTGCAAAAAATTCCTTGAACATGGACATCTTATTGCAAGTGACCCAACTTTAATGACAACTGTGGCTGACAAACCAAGATTTGCCTATAAGCGAGGACCGAACCTTAAGGACCTCCTGGTAGTCACAGATTACTCAAAAAGAAACCTGAAGAAAAACACTTCCTGGTTGGCAATAAGATCTGGAGTGTTTAAATGTATTAGATGCTCCAAGTGACAACTCTTATTGGTAGGAAACCATTTCATCAACCCGAACGATCAGAGAAATCACACCATTAAGCATCGTCTTGACTGTAATAGCAAATTTGTGATGTATGTATTGATTTGTCCGTGCAATTTACTGGAAAGACAAGTAGGCTGCTCAAAGAAAGACTAAGTCAACATCGTTCATCCATTAAAAAGAGACTCAACATCTCCACAGGACTCAGAGACCTAACGAATTTACCAGTACGAGACATTTCAAAACAGCCAAACATACGATTAACCAGCTGAAATGTTGTATCATTAACCATGTCCCGCCACTCAAAAGGGGAGGTACAGGAATAAAATGCTGATCCAAAGAGAACTTCAATGGATCTACAGACTCAAATGCCTGGCCCCTGATGGACTCAACGACGACTTCAAACTGGGTTGTTGCTTGTAATACACACTTATGTGTCATACCATTGTTTGCTTGATCTGAATTCTGCTGACTTTTATACCACCACAGCCATTTCATCATGTATATCAACTTCTGCATGCTTTAACATTATGTTGACACCTGTGTCACCTCTGCTCTGTGAGCGTCAGGTTTGCATCTTTACTTACACTGTGGTTATTGATGGGCTATGTGTGTTGACTCTGACACAGCTGTGTGTACTTTTAACTGAATGGGCTCACGCTGTATGCTTACTACTGTTGTGATTGTTTCACTCTCATGCATCCGACTATCCAAAAGATATGACAGTGATACAGCCATACCACACTTGAAATGCCCAGGAACGCTCCTGGGAGTTAAGCAGTGTTGGGCCTGGCCAGAACCAGGATGGGAGACCCCCTGGGAATACCAGTTGCTGTAATAAGCTTTCTGGCCGTGATAGGCTTACATACTTGCTATGCACTCAGAGGGGGGAATTCAAATGTGTTAAAAGTCAGTTGGGTGTCTGTTTTTTCCTATTAGATAGGAAAAAACAGAAACCCAACTGACTTTTCAAACAAATGAATATCCCCCAGACACTTTTGTCGATTTGCGCACCTCCGTGTGCTTATTGCTGCTGTAATATTTCGGATTCTGGTCATTTCGCTCCCGTTTTGAATGTGACTTCAATACAGCCATACCACACATGCCCAAAATTCCGTCTGATTGTGGAAGATAAGCAGTGTTGGTCCTGGATGGAAGACCCCCTGGGAATACCATGTGCTGTAATGCTAGTTTTTTTCATTGGTGACGTAACCTGATACTACTAAACTTATTCAGCAACAAGAGCGTTATACATTGCTATGTTATGCTTTGGTGTTGTTCTCTCATTGCTTTATGTCCATTGACTTTCTGGACCTATCAGGGACAGTGTCTCCGTGAACTGCGCTCCTTCTGTGGTTTAAGCTATTATACACTGGCCTCTTTCTCTTGGAGTTCTGTTTTTCATGTGTTTCTCTTTTTTATGCATTTCACTTTTATATTCATCACTGCCGATTATTACTCTCACTCACATCGCTTTCTATCTACTGCACTCTGTGTTTGGTTCAACGCTCAGCCGGCTCCGTGATCACAATGTACACTAACTAACTGACAGCACCGATTCACTCTCAGCACTGAATCTGGGGGCGGATCTAACATTCCTAATCCCGCCCACAAGGATGCAATGAAGCAGCCAATGGGCTTGCGAGTAGCCCAGATGTACAATGACAGCATGGGAAGTGTTTGTGCACATTTGCCTATAAAAAGACGCTGAGAGCTGGATTTCATTAGCCTCTGAGGAAAAGTACTAGAAGGCGGATGAAACGGCTGTCAGGTGCAGCTGCTGCTACATGGATACTGTGTGTAATGCAGTGGCGGATCCAAGGGGGGAGGTTATCAGGATGAGGCTGCTGCAGTCGTCAACCCTCCCACGTGCAGCTATGATTGCCCAAAGCCCAAGTGTGGAGTGAGCGGGTTATGTGCCCTGGCTTCATGACAGTCCCTTACAGCAGCGCCAGTTTCGACTCCCGGCAACGTCGCACATCTGCTGTAATGAGGACGCGACCCTGCAGCAGACTGACAGAGGAGCCGGGAGAAGAAAGCAGGCTTTGCTGCTGTGAGGTGGGTGGACGTCGGGGGACAGGGACAAGTGGATGTCGGAACGGGACGGGGGACAGAGGGCACTATATACAAACATACTGGCAGGAGCTGAGGGGTCTATAACAAAAAATAGAAAAGTGGGAACACTAGAAAAAACAAAATCAGGTGGACCACTCAAACAAAAATGGGGACTATAACAAAAATAATTACAGAAGGGGACGCTGTAACTAAAAACAGACACTCGCCTTGTCCCCTACCAGGCCTGTCCCCGCACACTCACCCTGTCCCCTACCAGGCCTGTCCCCGCACACTCGCCCTGTCCCCTACCAGGCATGTCCCCGCACACTCACCCTCTCCCCTACCAGGCCTGTCCCCACACACTCGCCCTGTCCCCTACCAGGCATGTCCCTGCACACTCACCCTCTCCCCTACCAGGCCTGTCCCCCGCACACTCACCCTGTCCCCTACCAGGCCTGTCCCCTATCAGACCTGACTCTGCACTCTCGCCTTGTCCCCTACCAGGCCTGTCCCCGCGCACTCACCCTGTCCTCTACCAGGCCTGTCCCCGTACACTCGCCCTGTCCCCTACCAGGCCTGTGCCCACACACTCACCCTGTCTGCTACCAGGCCTGTACCCGCACACTCACCCTGTCCCCTACCAGGCCTGTGCCCGCACACTCGCCCTGTCCCCTACCAGGCCTGTGCCCGCACACTCCCCCTCTCCCCTACCAGGCCTGTCCCTGCACACTCACCTTGTCCCCTACCAGGCCTGTGCCCACTCACTCACCCTGTCCTCTACCAGGCCTGTCCCCGCACACTCACCCTGTCCCCTACCAGGCCTGTCCCCGCACACTCACCCTGTCCCCACACACTCGCCCTGTCCCCTACCAGGCATGTCCCCGCACACTCACACTCTCCCCTACCAGGCCTGTCCCCCGCACACTCGCCCTGCCCCCTACCAGGCCTGTCCCCTATCAGACCTGACTCTGCACTCTCGCCTTGTCCCCTACCAGGCCTGTCCCCGCGCACTCACCCTGTCCTCTACCAGGCCTGTCCCCGCACACTCGCCCTGTCCCCTACCAGGCCTGTGCCCACACACTCACCCTGTCTGCTACCAGGCCTGTCCCCGCACACTCACCCTGTCCTCTACCAGGCCTGTTCCCGCACACTCGCCCTGTCCCCTACCAGGCCTGTGCCCGCACACTCACCCTGTCCTCTAGCAGGCCTGTCCCCGCACACTCACCCTGTCCCCTACCAGGCCTGTTCCCGCACACTCGCCCTGTCCCTACCAGGCCTGTGCCCGCACACTCCCCCTTCTCCCCTACCAAGCCTGTCCCTGCACACTCACCTTGTCCTCTACCAGGCCTGTTCCCGCACATTCGCCCTGTCCTCTACCAGGCCTGTCCCCGCACACTCACCCTGTCCCCTACTAGGCCTGTCCCCGCACACTCACCATGTCCCCTACCTGGCCTGTCCCCGCACACTCACCCTCTCCCCTACCAGGCCTGTCCCTGCAAACTCACCCTCTCCCCTACTAGGCCTGTCCCCGCACTCTCACCCTCCCCCCTATCAGGCTTGTCCCCGCACACTCACCCTGTCCCCTACCAGGCCTTGAAATATTTATATATATACACACACACACACACACACACACACACACACACACACACACACACACATATAAACCTGTGACAGCTGCTATTTATTTTCCACAAGAATAAACAAGTAAATTGTTTAAAAATCATACAATGTGATATCCTAGTTTTTTTTCTTCTTCAGATTCTGTCTCTCACAGTTGAAGTGTACCTATGATGGAAATTACAGACCTCTCATCTTTTTAAGTGGGTCAACTTGCACAATCGGTGGCTGTGTGAATACTTTTTTGCCCCACTGTACATGTGGGCGTTATACACAGGTGAGCGGGAAATACATGTGGGCATTACGCACAGGTGCAGCGGTATATACATGTGGGCATTACACACAGGTGCAGCGGTATATACATGTGGACATTACACACAGGTGCAGCGGTATATACATGTGGACATTACACACAGGTGCAGTTGTATATACATGTGGGCATCATACACAGGTACAGCGGTATATACATGTGGGCATGATACACAGGTGCAGCAGTATATACATGTGGGCAATATGCACAGGTGCAGCGGTATATACATGTGTGCATTATACACAGGTGCAGCGGTATATACATGTGGACATTATACACAGGTGCAGCGATATATACATGTGGGCATTATACACAGGTACAGCTGTATATACATGTGGGCATTATACACAGATGCAGCGGTATTTACATGTGGACACTATACACAGGTACAGCGGTATATACATGTGGCCATTATACACAGGTGCAGCAGTATATGCATGTGGACATTACACACAGGTGCAGCGGTATATACATGTGGGCATTATACACAGGTGCAGCGGTATTTACATGTGGACACTACACACAGGTGCAGCGGTATATAAATGTGGACATTATACACAGGTACAGCGGTATATACATGTGGGCATTATACACAGGTGCAGCGGTATATACATGTGGGCATCATACACAGGTACAGCGGTATATACATGTGGGCATCATACACAGGTGCAGAAGTATATACATGTGGGCATTATGCACAGGTGCAGCGGTATGTACATGTGTGCATTATACACAGGTGCAGCGGTATATACATGTGGACACTATACACAGGTGCAGCGATATATACATGTGGGCATTGTCGAAGTCAAAAATATTACATAAAGAGAACATAGAAACTACACACATTTAAGTCGCTATACTTGCAAATACGCACAGCGAGCACAGCCATATTTGGTAACACACGCATTTACATGGACATGCCACAGAGATGGATTCAACACTTATTTCATACAGTACATAATTATAATAATATCACATGCAGCATAACTTGCAAATCGACGGACAACACGACAACTCATGTCCTTTTCACAATGCAGCAGCCTGTGGCTCCGCCTGCTGGTGGCTTGAAGTCAGTCTCTTATGCTGCATATGTCTCTGTGCTACTGATCAGTAAATGTGTATAAGGATCTGCAGAGGTTGTGCTCTTCCTCTCCTCTACCTTTCATGACATATGAATAAGGATTCTACTATGGAGTAAAAAGCTGTTTCGTCTCAAGGATCATTGAACTTTGATGTTCTACATGCAATAAGATCTCATATCTATGTGAGTGGACCTAAGCAAACACAAATACCATTTGATATCAACAGGGTTACGCTATGTCTGTACTTGTTTATTTATTTTAGTGTCATTTCATCTATATATGAACTACCACATGGAATCGAATACTGCTGTATACTGATTGTGTAAGCATTTTTTCATTGAGGGTGTGGAGTAGCGCCACGTGGAGTCACAACTATTTAGTATTGAATTCTGTTTGAATCACGGTGAAAGGTTCTTTTTGGCCTCCAAGGGCAGCTATTAATATTCAAGCGCACAAGGGGGATTGTTTTTCTCGCTTTACTAGTTTAGGATAGACATTGAAATGTTAATTAACCTGTCCCACTACCCTCTTGAACAGGCATATGAACCTTTGTTGATATGCAAATTAGAGACTTTAAAGGAAATGCATTCATTCAGTAGGTGTGTACTGTGTGGGGGTTCTATGAGAGTCAAGTGATATATATTATATAAATATATTATATATAATATTATTATAATAATTATGTGTATATTTATATCATTGTATGTTCTGCAAGATAGCTATCCAATCTGAATCATATCATTTAAATTATTGATTATTGCTAGAGTCATTATAGATCTGTGTGAAATAGGATACATATGTTGCTATATAGGTAAATTTATAGGTAAATTTGAACTAACAGTATTTTAAGGAAGTAAGTTTATACAGAACAAGTTGTGTCTAGTGGGCAATAGTAATTAGTATTGTTCACATTTATAGAGCTGTGTGATTTACTGCGGACGCAGGGTTTTGTACACGTGTCTCAGACAAAGTACAGGACTGCGCACGCAGCGTAAGAGACACGCACGATCGCGTGCTTATGCAAATTGCGTAAGAAGTACGGTCGCTAAGTACAAATTACACAATAGTTCGTTTAGTTTAAAGGTGGGACAGTAGCCACGCTACAATAGCACCAAACCACCCGGTTTCTAAAGAAATTTAGTATAAAAACTAAATTTAGTATAAATATTTTTTTTAAATTGCCTCTGGGGTAAAGCTGCCAACTTGAATGAATCCTAATTTTCTGTACAGAAAAATAAAGTGTATTTGAGTGAGCGAATGCAGGAGTGAGTGGATACTGAACCCAAGAACTGAAGTGGTCTAGGTGGTCTAAGCTAGGTGGTCTAGGTGGACACACTGGGTTAGTAGAGGCCCGGTGGCGTAGGGTTCGCAACCCTGCATTATTAACTAGGTGGTCTTAGTGGACTGAATGGTATCCCATACAACTCTTAGTGGTCTGAAGTGGTCTAGGCTAGGTGGTCTACAGCAATCGTAGGGCATATAGATAACTAGTATCTATAGGCTGTGCTATTGCATCACATGTCCGTTTGTTCTGCACAGCGCAATGTGATATTATTGTGTCATATGCGCTGTGGAATCAGTGTGAGATTCATTTCTCTCTGCAGCCTTTCAACTTCCCGTCCCAGAAAGCTAAAGTTGCTTATATAGTATCTCTCCTGACAGGCTCTGCTCTGGACTGGGTGTCACCTCTGTGGGAAAGAGCCGATCCCCTACTTGATAATTACTCTGAATTCCTAGTCTCCTTCCGGAAGATTTTTGACGAACCCGGAAGGACCACATCGCCTTCTATTGAGATAATGCGTCTCCGGCAAGGGAACCGGACCGTCGGTCAGTACGCAGTACAGTTTCAGACCTATGCCTCTGAACTCCGGTGGAACGAGGAAGCATTAGTAGCCGCCTTCTGGAGTGGTCTAGCAGAGAAAATTAAGGATGAACTGGCTACTAGGGATTTACCACTCAAGTTGGACGATTTGATTTCCCTGTGTACCAAGGTGGATCTGCGTTTCCGAGAGCGACAATTGGAAAAGAATCGAGGGGAACGTTCGAGATTTTGTCCTCTGCCACCTACTTCTACCTCTCCACCTGAGGTGACTCAAGACGAGCCTATGCAAGTTAATAGGGCTCGCCTCATGCCTGAGGAATGTCAAAGGAGACGCAGGGAGAACTTGTGTCTGTATTGCGGAGCTTCCGGCCACTTGATGGCTTCCTGCACTCAGCGTCCGGGAAACTAGACCTCCTAACCAGCCGTGGAGACACTAGGTTAGGAGTGTTGAATTCGTCTCCATCTCACTCTGAACCAGCCTTTGAAGTTACCTTGACCTTGCCGCAGGGTCCTAAAAATTTCCATTCTCTTCTAGATTCGGGAGCCGCTGGGAATTTCGTCACAGCAGATGTGGTGCAGCAATTTCAGTTACCTACAGTCAAGATTCCTCGTCCGATTTCTCTTTCCGTTGTGGACGGTAGCAGAATATCCAGTGGAATTGTCACCCAACAGACTCTCCCTCTTCAGTTATGTGTAAGAGCTCTCCATAAGGAGTTACTTAATTTCTTAGTTATTCCAAAGGCTACTCATGATATTGTTTTAGGGCTTCCGTGGCTCCAGAGACACAACCCAAGAATTAATTGGGAAAATATGCAAGTTTTAGCTTGGGGAGAGACCTGTTCCCGTTCCTCTCTTCCTTGTATCAAACCTCTGAATAAATGCAACCTGGAATTTCATCCTAATTCCGCCTCAGTATTCTTCTTATTCCGATGTCTTTAGCTAGCAAGCAGCAGAGGTTCTTCCTCCTCACAGATCCTGGGACTATCCTATTGATCTTCTACCTGGGAAAACACCTCCTAGGGGGCGAGTATACCCTCTCTCGGCTCCTGAGACAGAATCCAAGTTGGAGTACATTAAGGAAAATCTGGCCAGAGGGTTCATCCGGCCTTCCACGTCCCCGGCCGGTGCAGGGTTTTTCTTTCTACAGAACAAAGATGGAGGTCTTCGCCCTTGCATCGATTACCGGGGTTTAAATGAAATAACAATCAAGAATCGTTACCCATTACCCCTGATCTCTGAGCTTTTTGATCGAGTTAAGGGTGCTTCAATCTTCTCCTAATTAGATCTCAGAGGAGCATATAATCTGATCCGGATTAGAGCGGGTGATGAGTGGAAAACGGCTTTTAACACTCGAGATGGGCATTTCGAGTATCAAGTTATGCCCTTCGGCCTTAGAAATGCGCCAGCTGTTTTCCAGAACTTTGTGAATGAAATCTTCAGAGATCTACTGTATAAATCGGTCGTAGTATATCTAGATGACATCTTGATTTTCTCGTCCTCTATGAAAGACCATCGTTTGCAAGTTCAAGAGGTGCTTAAGAGACTGCAGCAACACCACTTATACTGCAAGCTTAAAAATGTGTTTTCGAACAGCCTTCTATGCCTTTCCTGGGGTACATAATTTCAGGCTCTGGGTTGGAGATGGACCCAGCCAAGGTACAATCGATCCTCAATTGGCCCAAACCCAACCCTCTTAAATCTATACAGCGATTCTTGGGCTTTGCAAACTTCTATCGAAGATTTATCAAGGGATTCTCTGCTATAGTGGCTCCTATTATCGCTCTTACCCGGAAGGAGGCTAATCCTAGGGAATGGTCACCAGCGGCTGAAGCAGCGTTCCTACACTTGAAACAGGCCTTCACTACGGCTCCAGTTCTAAGGCAACCTGATACCAACAAAGCCTTTGTATTGGAGGTTGGCGCTTCTGCCGACGCTGTGGGAGCAGTCCTCTCCCAGAAGTCGGAGGATAACAAGTTGCATCCATGCGGATTCTTTTCCAAAAAATTTCTTCCAGCGGAGAGGAATTATACTATAGGGGAGCAAGAACTTTTGGCCGTAAAGTTAGCTCTAGAAGAGTGGCGGTATCTCTTGGAGGGAGCCAAATTCCCCATCTCTATTTTCACTGATCATAAGAACCTAATCTTCCTCAGGAATATCCAGTGTCTGAACCCTCGCTTAGCTCGGTGGGCTATGTTCTTCACCAGATTCAACTTTGTTCTTACTTTTAGACCCGGGGTTCAAAACCAAAAAGCAGATGCTCTCTCCCGGTCCTACTCCTCAGATGACTCTAAGGACTCACCTCCTCCTCAGCCGGTATTAGAGACTCGAAATTTTGCTTTGACTAAGATTCAACCCCCAGTGGGGAGGGTGTTCATTCCTCTCTCTCTCCGGAAGAGGTTGTTATCCTGGGTTCATTCTTCACGGTTTTCCGGTCATGCTGGAGTCCACAAGGCGACTGAATTTATTCAGCGCTCTTATTGGTGGCCTACTTCAAAGTCTGATGTCTCTACCTTCATTGCCTCCTGTACCAAATGTGCACAACACAATCTAAAACACTCAGTCACCTGCAAGGTTTGCAAAACTAATGGGAAACAGTCTGCAGGTATAAACCTGGGGATTTCTGGGTAAGAAATTGCCAGTGCAACATCTCTCACACAGTACTGTGTGTGTGTGTGTGTGTGTGTGTGTGTGTGTGTGTGTGTGTGTGTGTCAATCTGTGCTCCACAGCCTTGAATCTACAGCATTCTGTTCCAGTTTATCTGCAAGTTCCTAGAATTCCAGGCTTCTTCACTTCACTGACTGAATCCTCAGTTCTCAGCTCCAGCATAATCCTCTCAGAAGTCCTATGAAAAAGACTTTTATCCAGCCTGCCCGGTTTATCCTGTGGAAAGCTACCGACACCAAAACCCAAGCCACAACTCCAGATATTCATAATCCAAGCCCCGTGACAGAGTGTCAGGGTGCAGACTTCTTTGCAAAATTGGAAAGGGGTCACAGTAGCTAATCTTAGATAGTGTGCTATTGAACATCACAAGAATAGTGTTAGGCGCAGAGAACAACAGGTGGAGAGGTTGAGGACGGTAAGTATACTGGCACATACAGGAAAGACCCATCAGTCCGAACCCCAGATCCCTAATGGTCAATAATATGTTACACTTGTAGGAAGGAAGGGCATTTTGCCAGAGATTGTAGGAGTAGTAGGACACATAGTCAATATAGATCCCCTAGACAGAAAACACAAGCCACATTATTAAACACATAGACGGGACCAAGGGACATATAGTAAGGAATCATAAGCCATATAGAAAACACAGATTCGGTTAATGGGAAGAACAGAATAAATGCAACTTACTAATGTTACATTTCACTGTTCTAGATGCATGTCCATCACAGGTAGAGAAAATTAACTCACAGATACCGGGTTCCCTATGAACTTAGGATGGACAGGACACTGGAATAATGGCTAGGATAGTCCAAGTAAAGATAAGACACACAGAATTTTTTTAAGGGGTAAAGACCAAGTAGAGAATCACTTCCCCATAGTGCCCAATCCAGTTGTCAAATTTTTATAAAATCTTCTTCACCTCTACAAACTCATCTGTCACCAACCTCTATTTCTATTTCTCTACAGTTTTCCTCTTCATCTTCTGCGTTCACACAGGGTGGTACAATACATGGATCCAAGTACAGTTCAAACACCACATGCCTAGGTCCTTCAGAGTTCTGCCCAAACCCAGTATATCTCAACAGCACGATGACACCAGTATTACTGCAGTGTGCCTTGTCATGCACAAAGGGTGGAGAATGGGAATACTGGTGAAAATAAATTTTGTATATACACTGATATGCCTGTTGGTGAATGGCAAACCTGACATTTTCTTTTTCATTTTCTTCTTATTTCTCTCCTCTAGAGATGTTTCTTTTTTCTTTCTTTTTTTGAGTTATGCTCATGGTACTCTACATTGCAAACACACGATAGTTAAATTAAGATACAAAAATTTGTGTTCCCTGCAGGAAGAGGCAGTCTGGAGGACAAAGGGGTATGGCCAGGAGTCCTCAGGACTGTGGGCAGGTGGACACGGTACGCCAGTAGCCCCCAGAGCATACCTTCCAAGTCTAGCTGAGGCGGCACACGGTCTGACTCTTCTAGGCAAAGAGGGTAGGTACAGGCTGATGAGAGCCTACTGGTGTGCGCCAGGATTCTATTCTCATGCAGGTAAGAGAGCAATGACCTGTCTTACTTGCTTGAGGAAGAATATTGGTAAAGCAATACCAACAGAACCATCCCATATCGCTCCTGCAGACGGATCTTTTCAGGAAATACAAATCGACTTCGTACAGTTAACACCCTTTAGGAATTATTGTTATGTATTGGTGTGCACTGATGTTTTCTCAAACTGGGTAGAGGCATTTCCTGCCGCCACGGATGCTGCTGTGTTTACCGCAAAGAAAAATTGTGCAGAAATTTGTGTGTAAATAATGGTACCCCTAGAAGTAGGAGCAAAGCTTGAAATTGTACTATTGTGATCATAGATACTGCCACTAGTATTATGTAGCTTCGGAACCACTCCCAGATCTTCAATCGACGAATCACCCTCTTCGAAATTTGTTTTTGTTTTGGTATTTGGGTCTTTTTTTGGGGTTGTTTTTGGAAGACAACCTCATGTCATGATTGATCCGCACAATGATCAGAAATACACCAATGAGGTGACAGTACAGTACCTTGTTGAGCTGAGCCAGCATTTGAGAACTTGACAAAAGAACCTGAAACTGTTGATTGCTGGTATGCCAAATGCTAACTGTCTTGATTGTGAACCAAGAGACTGTGTGATTGTTCTTACGCTCAGGTTGCCTAATAGACAGGTGGGAAGGACCATACCAAGATTTGTTGACAGCATTAAAGGTCGCCGAAAGAAAGACTTGGGTCCACTCGTCCCACTGCAAGAAGGTCGCTGACCCGGAGAGAACTCGTGACAAAGTAGTTTATTGCTCACATTCATCGAGTTTGTGAACTGTGTGTTTGAAGTGAACTGTGTGTTCCACGTGAACTGTGTGTTCAAAGAGCAAGGTGGAGAGCAAAGTGAACTGTGTGTTCCAAGTGATCTGTGTGTCCAAAGAGCAAGGCATACAGAACCTTGTATCACCAGAGACTCTGTTCCGTGAAGACTGAGAGGCGGCACTGTTGAACACTACCTGAGCGTACTAAAGGACTGCAGAAAGACCAGTCATTGTAATTGATTTGTTATGAACAAGAGTTGTTTTGTTCTATTTCTCTTTTCTCTCTTTCCCGCTGACAAACATTTTCTTTCAGGATATTCTATTTTTGCGAGGTTTTTGTATGAGGAGTCGAGTGTGGGACTGGAACTGGTTCTGTAGGAAGGAGTGATTTCCTTATAGGATCCCAAGATTAGCCGATCAGTTTGTTAAAATCAGAGAAAAACCAAAGGTCTAGTAGTTATGGAGTTGAGATGTAATCAGGAACAGTCAGACAATGGCTATTCACACATTGCAGATAAAGAGCTCATTAATATATGTGGAAGAAAGGTTTATGAGTGGCTCTCCCCGAACTCCGAAGGTTTATGTTATTTAGGAAGGACACTACTTATAACCCTTGTTCAATGATTAAACAGACCTAGCATACGTTCCAGAAATGGAAACAATGTTCAGAAAATGATAGGAATATGTAGATCATGAAAATTTTATATGTCACTGTCACGATTTGTTTGTGTCTTCTTCACCTACCCAGCAGAACCTCAATTGAATCCAAACATCAGTGTACAAAGACGTAGGTACATGTATGTGTGAAATATTAGTTGCTAATCAGACATTATAGGCCAAAGCACTGTCCCAGCATACTCTATAGGTTGAATGTTGTCCCACACCCAACCAGTGGTCCCGTGACCGCCGAGTGCATATAGAGGATGTCTCGTCCTCCTCCCTGTCTTCCCCAAATATAGTCAAGTGTCTGATTTGCGAAATGCATACATACTTGTGTCTAGGTCACCGATTACGGTATGAAATATATTTTTCTTATGTTAATAATTGATGGCAGTTATTGTTTACTGCCAAAGGGTGGACTGTCGAAGTCAAAAATATTACATAAAGAGAACATAGAAACTACACACATTTAAGTCGCTATACTTGCAAATACGCGCAGCGAGCACAGCCATATATGGTAACACACGCATTTACACAGACATGCCACAGAGATGGATTCGACACTTATTTCATACAGTACATAATTATAATAATATCAAGCGCCAGACATCATGATAATTTAAAATTACCTAATGAATTAATTTCATGAATGTGTATTATTTGAACGGAACCAGATACACCTGTCATGTTTACTATTAAAACAAGCAGATTGGTGTGTAGATTCATTTGATACTTGTTATTAAGTTGCGGGACATTGCAGCGGATAATTATGATTACATGTATAAAAGCTAAAATCACTTCTATTTGAACAATAGAAGTTCCAAACAGTAAACTCAGGCCAGCCCCTTTGGACGTCCACAAGGGCTGAGCATGTTCAGCACATACTAAGAAACTAGTGACTCAATCATGAATGAGAAAGAGACCCCTCCCCCAGAAACTAGTTAACACATTTTGCTGGTCACACAGGAAGGTAGTTCCTGTTTCTTTTGGTCTCAGAGTTAGTTGCTTTTTGGTCTCAGAAGAAGATGAAGTCTCAGCATGATTTTACAGAGGAGAGAGAGAGAGAGAGAGTCATATGGAGACAAACTTATATGAGAAAGATATGGTATTGTATCGCTGGCATGTAACTGAAACTGCATATAACTGTATGTAATTATATGTTCTAACTGTTTACTGTGTGAGTTGTATTCATGTAACTATAGGTATAATGTACTTTGTAATATATATTGAATCCATATCGTTTTAACAACAAATATATACATCAATGAGCTTTGGAACTCAGATAACGTGTGGGTGTATTGTTTTCTCTTATGGGATGCAGTGTTGTGCAAAGTACAGCGCACATTCATGGGATATGGTAATAAGAGTTGCAGGCATTTACAATATATATTAGAGCGGGCATTTTAAATATTTGTGAGAAATCAAAATGGCATTCTTAGCATTATACACAGATGCAGCGGTATTTACATGTGGGCATTATACAAAGGTGCAGCGGAATATACATGTGGGCATTATACACACGTGTTTTCGGTATATACATGTGGACAATATATACAGTACAGCAGCATATACATATGGGCATTATACATCATTTAGTACATGTGTGTTATGCACACCAGTGCCTGCAGGAATGTACTGGTGTCTGAACTGTTATGCACACCAGTGCCTGCAGGAATGTACTGGTGTCTGAAATGTTATGCACACCAGTGCCTGCAGGAATGTACTGGTGTCTGAACGGATAGGGATGCAAAACAAATGAACTCACAGACAGACTGGGGAATATGACATTACGTACACAGAAGGTGATAGGGTAACAAAAGAAACACAAAGTGAACAGAGAAGCCCAGAGGCTAAGAAACTGGGTGTCTCCCTATTATTAGGAATGCTCAGATGGAAAAAGCAAGATGTTGTGTTTTAATACGTAGAGAACCCGAAATGCTGTTGCTAAGGGCAACAGCAAAACCCTAAAGGGTTACCAACGGGTGTGGCAGTAAACTCCTTGGTCAGAGATGGAATGATAGACACAAGGAGAGTCTCCACAATCCTAATCCTCACTTGCAGTGCACAGGTTCAGCTTACTGCCACTAAACTGACACCTAAACACCTTGCACAGTGAGACAGGATTTAGGCAGGCAAGTCTGAGAATACAGCCGCAAACTTGCTAAGTTCACAGAGTAGCAAAAGAACCCCAGCAAGTTAAACGACTGACTCCAGTCTTACTGCTAGGTCTGGATTGGCAGAGTGTAGTACCAAATCCCCAGGCCTATTTGCAGTAAGCAACAACAAATACAAAGCTGCACAGTACTGGCTAACTTTCAGGAACTAACTAACCAACAAAGATTCAGCAGCATCTGCTTAACCTGAGAAGAGGGTTTATAAAGCAGGTGCTGTCCACGCCCCACTCAGACCTCACAGACTGTGAGCACAAAAACCAGCACCGGATTCCCTGCCGTGCACAGAGCCTGTAACCACTGCACAGCAAAAGACCCGAACCGGAGTATCAGCTGCGCTCAGGTTACTCCGCTAGCACTTGTCTCCCGGTTGCCATGACGACGTGGCAGCACAGGGCAGGAGACCCTAACAGTATCCCCCCTCTGACGAGGGGTCAAAGAACCCCTACCACCGGGTTTATCGGGGAACTGCGAGAAGAAAGAGCGTATCAGTCTGGGGGCATGAAGATCACAACTGCGCACCCACGACTGCTCCTCCGGGCCATACCCCTTCCAGAGCACCAAAAATGACAGCCGACCCCGAACCATCTTGGAGTCAAGAATCCTTTCAACAACAAACTCCCTCTGGCCACGTATCAGAAGAGGGGATGGTCTTCCACTGGAAGAAGGATTACTAATCGCCCGTTTTAAAAGGGAACAATGAAATGTTTTATTGATACCCAAAGAACGGGGCAGATCTAACTGAAATGCCACCGGATTGATAACCCTGGTGATCTTATAAGGGCCGATGAACCGGGGGCCTAACTTATGAGATGGCTGTCTCAACTTCAAATTCTTGGTAGACAACCAGACGAAGTCTCCTAATTTGAAGCTGCAAGGTCTTTTCCGCTTATCAAAAACCCTTTTGGTCACTAATGACACAGACACAAGGGCTTTCTTCACTTTCCTCCAAATACCTCTAAGGACCGAAACCACAGAGGAACCACCAGGCGTGGAGTCCAGGGGGTCAAAAGAATTGGCCTTAGGATGATGCCCATACACACAAAGGAAGGGAGAGATCCCTGTAGCAGAGTGAGCCGCGTTGTTATAGGCAAACTCCGCCATGGACAGATGAGCAACCCAGTCAGTCTGACACTTGGAGACATAACACCTGAGGAACTGCTCCAAGGACTGGTTCACCCTTTCAGTCTGCCCATTAGACTGCGGATGGTAGCCTGATGACAAGCTGACAGAAATCTGGAGATCGGAACAAAATGCCCTCCAGAATTTGGCCACAAACTGGGATCCGCGGTCAGGGACCACATCAAGTGGCAACCCGTGGAGACGCACAACATGCAGCATAAATAATTCAGACAGGCGTCTGGCCGATGGCAGCCCAACCAGTGGAACGAAGTGCGCCATCTTCGAAAACCTGTCAACGACAACCCAGATGGCTGTCATCCCCGAGGATTTGGGCAAGTCCACCACAAAATCCATTGAAATGTGGGTCCATGGCTTAGATGGGATAGAGAGTGGATGTAATGGGCCAACAGGAACCCCTCTAGGAGTCTTATTTCGGGCACAGATGTCACATGCCCGAACCCACTGATCCACATCCTTAGCCACCGAGGGCCACCACACCGCCCTAGATAGCAACTCCCGAGTTCTGGCAATACCCGGGTGACCTGCCGACTTCTTGGCATGGAATTCCAGGAACACTCGCTGTCGTAACCTAGGAGGCACAAACAAAAGACCTACCGGAAGGTCTGGAGGAGCCTGCTCCTGTGCTCTAAGGACTAATGACAAGAGGTCCTGGGTAATGCCCACTTTAATACATGATGGGGACACAATGGGCAACGGCTCCTCGGTGGTCTCCTGGATTGGAGCAAAACTCCGCGAGAGCGCATCAGCCTTGATGTTTTTTGACCCAGGGCGATATGTTATCAAAAAATTAAAGCGAGCAAAAAACAAAGCCCATCGTGCCTGCCTGGCATTGAGACGCTTCGCTGACTCTAAATATGCCAGATTCTTATGGTCGGTGAGAATTGAGACCACAAACTTAGACCCCTCAAGCCAGTGTCTCCAATCCTCGAGTGCATCCTTAATAGCCAACAATTCCCGGTTACCCACGTCATAATTCATCTCGGCAGGCGAAAATTTACGGGAAAAGTAAGCACAGGGATGGAGGCGATTATCAGACACTCCCATCTGAGAGAGCACTGCCCCAATAACCATCTCAGAGGCATCCACCTCCACCACAAAAGGACGCTCTGGATCTGGGTGTCGCAGCACCTTGGCCGAGACAAATGCCCTTTTGAGACGGGCAAAAGCCGCTTTAGCCTCACAAGACCAGTGAGCAACATCCGCCCCTTTCTTAGTGAGTGCCACCAAGGGCGCCACTATAGACGAAAATCCAGCGATAAATCATCTATAAAAATTCGCAAAGCCCAGGAAACGCTGAAGCGCCTTCAAACTAGTGGGCTGCACCCAATCCAGGACTGCCTGTACCTTGGAACCCTCCATTTGGAAACCTTCTGGGGAGATAATATATCCTAGAAATGCGATTTGCTGAACTTCAAATTCGCACTTCTCCAGCTTCGCCCCAAGCCGGTGGTCTCTGAGTTTCTGGAGGACTAAGCGTACATGCTTCCGATGTTCCTCCAGCGAATGGGAGAAGATTAGGATGTCATCTAAGTATACAACTAAGAATCTATCCAAATATTCCCTGAGTACATCGTTCATGAAATCCTGGAAGACTGCCGGGGCATTACAGAGCCCAAAAGGCATCACCAAATATTCATAATGCCCTGAGTGGGTATTAAAGGCAGTCTTCCATTCATCCCCCTCTCTTATTCGGATTAGATTGTACGTAGGTCAATCTTAGAAAAAATGGTGGCAGTACAAAGCTGGTCAAACAAGACCGAAATGAGAGGCAGTGGGTATGAGTTTTTAATCGTGATACGGTTCAATTCCCTGAAGTCGATGCAGGGTCGCAACGAACCGTCCTTTTTACCCACGAAGAAGAACCCCGACCCAACTGGAGACTGTGAAGGTCTGATAAATCCCTTAGCCAAGTTCTCCTGAATGTACTCTGCCATAGCCTGAGTCTCAGGACGTGACAGGGAGTACAACATGCTCTTGGGAAGCTTCGCATTTGGCAACAAATCAATGGCACAGTCATAGGGGCGATGGGGAGGTAGTACCTCTGCAACTTTTTTGGAGAACACGTCCGCAAAATCTGCATAACACCCTGGCAATCCTGGCAAACTTAGCTGCGAGAGCCTGACTGGAAGGCTCAAGCAACTCCTGAAACAATCAGTACCCCAACTAAGAATCTCCCCAGAGACCCAGTCAAATTGAGGATTGTGGGCCCTTAACCAGGGTAACCCCAACACCAATGGGGCAAAAGTACAGACAGTCACATAAAAGGACAATTTTTCAGAGTGTGTGGCTCCAATAAACAAAGAAATCTGGCTAGTGCTAGAGGTAATTTTACCTTGGGATAATGGTTCCCCGTTTAACCCACAAATCTCAATTTCCGATGCCAAGGGTACTAAGGGAACAGAGTGTTTCAGGGCGAATTGGCGGTCCATAAAAACCCCGTCGGCCCCACTGTCCACAAAAGCCTCAGTCTTGACAGTTTGACCGAGGATCTTCAAGGTCACCGGAATGATAAAAGTCTTCTTGGGAAATTCTGACTTCTGGCCTGACAGGATATTTCCCATCACCCTCAGGCCCTGAAGTTTTCCGGCTTTTCTGGGCATGATACTACCACATGACCTTTATTCCCACAGTACAAACACAACCCCTGCTGTCTCCTCCGCGTCTTCTCACGCGAGGAGAGGCGGGTAGCCCCAATCTGCATAGGCTCCTCGGAAAATTCCTCAGAGTCTGAGGTTCCCTTGGGAAAGAAGGAAACCTCTGTCTCCCTTTCAAGCCTACGCTCTCTCAGCCGTCTATCCACCCGGATGGATAACTGCATGAGCTGATCCAAGCTATCAGGCAAGGGATATTGTACCAGTTGGTCTTTTATCTGGTTAGAAAGACCTCTTCGGTACTGGTGTCTCAGGGCTGGGTCATTCCACTGGGTATCATGGGCCAACCTCCGAAACTCCGTACAGTAAACCTCAACTGGCCTTCGCCCTTGCTTAAGGATCGAAATCTGAGCCTCGGCTGAGGCCGTCTTGTCAGGGTCATCATACAACATGCCCAGTGCCGTAAAAAAAGCATCAAGACTTTTAAGCGACGGACAGTCAGGCTGCAACCCATATGCCCAGACCTGTGGGTCTCCTTGTAGCAAGGAAATCACTATGCCCACCCGCTGAATCTCCGACCCAGAAGACTGAGGCCTAAGCCGGAAGTATAGCTTGCAGCTCTCCTTGAAACGAAAGAACTGCGAGCGATCTCCAGAAAAACGATCCGGGAGATGTACTTTCGGCTCCTTAACCCCTGAAGGTGCTGCTGCTGCGGGAGCTCCGCCAGCGGCCTGGGAGGTGTGCATTTTAATGGACAAATCATTAAATTGTCGAGTCAGGACCTGCACCTGATCGACCACCTGTTGCAACGTATTTTGAGGGGTATGCTCCATATTCCCACAAAATTTCAACAGGAGTATTAGGCTGCTGAATATGTTATGCACACCAGTGCCTGCAGGAATGTACTGGTGTCTGAACTGTTATGCACACCAGTGCCTGCAGGAATGTACTGGTGTCTGAACTGTTATGCACACCAGTGCCTGCAGGAATGTACTGGTGTCTGAACGGATAGGGATGCAAAACAAATGAACTCACAGACAGACTGGGGAATATGACATTACGTACACAGAAGGTGATAGGGTAACAAAAGAAACACAAAGTGAACAGAGAAGCCCAGAGGCTAAGAAACTGGGTGTCTCCCTATTATTAGGAATGCTCAGATGGAAAAAGCAAGATGTTGTGTTTTAATACGTAGAGAACCCGAAATGCTGTTGCTAAGGGCAACAGCAAAACCCTAAAGGGTTACCAACGGGTGTGGCAGTAAACTCCTTGGTCAGAGATGGAATGATAGACACAAGGAGAGTCTCCACAATCCTAATCCTCACTTGCAGTGCACAGGTTCAGCTTACTGCCACTAAACTGACACCTGAACACCTTGCACAGTGAGACAGGATTTAGGCAGGCAAGTCTGAGAATAGCATAGAATAGCAAACTTGCTAAGTTCACAGAGTAGCAAAAGAACCCCAGCAAGTTAAACGACTGACTCCAGTCTTACTGCTAGGTCTGGATTGGCAGAGTGTAGTACCAAATCCCCAGGCCTATTTGCAGTAAGCAACAACAAATACAAAGCTGCACAGTACTGGCTAACTTTCAGGAACTAACTAACCAACAAAGATTCAGCAGCATCTGCTTAACCTGAGAAGAGGGTTTATAAAGCAGGTGCTGTCCACGCCCCACTCAGACCTCACAGACTGTGAGCACAAAAACCAGCACCGGATTCCCTGCCGTGCACAGAGCCTGTAACCACTGCACAGCAAAAGACCCGAACCGGAGTATCAGCTGCGCTCAGGTTACTCCGCTAGCACTTGTCTCCCGGTTGCCATGACGACGTGGCAGCACAGGGCAGGAGACCCTAACAATGTGGTCTCCCAGATCCCTTCACCTCCACAGACATGTCCCTGTATTATTACTATAGACATAAATGATGTCACTGTGACGCTCCCAGATCCCCTCACCTCCCCAGTAATGTCCCTGTATTATTACTATAGATATGTGATGTCACTGTGACACTCTCAGATCCCCTCACCTGTCCAGTCATGTCCCTGTATTATTACTTTATAGATATAAGTGATATTACTGTGATGCTCCTAGATCCCCTCACCTCCCTGGTCATGTCCCTGTATTATTACTATAGATAAGTGATGTCACTGTGATGCTCCCAGACCCCCTCACCTCCCCAGTCAGGTCCCTGTACTATTACTATAGATATATGTGATGTCACTGTGAAGCTCCCAAACCCCCTCACCTCCCCAGTCATGCCCCTGTATTATTACTATAGATATAAGTGATGTAACTGTGACACTGCCAGATCCCCTCACCTCCCCAGTCATGTCCCTGTATTATTACTATAGATCACAGGTTCTCAAACTTGGTCCTCCGGACCCCACACAGTACATGTTTTGCAGGTCTCACAGAATCACAAGTGAAATAATTAGCTCCACCTGTGGACCTTTTAAAATGTGTCAGTGAGTAATTAATACACCTGTGCACTTGCTTAGTTACCTGCAAAACATGCACTGTGTGGGGTCCTGAGGACCGAGTTTGAGAACCACTGCTATAGATATAAGTAACGTCACTGTGAAACTCACAGATCCCCTCACCTCCCCAGTCATGTCCATGTATTATTACTATAGATAAGTGATGTCACTGTGACTCTCCCAGATCCCCTCAACTCCCCAATCATGTCCCTTTATTATTACTACAGATATAAGTGATGTCACTGTGACGTTTCCAGATCCTCTCACCTCCCCAGTCAAGTCCCTGTATTATTACTATAGATATAAGTGATGTCACTGTGACGTTCCCAGATCCCTCAAATCCCCAGTCATGTCCCTATATTATTACTATAGATATAAGTGATGTCAAAGTGACACTCCCAGATACCATCACCTCTCCAGTCAGCAGGTAGATGATCTCCAAGGTGATATTTATTATCCTCTCAGTCCTGTGACTCCCGGCCGTGTCCATGCTTAGTGATAGATGAGAATACAGAACATGTGATGTATAATAAAGACTCTGGTTCCTCACAGCTGGAGTGTCTGGGAATAAATATAATACATATAACACATATCACAGAGAACACATGTAACACAGATACATGACACTGCGTGACCACGCCCCCACAGCCACAGATCCCTGGTCAGCGTCTGTCAGAGGTTCCTGTGCCCCAGCTCCATAATGCTGTACTGTATAATGTTACCCCAATGCTCCTCCCATGGCCGGGGTCTTATTCCTCCCAGACACGTACTTGGTGCCAGTTGCTGCACAGGAGTCAGTTACAGACACATGAATTAGGGATGTTGGGATTTTATATTCATTTTATACCAGAACCTGAGAGGATTTGTGACTGTACCCAGGTCACACAGATAGGGGGAGGTGAGGGGAGAGGGGATCCGGATGGTAGGACGACAGTCAACAGGGCGACCACTATTGGTCGACATGGGAAAAAAAGGTTTACACAGGAAAAGGTCGACTTGAAATTTTTATAGTTTATTTTAAACTTTTTTATACTTTACAATCCACGTGGACTATGATTGGGAATAGTAACCTGGGGAGTGCAGGAAGCCATACAAGGGGACGAGGTGCAATAATTGGGGTTCCTGGTCATGTTACCAAGAAAATGACACCAAAAACATTAAAAAAATTAAGGTCGACCTTTTCATGTGTCAACATGTCCCATGTTGGCATTTTCCACATGTCGATCAACCAGGTTGACCCTTTGATTCATAACCAGGGGAGAGTACACAGGAGAGCAGAAGGGGTGTAGATGTGGGGAGAGGGAAACTAAAGTGGGAAATCTGGGTGTACAGCGGAGGGTGACCACTCATTACTGTTATTATTACTCTGCTGCTATAGTTACAGGACACCACAGGCCGCTTCCCCTGTATAATACTACTAACAGGACACCACAGGCTGCTCCCACTGTATAAAAAGGATTTTAATTACCTTCCGGTAAATCCTTTTCTCGTAGTCCGTAGAGGATGCTGGGGTCCATATTAGTACCATGTGGTATAGACGGGTCCACCAGGTGCCATTGGCACTTTAAGAGTTTAATAGTGTTGGCTGGCTCCTCCCTCTATGCCCCTCCTACCAGACTCAGTCTAGAAACTGTGCCCGAGGAGACGACATACTTCGAGAGAAGGGAATACACAGATAGTGGAGAGATTTATACCAGCTCACACAACAGGCAAATCCGGCAACCAAGCTGGAAAAGTCAGCAACAGCTGAAACATTTCTGAACCTAGTAAAGAAACAAAGTACTTAACTAAGAACAAAGCAGTACTGAACCAAATAACCACTGCAGGAGAACGAAGCGCTGGGCGGGCGCCCAACATCATCTACAGACTACGAGAAAAGGATTTACCGGTAGGTAATTAAAATGCTATTTTCTCTTACGTCCTAGAGGATGCTGGGGTTCCATTTAGTACCATGGGGATGTACTAAAGCTCCCAGAACTGAAGGGAGAGCGTGCAAGTTCCTGCAGAACTGCTTGACCAAACTTTAGGTACTCAGAGGCCAAAGTATCGAAATTGTAGAACTTAGCAAACGTCTTCGATCCGGACCAAGTAGCCGCTCTGCAAAGCTGTAAAGCCGAGACACCCCGGGCAGCCGCCCAGGAAGAACCCACCTTATAAGCAAAGTGGGCCTTAACAGATTTTGGACACGGCAATCCTGCTGTAGAATACGCTTGCTGGATAGCGAACCTGATCCAGCGAGAAATTGTCTGCTTAGAAGCAGGACACCCAAGTTTCCTGGGATCATAAAGGACAGAGAGTCCGATTTCCTGTGACGAGCCGTCCTCTTCACAGATCTTCAAAGACCTCACAACATCCAAGGTGTCACGATCCGGGTATCTGGACGCCATTACCTGCCGTTTAGGTGTCTTCTGAGGCTGGCCCAGCGTTCCAAGTCCGGATCTCATCTGTGTCAACACTCTGCACATCCCTCCTGTCATTCTGAGACACTACCACAGCGGCGCCATGTTTGAATCCAACATGGCGTCTCCCGTCCTCTGCGGCCTCCACCGCCATTCCTGTGTTATTGCTGCGTGCTCTCAGAGTGATTTATCATGCCTCCCACAGTCTTCGCTGTCCTTCATGTGTCTCAGCATGTAACTGTTATATGACGTCTCCTGCCCTCCGCAGCCGGCGCCGCCATTATCACTATGTTTGCACATTTCATTCCAAACCAGGTTTTCCCTCCAGGTTCCAGCATGGGCGCAGCCATGTTGGATTTGATCACATGCTCCAATTCCTCCAATCCACCATCTCTGGAATCTGCATAATTGCCCAGCCAATGCCTGCATAGCAGCAGGTATAAGTATCCTGTGTCTGGGCCAGATAGATGTCAGTGCTTTGAATGTCATACCTTGTTCCAGTCTCTCTCTCATGTGGTTTGTTTCTCCAGGTTCCAGTTCCTGTCTCCAGCATCCACAAAGAGACCCGCACCTGCTTTCCATCCTGCGGTGCAGCCTGACTCTGCAATCCTCTGTGACTGATCCAGCTTTCAGCTATTACCTCGTTTGCTTCCAGCTTCCAAGCTTGCAGCTATTAACCCATCTGTTTCCAGCAACCTGCTTCCAACAGAATTCAGCCTCCTTAAAGAGCCGGTGTTCTCCCAGCGGATTTCTACTTACCAGCAGTATCCACTACCACCGGTAACCACTCTTCATTTCATCTGTTTCCACGCACCCTAGCATCTTTCAGTTTTAACTCCGTGTCTCCACCATCTGGCTGGTTCCGTCCAGTGACTCCTACAGTGCATTCCAGTTACCAGCATCATCTCATACACCTACTGGCTGTCACAACTGAGGGCCTGAGCTGACGGGAGGCAGCCTCAGTTGTAGGGGCTGAGATGTACCGGAACCTGGGAGGTTGTATCAGACCCCTGGACATGTAAGTAACATGAATAATAACTGCCCGAAGGCGTGACCACGACAACTTGGATAAAAGTCAATGATGTTTATTATGACAACTCCGCAACACAGCAGCAGTAAAAGAAAACGTAAAAGTCAGCAAAGAATAAATACAGTTCCTGGGTACTACAGGATGACAGGAGCCACAGGGCACTGGTAGTGTGAGATAGTTCTTATGATCTTCTAGATGGAAAGTCCTTACCAGGCCCGACTGTAGCAATGGAGATAACCCAGGATTGTGCCAGCTGGTGTTCCAGGAAAAGCTGGGTTGCTGAAGATAAAACAGCTGCTGTGGATACTGGCTGGAACCAGACTGTTGTTAGCACGGAGTGGATACTGGCTGGAACCAGTTAAATAATAAATGAACTTGGGAGCGATGAAATATGAACTGAAATGTAGAACTTGAGAGCGGAGAAATAATAATACCGGTGGAGAGTGGTAAAGTGTAGAAAGGACACCGGCCCTTTAAGGGAAGCTGTACTCTGCTGGAAGCTGAGCTGGAAGCAGGTAATGTTGTAGCTGGAAACAGATGAATCCACAATGGATTGGAGAGTCAGGCTACACCGCAGGTGGAATGCTGGTGCGGGTCTCTATGGTGGAAGTCTTGAGACAGGAGCTGGAACCTGGAAGACAATCACAGGAGAGAGACAAACAGGAACTAGGTTTGACAACCAAAGCACTGACGCCTTCCTTGCTCAGGCACAGTGTATTTATACCTGCAGCAAGGAAGGGATTGGCTAGGCAATTATGCAGATTATCAATACTGAGAACAGATTGGTGGAAATGATCAGCTGACAGAATCCAAGATGGCTGCGCCCATGCAGACACTTGGAGGGAAGTTTGGTTTGTAATCCATGTGGTAATGAAAACAGTAATGGCGGCGCCGGCCACCGGAGACAGGAGGCGCCAGGCTGACAGATGCACATCCAACCACGCGGACACAGCGGAGGCCGCGGCTGACGTAATCGCCACTCAGACACTCTGCATGCAGAAGTTCAGGGACGGCGGCGGAGGCCGCGGGAGACGCCATGCCAGGTGTAATATGGCGTTTACTGTGACAGCGTCCCAGAGTGACAGGAGAGGATACAGGAATGTACACATCAGGATAACAGATGGGATCCGGTCCTGGAGCGCTGAGCCAGCCTTAGGAGGCATCTGATGGGTAAGAAATGGCGTCCAGATACCCGGATCGTGACAGCACCCCCCCCTTTAGGAGTGGCCCCAGGACACTTCTTTGGCTTTTGAGGAAACTTGGAATGGAATCTCCGGACCAAGGCAGGAGCATGGACATCAGAAGCATTGGTCCATGAACGTTCCTCAGGACCATAACCCTTCCAGTCAATAAGATATTGTAGTTGACCGTAACGGTGACGTGAGTCCAGGATCTTGGCCACTTCATACTCAACGCCTCGTTGAGTTTGGACTTTCGGAGTTGGAGGAAGTGAGGAATGAAACCGATTCAAGATCAGCGGTTTCAACAGGGAAACATGGAATGTCCTGGGTATTTTTAAGAAGGGAGGCAACTGGAGTCTGTAAGCAACAGGATTGATGACTTGTTCAATCTTGAAAGGACCGATATAGCGAGGTGCAAACTTCATACTGGGAACTCTTAACCTCAAATTCTTCGTGGATAACCATACCCGATCACCCACCTTGAGAGCAGGAACTGCTCGACGCTTCTTATCCGCAAACTTCTTGTACCTGAACGATGCCTTGAGCAGAGCTGATCGTACGCTCTTCCAGATATTGGCAAACTGATGCAAGGTGATATCCACTGCGGGAACAGAAGTTGCTGGAAGCGGTTGGAACTCAGGGACTTTAGGGTGGAATCCAAAGTTAGTGAAGAATGGTGTTGAAGCAGATGAAGAATGATACTGGTTGTTATGACAGAACTCGGCCCAGGGAAGTAATTGAACCCAGTCATCTTGAGAGGAGGACACATAGATGCGGAGGAAGGCCTCCAAGTCCTGATTCACCCTCTCGGTTTGACCATTGGTCTGAGGATGGTAAGCCGTGGAAAACTTTAGCTTGACTTGGAGGACTTGACATAAACTTCGCCAGAATTTGGCTGTGAATTGAACTCCTCGATCTGAGATAATTTCTTCAGGAAGACCGTGGAGTCGGAAGATCTCTTGTATGAATACTTGAGCCAACTTGGAAGCTGACGGAAGACCGGTGAGAGGAATGAAGTGTGCCATCTTGGTGAACCGGTCAACTACCACCCAGATGGTATTGAACTTGTTGCACATGGGTAAGTCTGTAATGAAATCCATCGACAAGTGGGTCCATGGTCGACGGGGAACGGATAGTGGAACCAGTTGCCCCGCAGGCGACTGGCGGAATACTTTATGTTGGGGACACTTTGGGCAAGATGCAATAAACTCCAAGACGTCCTTTTTCAGAGTTGGCCACCAATAGGACCTAGAGATAAACTCCAGGGTTTTTTGGATACCTGTATGTCCGGCAAAACGGGAAGCATGGGCCCAATGCATGAGCTTCTTCCTTAGCATCGGCTTCACAAAACTTTTCCCTGATGGGGGCGTAGAGTCCATCCCTACCGTGGAGAATGCCAACGGATTTATAATAGGATGCTTGTCTGAAGACTCTGACTCATTTTCTTGCTCCCATGAGCGGGAAAGGGCATCGGCCTTACGATTCTGAGAGCCCGGACAGAACTGGAGTTTAAAGTCGAACCTGGAAAAGAAAAGTGCCCATCTGGCCTGACGAGGGTTGAGACATTGTGCGCCCTTCAGGTATAAAAGGTTCTTGTGGTCTGTAAGTATGGTGATTGAATGAGAAGCTCCCTCCAACAGATACCTCCACTCTTCTAGAGCGAGCTTGATGGCTAGCAACTCCTGGTCGCCAATGGCATAGTTGCGCTCAGCTGGGGAGAACTTCCGGGAGAAGAAACTGCAAGGGTGTAAATGGCCATCTTTAGCCCTCTGAGATAACACCGCTCCTACTCCAACGGAGGAGGCATCCACCTCTAAGATGAAAGGAGAGTCGATGTCAGGCTGTTTCAGAACAGGCGCAGAGATGAACCTTTGTTTTAAAAGATGAAATGCTTGCATGGCTTCTTCAGACCACTTGGACGGGTTAGCACCCTTCTTAGTGAAAGCAGTAATAGGCGCCACAATGGTGGAAAAGTCTCGTATAAACTTTCGGTAATAGTTGGCGAACCCTAAGAACCTCTGGACCCCTTTGAGGGTTAAGGGTACCGGCCAATTTTGGATTGCTTGTAGTTTCTCAGGATCCATCTCTAGTCCGGAACCGGACACAATGTACCCTAGAAACGGAATGGACTTGACTTCAAAGACGCATTTTTCTAATTTGCAATAGAGATGATTGACACGGAGACGGGACAGAACCTCTTTAACCCAAAAACGATGTTCCTCTAAATCGTTGGCAAAAATGAGGATATCGTCTAGATAGACCACGACATGACGGTATAGAATGTCTCTGAAGATCTCATTGACAAAATGCTGGAAGACAGCTGGAGCATTGCTCAATCCGAAGGGCATGACGAGGTACTCATAATGTCCGTCACGGGTGTTAAAGGCGGTCTTCCACTCGTCACCCTCACGGATCCGGATGAGATTGTATGCACCTCGCAAGTCCAGCTTTGTAAAGATGGTAGCTCCGCTAACTCTGTCAAAGAGCTCAGTAATCAGGGGTAAAGGATAACGGTTCTTGATGGTAATGTCGTTCAAACCTCTGTAGTCGATGCACGGCCGCAGACCACCATCTTTCTTTTTTACAAAAAAGAAGCCTGCGCCGGCTGGAGAAGAAGAAGGTCGAATGAACCCCTTTGCTAGGTTCTCTTTAATATATTCCTCCATAGAATGCGTCTCAGGCAGAGACAACGGATAAGTTCGGCCTCGAGGTGGAACCTTCCCTGGAACGAGATCAATCGGACAGTCCCATTCTCTATGAGGAGGAAGGATATCAGCAGAAGCTTTACTGAACACATCCGTGAAATCTTGATATGGAGGAGGTGGAACATCAGACGACCTGGGGGAGGAAGAACAGACAGGCAATACTTTAAAACAAACATGTCTCAGCACAGGAGGAACCCCATGCCAGGATTTGCGTAGTCGTCCAATCAATTGTAGGATTGTGAAGACGGAGCCATGGAAGGCCCAGGACCACAGGATGTGTGGCTCTTGGAATCACTAAAAATGAAATAAGTTCGGAATGAAGAACTCCCACTCTCAGACGAACTGGTAGAGTCCTTAAAGAAATAACTGCATCAAAAATTTTGCTGCCATCCACGGCAGTTAAAGAAATGGACGAAGGAAGTCTCTCGGTGGGTAGGGACCACCGTTTAACATAGGCTTCGGTAATAAAGTTCCCAGCTGCTCCGGAATCAAGGAGGGCAATGACGTTCCGATAACGTTGAGCAACTTGAAGCGAGACTGGGAGATTACAATCTTGAGGAGATGGAGAGGAGATCATTACTCCTAGCCGGCCCTCTCCTTGGCGAGCTAGGATTTGGAGTTTCCCGGACGTTTGGGACAGGCATTAATGGTGTGAGACGGAGCTGCACAATAGAGACAGAGAAACTCGGAGAGACGTCTTCGGCGCTCAGCAGGAGTTAAACGGGAACGGCCAAGTTGCATGGGCTCATCTTTAGATGGTGACAGTTGACGAGGAGGAGGAGCAGAAGATTTTGGAGCAGATGATCTTCCACGCTCAGTTGCTCTCTCTCTGAAACGTAAATCAACTTTCGTGCAGAGTGAGATTAGCTCATCTAACTTAGAAGGTAAGTCTCTGGTAGCTAACTCATCTTTAATACGCTCAGATAAGCCATGCCAGAATGCAGCATACAGGGCCTCGTCGTTCCATGCCAGTTCGGATGCCAGGATCTGGAACTGTATCAGATATTGTCCTACAGTACGTGACCCCTGGCGTAAACGGAGAATCTCGGATGAAGCTGAGGTTACCCGGCCTGGCTCGTCGAAGATGCGCCTGAATGTTGACACGAAGGCAGTGTAGGAAGATAGCAGGGTGTCGGACCTCTCCCATAAAGGTGATGCCCAATCAAGGGCTGAGCCACTGAGAAGAGAAATAATGTAGGCAATTTTTGTACGGTCACTGGGAAAATTGCCAGGTTGTAGCTCAAACTGAATCTCACACTGGTTGAGAAATCCCCTGCAGAATCTTGGAGATCCGTCAAATTTTGCTGGCGTTGGAAGATGAAGACGTGGAGCAGAAATGGGTAAGGTGGGTGGGGTTATAGCTGGAGTCACTGTGGTTGACGCACCAGACGCGCCTGATCCACGGAGAGTTGTCTGAATCCCATCCAGCCGAGTAGAGAGATCCTGGAGACAGCGGATGATGTGGCCCTGTGCAGCCTCCTGATGTTCTAGTCGGGCTGCCAGTTCTTGCATCGGCCTGGCCGCTTGATCCTGGTCTCCGCTGGATTCATTAGGTCAGTGCTTACTGTCACAACTGAGGGCCTGAGCTGACGGGAGGCAGCCTCAGTTGTAGGGGCTGAGATGTACCGGAACCTGGGAGGTTGTATCAGACCCCTGGACATGTAAGTAACATGAATAATAACTGCCCGAAGGCGTGACCACGACAACTTGGATAAAAGTCAATGATGTTTATTATGACAACTCCGCAACACAGCAGCAGTAAAAGAAAACGTAAAAGTCAGCAAAGAATAAATACAGTTCCTGGGTACTACAGGATGGCAGGAGCCACAGGGCACTGGTAGTGTGAGATAGTTCTTATGATCTTCTAGATGGAAAGTCCTTACCAGGCCCGACTGTAGCAATGGAGATAACCCAGGATTGTGCCAGCTGGTGTTCCAGGAAAAGCTGGGTTGCTGAAGATAAAACAGCTGCTGTGGATACTGGCTGGAACCAGACTGTTGTTAGCACGGAGTGGATACTGGCTGGAACCAGTTAAATAATAAATGAACTTGGGAGCGATGAAATATGAACTGAAATGTAGAACTTGAGAGCGGAGAAATAATAATACCGGTGGAGAGTGGTAAAGTGTAGAAAGGACACCGGCCCTTTAAGGGAAGCTGTACTCTGCTGGAAGCTGAGCTGGAAGCAGGTAATGTTGTAGCTGGAAACAGATGAATCCACAATGGATTGGAGAGTCAGGCTACACCGCAGGTGGAATGCTGGTGCGGGTCTCTATGGTGGAAGTCTTGAGACAGGAGCTGGAACCTGGAAGACAATCACAGGAGAGAGACAAACAGGAACTAGGTTTGACAACCAAAGCACTGACGCCTTCCTTGCTCAGGCACAGTGTATTTATACCTGCAGCAAGGAAGGGATTGGCTAGGCAATTATGCAGATTATCAATACTGAGAACAGATTGGTGGAAATGATCAGCTGACAGAATCCAAGATGGCTGCGCCCATGCAGACACTTGGAGGGAAGTTTGGTTTGTAATCCATGTGGTAATGAAAACAGTAATGGCGGCGCCGGCCACCGGAGACAGGAGGCGCCAGGCTGACAGATGCACATCCAACCACGCGGACACAGCGGAGGCCGCGGCTGACGTAATCGCCACTCAGACACTCTGCATGCAGAAGTTCAGGGACGGCGGCGGAGGCCGCGGGAGACGCCATGCCAGGTGTAATATGGCGTTTACTGTGACAGCGTCCCAGAGTGACAGGAGAGGATACAGGAATGTACACATCAGGATAACAGATGGGATCCGGTCCTGGAGCGCTGAGCCAGCCTTAGGAGGCATCTGATGGGTAAGAAATGGCGTCCAGATACCCGGATCGTGACACTGGCGTGTTCCTCGGTTGTCTCCACTTCTACAGCCTGGCCTGGTAAGGTTATTCTACCCAAGGACTATAACATCCGTTCTGCAACCTACCAGTGCCCTGTTATACCTTTTATGGTTTAGTGATCCAGGAACTGTATTATCTGCCACTGCTAATACTGACTGTGAACGCTGTTGTGATTATACGGAGTCTGTTTAATAAACTTTCATTTGACTTTTAACCTGCTTGTCATGGTCACACCTTCGGGTTTCCTTCCACACTTACATGTCCAGGGGTCTGATTAAACCATCTAAGTTTAACTTCATTCCAGCCCCTACAACTGAGGCTTCCTCCCGTCAGCCTAAACCCTCAGTTGTGACACAAGGACTTTGATGCAATTGAGGAGTCGCAACCACTGGCACCACAATAGATTGCTTGATATGAAAAGCCAACACAACCTTCGGAAGGAACTGTTGACGCATCCCAAGCTCCGCTCTATCTTCATGGAAGATTAAATAGGGGCTTTTATAGGGCAAAGCCACCAATGCCGACACACGTCGCGCAGAAGCCAAGGCCAACAAAGTGACAGCCTTTCACATAAGAAACTTGACCTCAGCCTCCTGTAAGGGCTCAAAACAATCCGATTGCAGGAAATGCAACACCACATCAAGGTCTCAGGGTGCCGTTGTCACCACAAAGGGAGGCTGGATGTGCAGAACCCCTTTCAAGAAAGTCTGAACCTCAGGGAGGGAAGCCAGCTGTTTCTGGAAGAAAATGGATAAGGCCGACATCTGGACCTTCACGGATCCCAACCTCAGGCCCATATCCACATCTGCTTGCAGGAAGAGGAGAAACCGTCCCAGTTGAAATTCCACTGTAGGGAACATCTTGGATTCACACCAAGACACATACTTTTTCCAAATGCGATGGTAATGTTTAGACGTTACCCCCTTATTAGTCTGTATCAGGGTAGGAATAACCTTGTTCGGAATACCCTTCCGAGCTAAGATCTGGTGTTCAACCTCCATGCCGTCAAACGTAGCCATGGTAAGTCTTGATAAGCGAACGGCCCCTGTTGCAGAAGATCCACTCGAAGAGGAAGAGGCCTTGGATCTTCCAGTAGTAGATCCAGCAGATCTGCGTACCAAGCTCTCTGTGGCCAGTCCAGAGCAATGAGGATCCCCTGAACTCTTGTTCTTTTTATAAGCTTTAGAATTCTTGGAATGAGTGGAAGTGGAGGGAACACATACACTGACTTGAACACCCACGGTGTTACCAGGGCATCCACCGCCACTGCTTGTGGGTCTCTCGACCTGGAACAGTACCTCCAAAGCTTCTTGTTGAGACGGGAGGCCATCATGTCTATTTATGGTACGCCCCAAAGACTGGTCACTTCTGCGAACACCTCTGGGTGTAGCCCCCACTCTCCTGGATGGAGATCGTGCCTGCTGAGGAAGTCCGCTTCCCAGTTGTCCACGCCCGGAATGGAAATTGCTGACATTGCCACTGCGTGCCTTTCTACCCAGAGGAGGATCTTTGTCACCTCTGACATTGCCGCTCTGCTCTTCGTTCCACCCTGTCGGTTTATGTAGGCCACTGTCGTTATGTTGTCTGACTGCACCTGAACGGCCTGATCTTGCAGAAGGTATTCTGTTTGAAGAAGACCGCTGTACACGGCTCTTAGCTCCAGGATGTTTATTGGAAGAAGGGATTCCCGACTTGACCAGCTTCCTTGGAAGGTTTCCCCTTGGGTGACTGTGCCCCAACCTCTGAGACTTGCATCCTTGGTGAGAAGGATCCAGTTCTGAACCCCGAACCTGCGGCCCTCCAGAAAGTGAGGCAGTTGCAGCCACCAGAGGAGTGAAATCCTTGCTTTCAGTGACAGACGTATACTCTGGTGCATATGTAGGTGAGATCCCGACCACTGGTCTAGTAGATCCAGCTGAAAGGACCGAGCATGAAATCTTCCATACTGCGAAGTCTCGTAAGAGGCAACCATCTTCCCCAGAAGGAGAATGCACTGATGAACAGATACCCGGGCAGGCTTCAAGACATCCCGGACCACTGTCTGAATCACCAACGCTTTCTCCACCGGCAGAAACACCCTCTGCACTTCCGTGTCAAGGATCATCCCCAGGAAAGACAGTCTCCTTGTCGGCTCCAAATGTGACTTTGGAAGGTTGAGCATCCAACCGTGCTCCCTGAGCAGATGAGTCGTGAGAGCAATGGACTGTAACAACTGCTCCCTTGACGATGCCTTTATCAGCAGATCATCCAGATATGGAAGTATGTTCACCCCCTGTCTGCGGAGGAGAACCAGCATCTCTGCCATCACCTTGGTGAAGACCCTTGGTGCCGTGGAGAGACCGAATGGCAGTGCTTGAAACTGATAGTGATTGTCTAACAGTGCAAACCTGAAATAAGCCTGATGCGGCGACCAAATGGGACTGTGGAGGTATGCATCCTTGATATCCAGGGACACCAGAAACTCCACCTCCTCCAGACCTGAGATTACCGCCCTCAGAGACTACATTTTGAATATGAACTTCCTTAGATAAGAGTTTAACGTTTTCAAGTTCAAAATTGGCCTGACCGAACCATCCGGTTTCGGTACCACAAAAAGGTTCGAATAGTAACCCTTATTTTGCTGTTGAGGTGGAACTGGAACAATGACCTCTGACTTTACCAATTATTGGATGACTTCCTGTAGGATAGCCCTGTGTCAGTAAAGCTGGCAAGCCTGACTTAAAGAATCGGTGAGGCAGGAGATTTTGGAACTCCAGTCTGTACCCCTGGGACACAATATCCTGTGCCCAGGGATCCAGGCCGGACGACACCCAGACGTGGCTGAAACGTCTGAGTCTTGCTCCCACCTTACCGTCCTCCAGGCTGTGCGGTCCACCTTCATTCTGAGGATATGGAGGTACCAGAAGCAGGCTTCTGGTCCTGGAAGCCTGCAGATGCAGGTTTTTTTTTATTTTGCATGACCTCCTCCGAAGACGGTGGTAGAAGGCTTGGACTTCTTTGTCTTAGCAGCCCAAAAGGACTGCGAAGCAGATGAAGAGAAGGGTTTCTTTGAAGAAGGTGGCAATGAGGGAAGAAAAGTTGACTTACCCGCGGTTGCCGTGGAAATCTACGCATCTAGCGCTTCCCCAAACAGAGCCTGATTTGTGTAGGGTAGGTTTTCCACACTCCACCTGGATTCCAGGTCAGCAGACCATTGGCGTAGCCAGAGTCCCCTGCGAGCTGAGACAGACATGGAATATATTCTTGCATTCAGCGTACCCAGATCCTTCATGGATTCCACCATGAACCCCGCAGAATCCTGTATGTTACGTAAAAACAGTTCAATATCACTTCTATCCAGTGTATCTAAGCCCTCTAGTACAGTGCCTGACCACTTTACTATAGCTTTAGAAATCCATGCACAGGCAATAGTAGGCCTTAACGCCACCCCTGAAGCAGTGTATATGGATTTGAGCGTAGTGTCAATCTTACGATCAGCCGGTTCTTTTAATGCGGTAGAACCCGGCACCAGTAAAACCACCTTTTTTGACAGCCTGGAGACAGATGCGTCAACTACGGGAGGGGTCTCCCAACTTTTCCTATCCTCTTTGGGGAAGGGAAAAGCCACCAGAATCCTTTTGGGAATCTGGAATTTTTTCTCCGGGTGTTCCCAGGATTTAACAAATATAGCGTTTAATTCTTCAGACGCAGGGAAGGTTAGCGTGGCTTCTTATTGTCTGTGAAGTAAGCCTCCTCAACCTGCACCAGTGGTATCTCGGTAATGTGTTACACATCTCTAATGGCCTCAATCTGAGCTGCCATGATTAGCCAAGGATGCCGCCCCCCTCAGCACATCCCTATCACCGCCCCCCGTGTCGGAGTCGGTATCCGTGTCATCCTGCATAATCTGGGCAAGTGTACATTTCTGAGGGTACACGCTATGGGCTTCTGAAGGGATAGGAATGGAACCTGACCACCCTGCCATCTGCTTTAAAACCTGAGTTTCAGTCTCAGTATGGGCCACCCTGGTAGAGATCTCACAGATCAGTCCCTTAATAGAAGCTAGCCATTCTGGCTCAGTAACAGGAATCTGAGACAAAACATTATATTCCTGGGTACATGGAATGGACTCCTCTGGAGAACAAGTGTCCTCTGCAGCAGAAGACACAGAGTCCCTGGACATGGTTATGTGAGAAGCACACACACACACACACACACACACACACACACACACACACACACACACACACACACACACACACACAGGAAAATGTCAGACACAGTTTTCCCCCAAAATCCTTCAGAGAAGCACAGAGCTTGGAGCCAGCACACACACAGCGCTTCTCTAGATAGAGACAATAATACTACCTAGCGCTGACTGTGTACCTTATCAGCTACACAGTAATTACACAGCCTCCCCCCCTTCTACAACCCCCTGGTACAGCACAGGAAAGCTGGAGTTGTGTGGCGTGACAGCTCTCCCTCTCAGTGTCACTGTAGAGGATCTGCAGGCAGGAAAATGGCGCTGATAAGCTGCTGGGTCCACTCTGAGAAGCTCCGCCCCCCCCAAACATATCGCTGCTTCCCGCTCTTCGTGATATTAAACTGGCCTGAGGATGTCCGCTGACAGCGATCCGGGGACCCTGATAGGCTTGCTGGCCAGTGTAGGGTGTAGGCGCTGGCTCAGGGCGCAGTCCTACCCTGTTGCCGCCATCTTCACACCGGCTCCCCGCTTGCCGGGGGGCCGGTGACTCACTCACCACTGAAGTCTTCTGGCTCTGTTAAGAGGTAGCGGCATGCTGCGGGAGTGAGCAGCTGCCTGGGGCGACTAACGATCATCACCCTCAGGAGCGCAGTGTCCTGTCAGCGGAGATAGTGGTTCAGACTCTGCAGGGCGGACACTACTCCCCCCCTTAGTCCCATGAAGCAGGGAGGCTGTTGCCAGCAGCCTCCCTGTAAAATAGTAAACTCTAAAAACGGACTTTAATAGAAGAACTCTGGAGAGCTCCCCTAGCTGTGACCGGCTGCCCCGGGCACATATTCTAAACTGAGTCTGGTAGGAGGGGCATAGAGGGAAGAGCCAGCCCACACTGTTAAACTCTTAAAGTGCCAATGTCTCCTGGTGGACCTGTCTATACTCCATGGTACTAATGTGGACCCCAGCATCCTCTAGAACGTAAGAGAAATAATACTAACTGGACACCACTGGCTGCTCCCCCTGTATAATACTAATAACAGGACACCACAGGCTGCTCCCCCTGTATTATTATTATAATAATAATAATAATAATAATATTGGGACACCACAGGCTGCTCCCCCTGTATAATACTAATAGGACAACACAGGCTGCTCCCCCTGTATTATAATAATAATAATAGGACACAACAGGCTGCTCCCCCTGTATTATTATAATAATAATAATAATAATAATAATATTGGGACACCACAGGCTGCTTCCCCTGTATAATACTAATAACAGGACAACACAGGCTGCTCCCCCTGTATTATTATAATAATAATAATAATAGGACACAACAGGCTGCTCCCCCTGTATTATAATAATAATAATAATAATAATAACAGGACACCACAGGCCGCTCTCCCCTGTATAGTAATACTAACAAGACACCACAAGCTCCTCCCCCTGTATAATAATAACAAGACACCACAGGCTGCTCCCCCTGTATAATAATTATAATAGGACACCGCAGGCTGCTCCACCTGTATAATAATAATAATAAAATAACAGGACACCACATACTGCTCTGCATGTTTAATAACAGGACACCACAGGCTGCTCCCCCTGTATAGTAAGACGCCATTACCTGATCTCGACAGACAGTTGTGGGTGGCTGAACCTGTTGATGAAAACTCACTTCCTGTGTGTGGAACGCACAGACAGGAAGAAACGTGGAATTGCACAGGATGGAAATAGTTTTTGATTGGCACAGGCTGCTTCCTGGTGACTGACCCCTCCCCTCCTACACCCCGGCCACAGCACCGCCCCTTGTACTAACTATTACAAACATGTCCTCAGTGCAGGAGGCCGGCGGCCATGTTCTTGTAGACCAATTTGGCAGCGGCAGCAGCAATAGGTTTACTGGTCGTGTGGTGACGTCAGGAGCGGCGGCCATTTTCCCCTGGTCTGAGCTCCGCCTTCCTTCTATCATTCCCACAAGGCAGCAGGAGCAGAGAGCAGCCATTGCTGTGTCTGGCAGCAGGTAATGATGTTATTATTATTATTCTATAGGCTGAGCAGCTCTGGTGTCAGGTTGCTGTACTACAGGGGGAGCAGCCTCTGGTGCCTTGTTATAGTGCAGCTGGAGCAGCCTGTGGTGCTGCATTATGGGCTGTGTAACAGGGGTGAGGATATAGGGCAGCACACCCCTCTGTGAGTATATATATATGTATGAATGGGTGCTATGTGTGTAATATGTATGTGTATAGGGAGGAGAGTGATGGTGACATTTATACTCTGTAATAATGGGGAATGACAGTCTCAGTATCTAGTGTGTATTATACACAGAAACTCACTTATCTGGATACACCGCGCTCTGTCCTCTGTCACTTATTACACATATTATTACTAAATATGTATATCTGGCATTACTAGGGGAATTAAGTGTACGTGGTACTACTAGTGGAATAATGTGTCTCTAACACTATTATGGGAATTATGTGTACCTGGCTCTACTAAGCGTATTCCGTGTATCTGGCACTGCTAGGGGAATTATGTGTATCTGGCACTATTAGGGGAATTTTGTGTATCTGGCACTACTAGGGGAATTATGTCTATCAGGCACTATTAGGGGAATTATGTGTACGTGGCACTAATAGGGGAATAAGGTGTACCTGGCACTCCTAGGGGTATTATATGTATCTGGCAATACTAGGGGAATTATGTGTACCTTGCACTACTAGTGGAATTATGTTTATCAGGCACTTCTAGGGGCATTATGTGTATCTGGCACTACTAGGGGCATTATGTGTATCTGGCACTACTAGGAGCATTACGTGTATCTGGCACTACTAAAGTGTAATGTGTACATGGCAGTACTAGGGGAATTATGTTTAACTAACTCTACTACGGGCATTATGTGTATTTGGCACTACTATGGGCATTATGTGTATCTGGCATTACTAGGGGCATTACTAGTGGAATTATGTGTACATGACACTACTAGGGGAATTATGTGTACGTGGTACTACTAGGTGAATAATGTGTATCTGGCACTACTAGGGAATAATGTGTCTTTAACACTATTAGGGGAATTATGTGTATCTGGCACTGCTAGGGAATTATGTGTACCTGGCACTCCTAGGGGTATTATGTGTTCCTTGCACTACTAAGGGAATTATGTATACCGTGCACTACTTAGGGAATTATGTGTACCTGGCACCACTACGGTAATTATGTTTATCAGACACTACTAGGGGCATTATGTGTTTCTGGCACTACTAGGGGCATTATATGTATCTGGCACTGCTAGGGGCATTATGTGTATCTGGCACTACTAAGGGCATTATGTGTATCTGGCACTTATGTGGGAATAATGTGTATGTGGCACTACTAGGGAATTATGTGTATCTGGCTCTACTGGGCGTATTATGTGTATCTGGCACTACTAGGGGAATTATTATGTATTTGGCACTGCTAGGGGAGTTATGTGTATTTGGCACTACTAGGTGAATTATGTGTATCTGGCACTATTAGGAGAATTATGTGTATCTGGCACAACTAGGGGAAATATGTGTACCTTGCATTACTAGGGGATTTATGTGTACATGGCACTACTAGGGGAATTATGTGTATCTGGAACTACTAGGGGCATTATGTGTATCTGGCACTACTAGGGGCATTATGTGTATCAGGCACTACTAGGGGCATTATGTGTATCTGGCACTATTAGTGGAATTTGTTTACCTGACACTACTAGCGGAATTATGTGTACCTTGCATTACTAGGGGAATTATGTGTACCTGGCACTACTAGGGGAATTATGTGTACATGGCACTACTAGGGGCATTATGTGTACATGGCACTACTAGGGGCATTATGTGTACATGGCACTACTAGGAGAATTATGTGTATCTGGCACTACTAGGGGCATTATGTGTATCTGGCACTACTAGGGGCATTATGTGTTTCTGGCACTACTAGGGGCATTATGTGCTTCTGGCACTACTAGGGCATTATGTGTTTCTGGTACTACTAGGGGAATTATATGGATCTGGCACTACTAGGGGAATTATGTGTATCCTGCACTACTAGTTAAATTATGTGTACCTGGCTCTACTGGGCGTATTATGTGTATCTGGCACTACTAGGGGAATTATTATGTATTTGGCACTGCTAGGGGAGTTATGTGTATTTGGCACTACTAGGTGAATTATGTGTATCTGGTACTATTAGGAGAATTATGTGTATCTGGCACTGTTAGTGGAATTTTGTGTATCTGGCGCTACTAGGGGAAATATGTGTACCTTGCATTACTAGGGGATTTATGTGTACATGGCACTACTAGGGGAATTGCGTGTATCTGGAACTACTAGGGGCATTATGTGTATCTGGCACTACTGGGGGCATTATGTGTATCTGGCACTACTAGGGGCATTATGTGTATCTGGCAGTACTATGGGCATTATATGTATCTGGCACTACTAGGGACATTATGTGTATCTGGCACTACTAGGGGCATTATGTGTTTCTGGCACTACTACGGGAATTATGTGTATCTGGCACTACTAGGGGAATTATGTGTATCTGGCACTATTAGGAGAATTATCTGTACGTTGTACTACTAGCGGAATGATGTGTAGGTGGCACTACTAGGGGAATTATGTGTAGGTGGCACTACTAGGGGAATTATGTGTAGGTGGCACTACTAGGGGAATTATGTGTAGGTGGCACTACTAGGGGAATTATGTGTAAGTGGCACTACTAGGGGAATTATGTGTAAGTGGCACTACTAGGGGAATTATGTGTAAGTGGCACTACTAGGGGAATTATGTGTAGGTGGCACTACTAGGGGGATTATGTGTACCTGGCATTAATAAGGGAATTATGTGTATCTGGCACTACTAGGGGAGTTATTTTTATCTGGCACTACTAGGGGAATTATGTGTTTCTGGTACTACTAAGGGAATTATGTGTAACTGGCACTATACTGTGGACTTTATGTATCACTGGCACTATACTGGGGACATTATGTGTAACTGGCACTATACTGGGGACATTGTGTGTATAATGGCACTTTACTGGGGACATTGTGTGTATAATGGCACTATACTGGGGGATGTTATGTGTGTTTGGCATTATACTGGGTGCATTATGTGTATCTGGCACTATAATGTGTGGCATATTGTGGGCATTGCGATGAGTGGCATAATGTGTAATGGCCATTATGTTGATTGGTGTAATGGGCATTATAATGTGTGGCATATTGTATAATGGGCATTACGGTGAGTGGCAAAATATGTAATGGGCATTACTGTACATGGCATATTGTGTAATGGGCATTATAGTGTGTGACATATTGTGTAATGGGCATAATGGTGAGTGTATAATGTAAGGGCATTACGTTGTATGGCATTAGGGAAGGGGTATTACAGTGAGTGGCATAATGTGTAATGGGCATTATAGTGCGTGGCATATTGTGTAAGGGGCATTACTATAAGGAGGAAAAATGACAAATAATTTAAGGGGTGGCCAATGTCTGGGCGTGCAGGTTGCAAAACTGGGGTATAAGGTAATATTTTCCTGCAAGACCACGCCCCTTGCAGCGAGGCCACACCCCCTTTTTCTAGAAAACCAGCACTGCATATATGATTTGGTGGGAAGTTTTGACTTTAAAAATAATTAGAATAATACAGAAATCATATAAATAAATATATATATATGTATAAATATATACTGCTTAAAAAAATAAAGGGAATGCTTAAACAACACATCCTAGATCTGAATGAATTAAATATTCTTATTAAATACTTTGTTCTTTATATAGTTCAATGTGCTGACAACAAAATCACACAAAAATTATTAATGGAAATCAAATTTATTAACCCATGGAGGTCTGGATTTGGAGTCACACTCAAAATTAAAGTGGAAAAACACACTACAGGCTGATCCAACTTTGTTGTAAAGTCCTTAAAACAAGTCAAAATGAGGCTCAGTAGTGTCTGTGACCTCCACGTGCCTGTATGACCTCCCTACAACGCCTGGGCATGCTCCTGATGAGGTGGCGGATGGTCTCCTGATGGATCTCCTCCCAGACCTGGACTAAAGCATCCGCCAACTCCTGGACAGTCTGTGGTGCAACGTTGCGTTGGTGGATGGAGCGAGACATGATGTCCCAGATGTGCTCAATTGGATTCAGGTCTGGGGAACGGGTGGGCCAGTCCATAGCATCAATGCCTTCGTCTTGTAGGAACTGCTGACACACTCCAGCCACATGAGGTCTAGCATTGTCTTGCATTAGGAAGAACCCAGGGCCAACCGCACCAGCATATGGTCTCACAAGGGGTCTGAGGATCTCATCTCGGTACCTAATGGCAGTCAGGCTACCTCTGGCGAGCACATGGAGGGCTGTGCGGCCCCCCAAAGAAATGCCACCCCACACCATTACTGACCCACTGCCAAACCAGGCAGCAGAATGTTCTCCTTGGCGTCTCCAGACTCTGTCACGTCTGTCACATGTGCTCAGTGAGAACCTGCTTTCATCTGTGAAGAGCACAGGGCGCCAGTAGCGAATTTGCCAATGTTGGTGTTCTCTGGCAAATGCCAAACGTCCTGCACGGTGTTGGGCTGTAAGCACAACCCTCACCTGTGGATGTTGGGCCCTCATACCACCCTCATGGAGTCTGTTTCTGAACATTTGAGTAGACACATGCACATTTGTGGCTTGCTGGAGGTCATTTTGCAGGGCTCTGGCAGTGCTCCTCCTGTTCCTCCTTGCACAAAGGCGGAGGTAGCGGTCCTTCTGCTGGGTTGTTGCCCTCCTACGGCCTCCTCCACGTCTCCTGATGTACTGGCCTGTCTCCTGGTAGCACCTCCATGCTCTGGACACTACGCTAACAGACACAGCAAACCTTCTTGCCACAGCTCACATTGATGTGCCATCCTGGATGAGCTGTACTACCTGAGCCACTTGTGTGGGTTGTAGACTCCGTCTCATGCTACCACTAGAGTGAAAGCACCGCCAGCTTTCAAAAGTGACCAAAACATCAGCCAGAAAGCATAGGAGCTGAGAAGTGGTCTGTGGTCACCACCTGCAGAACAACTCCATTATTGGGGGTGTCTTGCTAATTGCCTATAATTTCCGCCTGTTGTCTAATCCATTTGCACAACAGCATGTCAAATTGATTGTCAATCAGTGTTGCTTCCTAAGTGGACAGGTTGATTTCACAGAAGTGTGATTGACTTGGAGTTACATTGTGTTGTTTAAGTGTTCCCTTTATTTTTTTGAGCAGTATATATATATATATATATATATATATCCCCTTGAAGAAGTCCAGGCTATTGAACGGACGAAACGCGTTGGTACTGTTTTGCTGCTGAATTCCTCTAATGGACAGATAAGCGATTGAATTTTTTAATTCCTGTACGCATGTATTTTGGCTATTTTATATGTATCGAGACAGCCTGCTGCTGAGTCCCTTTTAGATGGACAGATAAGCCTTGAAATACTCTTTTATCTTGTACGTGTTTAGTGTAGCCATTTGTATGTCTTTTATATTAAATTGTTATTTTTTTTTACCTATAAAATGTCTGGGCTATCAAATATGTACAACTGGGAATAAGCACGTTCCCTAATTCATTGCCCTTTAATGCTAAATGACATTTTTTGTGAGAACGGTACACACTATGTTTTGTTATGTTTTTCTTTACATGTGAATCTCAAATAATCAACAATCGTTGGAAATTCTTGTAAAACCAGATAAGTGTTCTTGGTTTTAAACATACCCACCAGACCATTTCCCTTTTAATCTGCTGTTGCACTCCCAAGCGCTTATTTTCTCCACTACTTATCTTTGTTTCTATGTGTATACCTTACACTAATTCTGTATTATGAGCAGCTACTCTTAAAAGAGCTAAGGAGTGCCACACACGACAATCTAACACCATACACCTGTACTGAAGCGCCTAGGTCTCTGCTATTCTATATATATATATATATATATATATACAATTTAGATCCGCGCACACTTTGTTTAGTCCAGAGTTTGTTAGGTCAAACACATGAGGTGCCTGCTCTTCCACTCCTGCCAGGAGCCACAAATTTCTAGATGATAAAATAAGGAGAGCGCACCAGTGAATAATAGTAAAAAGTAACAATTTACTTGTATAAATATCCACGTACATCAAGGTTCACATTCAAGCACTTAGCCACTTCTCCGATAACCTCCTCCGCAACGATGTCATTCAGTCAGTGGGGTATTTTTCCGAGATGCCGTCTGCTCTGTCTCAGGCGGAAGACAGGATTCGTCTTGCACTTGTAAGCCACGCCCAACGCGTTTCGTCACTAGAGGACTTCGTCAGGAGCTATGTCATTGGATCCTCTAAGTTCACCTTTTAACCATTGCTTTGTGCAGCGATTGGCTGATTGCTTGATCACTCATACCATCTTTAATATTTCATTTGTTTAAAAAACATTCTATACCTCATTAGTTTTACCTACACATTATATATATAACAACAACACTTTTTGCCATTTATTGACACTTCTAAATAAAAACATAAATATGTAAACAGAAGTAGCGCTACTGCATTCACAGCTGATTAGCCTCTCCCTGCTGGTCTCTTACTCATGTGTTCTTAATTGATATGTCTCTGCTTTCACATACGTTCCTGTTCGTTTTGCCATCTGACAGCATTAGTTAGAGTATAATCAGTAATGTGACTGCAGTAGCCAAAATTTAAAAGTCATTCATTTATTCATCTAATTCATACTTAGTCTATATAGACATATACATACATTTACATTTAATTTAAAAGAACGGACCTTTGAAAGCCGACTTTTGCCAGTATCTTATTCTAACCTGTACTATAAACTCCTCTCCTATGTTAACCCCTTCATGCTCGAACCCAGATTTTCATGAAACTAGGGTGCTCTATCTTTTCTGTTATGGCCGGGACCAACCCTGAGTGTTTGCCACTCCCCATCGGGTGCTAACACCAACTTCGATAGGGACCTCACCCAGAGACTTTCCCGGTCATTATTACAGAAACGGCACGATATCGCATCCCTCGTTCAATCCGTCTGGGGTTAATGTGCCTAACGTATAGATCCAGAAGGTTTCTCTCTGAGATAACAATTTTAAAATGTCCCCCCCTCTATTTCCCAAATGAACCTGTTCTATGGCTTTAAAGGATAAGTTTTCCACCCTGGAATTACAACATTGTTGGAAGTGGCGGGGCACGCTATTATTAAGCACTTTGTTAACAATGTTTCTTGTGTGCTCCAAAATTCTTATTTTAAGTTGCCTTTTGGTTTTCCCTATATATCTTTTACCGCATTTACACTCCAACATATATATTACATGTGTACTCAGACAATTTAATTTTCCTTTTATCATCCAGGATTTTTGTTTATCATGGCTCCAGATCTTTTTATTATCCCTACTTGCTAATTTACATATTTTGCATTTATTACATGGGAAAAAACCCTGTAGCTGACTTAGCCATCCTAATTTGCTGCCCTCCTCTTTTAAAAAAGGATTGCTTGGTGCTATTATTGATTTTAAATTTTTTGTTTTACGACATATAATTTTTGGTTTCTCTGGTAATATTCCTTTTAGTGCTGGGTCCAATTCTAGTACCCCCCAATGTTTTTCTATGATTTTTGTAACATCTCCCAACCTACTGTTATATGTGGTGACATATGGGATATTATTGAACTTATTAGTTGGCTCCTTCGTTTTGTATCTTACTAGTTCATTTCTATCTCTATTTTTAGCTTTCAATATTGAGTCGTTAATTAATCGTTCCGGATACCCCTTATCTCTAAATCTCTGTCCATATATCTCTGCCTGCTCATTATATTTTTCTAATGTAGAGCAGTTTCGTCGCAGTCTAATGAACTGCGAATAGGGTATATTTGATACCCATTTATTATGATGACAGCTGTGAAAGTGGACATAGCTATTACAATCCACTTTTTTAATGTGGGTGTATGTGGCTACTTGATCTCCTGTTGTACAACTTGTGCTATCCAGAACCAGATCTAAAAACTCTATCCTTTGTTTATTTATATTATACGTGAATTTAAGGTTGTAAGTGTTACTGTGTAAATATTTCATAAAATCCTCAAATATTGAAATTTCTCCCCTCCATACTATCACTATATCATCTATAAACCTTTTTATTAACTTTATATTATCTGTATATGGGTTATTACTTAGTATCATTTCTTTTTCCAATTTTCCCAAATATAAATTAGCTAGATTTGGAGCATAAGGTGTTCCCATAGCCACGCCCCTTCGCTGCATGTAATATTCATCCTTAAACCGAAAATAATTATTTGTTAGTATGTATTCTATACACTTCAAAACAAACTCTTTTTTTACTGTGCTAACTGAAGGGTCATTTTCCATGAATTCACCCACTGCCTGTAACCCTTTTTGGTGCGGTATACACGTGTAAAGGGCCTCAACATCTATTGTTACCCATAAAAAATCTGTCTCCCATTTAAACGCTTCTAGGATTCCCAGTACTTGAGTTGAATCTTTTATAAATGTATCTAATTGTGTGACATATTGTTTTATTTGGATGTCTACATATTCTGATATTCTGGAACTGTAAGAATTGATCCCTGATATTATTGGGCGTCCCGGAGGTTTATCTAGTCGTTTGTGTATCTTCGGTACACTGTAAAATATCGGAGTTATTGGTTTAGTATTTACCATATAATTATATTCATCTAAAGTAATTGCACCATCATTTAATCCATTGACTAGCAATTGGCTGACTTCAATTAGTATTCTTTCTATGGGATCATTCTCTAATTGTTCATAGGTTGTAATATCACTCAACAACCTATTACATTCTGCCTCATAGTCTTTTTTATTTAGCACCACTACCCCTCCCCCTTTGTCTGCTGATCTTATTATTATCCCATTGTTTTTTTCCAGGGTTTTAATTGCTTCCCTTTCACCTCTACTTAAATTGTCTTTTTCTCTTCCTACATTATTACACAGGTTGTTCATATCTTTATGTACCAGGCTAGCAAATGTCTCAATGTAGCTACCTCTGGATTCCACTGGGTAAAAGGTAGATTTTTTCCTTAAAACCTTCTTATCCCCATGAGTTTCTTCTTCCCCCTTATCTTTATTATCTTTATTAAAATGTCGTTTTAAGGTTAGATTTCTAACAAATTTGTTAGTGTCTATAAATAATTGGAATCCATCAGGGGATTTATTGGGAGCAAATGTTAACCCTTTTGATAATAACTGTTGTTCATTTTTAGTTAATGTGTATTCTGACAGATTAAATACCCCTACTTGTCCCACGGTCCCTGTTTTCTCATTTTTGTTTCTTTTTCCACCTCTCTTACCTCTCCTAAATCTTCCTTTTTTCTTTTCCCATAAGTGTTCGGACTCGCCTGACTTCCCTGTCTCCTAGCTGATTCCTTTCCCTCCCATATTGTCCCCTCTGAAAAAAACGTCTTTCTTGTTGTAACCCGTTGGGAGATGCCAAAACCTCATACCTGTTTTTCACCTGTATTTCATTTTTCCTGCTAATGTATTTATTCTGCGGGCCTTTGTACACTTTTTGCCATTGGCCATCATATGTGCGGTGCTGGCTATACTGGTTGTTCTTCCATGGCTTATTGGCTGCCGGCCAGCTTCTTACATTTCCTTCTCTATAATCTGCCGTATCTCTTTTAAACTTGTTTACTTTTGTCACTATGATGTCTTTTTCTAATTTTTTAACCTTCATTTCACTTTCTGTTAGTAATTTTTTAAACTCCTCTACCTCTTTTATTGGTTCTATCTGTTTTTCTATTTCCAAAATTTTCTGATCTATTTCAACAAGTTCCTTCTTTCTCTCTATTATAATTAATTTCATCAGTTCCACTGAGCACCCGTCCAAAACATTGTTCCATTTATCTACAAATTCCTTGTTATCACTTCCAAATGTAGGGGCTTTTAACAATCTCAAACCCCTTGGTATGCGTTTGGCTTCTATATACTTCTCAATAGTGGTAACCTCCCAGCTGAGCTTCATTTCTTTCATTAATAATCTTTCCGTTCTTATACATAAATTATCTATGTCCACTTCTGAATCAGTGTCACTATTTCTTTTATCCACATTAATTTCTAAGTGATCATTAAACAATTTATGGCACTCCTCATTGCGCCTGGTGATTCTATCAATTCTATATTTACTCATCGTACCAACACAATAATGGAATACAAATGCAATAATTCACACCAATAGTATACTAAAACTTGTGTATACTTATACTATGAAAGAGTTCTCTTCTTGTTGGTGCTGCAGATCATCAGCAGTGCAAATGAAAAATATACAATTTAGATCCGCGCACACTTTGTTTAGTCCAGAGTTTGTTAGGTCAAACACATGAGGTGCCTGCTCTTCCACTCCTGCCAGGAGCCACAAATTTCTAGATAATAAAATAAGGAGAGCGCACCAGTGAATAATAGTAAAAAGTAACAATTTACTTGTATAAATATCCACGTACATCAAGGTTCACATTCAAGCACTTAGCCACTTCTCCGATAACCTCCTCCGCAACGATGTCATTCAGTCAGTGGGGTATTTTTCCGGAGATGCCGTCTGCTCTGTCTCAGGCGGAAGACAGGATTCGTCTTGCACTTGTAAGCCACGCCCAACGGTTAGAATAAGATACTGGCAAAAGTCGGCTTTCAAAGGTCCGTTCTTTTAAATTAAATGTAAATGTATGTATATGTCTATATAGACTAAGTATGAATTAGATGAATAAATGAATGACTTTTACATTTTGGCTACTGCAGTCACATTACTGATTATACTCTAACTAATGCTGTCAGATGGCAAAACGAACAGGAATGTATGTGAAGGCAGAGACATATCAATTAAGAACACATGAGTAAGAGACCAGCAGGGAGAGGCTAATCAGCTGTGAATGCAGTAGCGCTACTTCTGTTTACATATTTATGTTTTTATTTAGAAGTTTCAATAAATGGCAAAAAGTGTTGTTGTTATATAATGTGTAGGTAAAACTAATGAGGTATAGAATGTTTTTTAAACAAATGAAATATTAAAGATGGTATGAGTGATCAAGCAATCAGCCAATCGCTGCACAAAGCAATGGTTAAAAGGTGAACTTAGAGGATCCAATGACATAGCTCCTGACGAAGTCCTCTAGTGATGAAACGCGTTGGGCGTGGCTTACAAGTGCAAGACGAATCCTGTCTTCCGCCTGAGACAGAGCAGACGGCATCTTCGGAAAAATACCCCACTGACTGAATGACATCGTTGCGGAGGAGGTTATCGGAGAAGTGGCTAAGTGCTTGAATGTGAACCTTGATGTACGTGGATATTTATACAAGTAAATTGTTACTTTTTACTATTATTCACTGGTGCGCTCTCCTTATTTTATTATCTAGAAATTTGTGGCTCCTGGCAGGAGTGGAAGAGCAGGCACCTCATGTGTTTGACCTAACAAACTCTGGACTAAACAAAGTGTGCGCGGATCTAAATTGTATATTTTTCATTTGCACTGCTGATGATCTGCAGCACCAACAAGAAGAGAACTCTTTCATAGTATAAGTATACACAAGTTTTAGTATACTATTGGTGTGAATTATTGCATTTGTATTCCATTATTGTGTTGATACGATGAGTAAATATAGAATTGATAGAATCACCAGGCGCAATGAGGAGTGCCATAAATTGTTTAATGATCACTTAGAAATTAATGTGGATAAAAGAAACAGTGACACTGATTCAGAAGTGGACATAGATAATTTATGTATAAGAACGGAAAGATTATTAATGAAAGAAATGAAGCTCAGCTAGGAGGTTACCACTATTGAGAAGTATATAGAAGCCAAACGCATACCAAGGGGTTTGAGATTGTTGAAAGCCCCTACATTTGGAAGTGATAACAAGGAATTTGTAGATAAATGGAACAATGTTTTGGACGGGTGCTCGGTGGAACTGATGAAATTAATTATAATAGAGAGAAAGAAGGAACTTGTTGAAATAGATCAGAAAATTTTGGAAATAGAAAAACAGATAGAACCAATAAAAGAGGTAGAGGAGTTTAAAAAATTACTAACAGAAAGTGAAATGAAGGTTAAAAAATTAGAAAAAGACATCATAGTGACAAAAGTAAACAAGTTTAAAAGAGATACGGCAGATTATAGAGAAGGAAATGTAAGAAGCTGGCCGGCAGCCAATAAGCCATGGAAGAACAACCAGTATAGCCAGCACCGCACATATGATGGCCAATGGCAAAAAGTGTACAAAGGCCTGCAGAATAAATACATTAGCAGGAAAAATTAAATACAGATGAAAAACAGGTATGAGGTTTTGGCATCTCCCAACGGGTTACAACAAGAAAGACGTTTTTTTCAGAGGGGACAATATGGGAGGGAAAGGAATCAGCTAGGAGACAGGGGAAGTCAGGCGAGTCCGAACACTTATGGGAAAAGAAAAAAGGAAGATTTAGGAGAGGTAAGAGAGGTGGAAAAAGAAACAAAAATGAGAAAACAGGGACCGTGGGACAAGTAGGGGTATTTAATCTGTCAGAATACACATTAACTAAAAATGAACAACAGTTATTATCAAAAGGGTTAACATTTGCTCCCAATAAATCCCCTGATGGATTCCAATTATTTATAGACACTAACAAATTTGTTAGAAATCTAACCTTAAAACGACATTTTAATAAAGATAATAAAGATAAGGGGGAAGAAGAAACTCATGGGGATAAGAAGGTTTTAAGGAAAAAAATCTACCTTTTACCCAGTGGAATCCAGAGGTAGCTACATTGAGACATTTGCTAGCCTGGTACATAAAGATATGAACAACCTGTGTAATAATGTAGGAAGAGAAAAAGACAATTTAAGTAGAGGTGAAAGGGAAGCAATTAAAACCCTGGAAAAAAACAATGGGATAATAATAAGATCAGCAGACAAAGGGGGAGGGGTAGTGGTGCTAAATAAAAAAGACTATGAGGCAGAATGTAATAGGTTGTTGAGTGATATTACAACCTATGAACAATTAGAGAATGATCCCATAGAAAGAATACTAAATGAAGTCAGCCAATTGCTAGTCAATGGATTAAATGATGGTGCAGTTACTTTAGATGAATATAACTATATGGTAAATACTAAACCAATAACTCCGATATTTTACAGTGTACCGAAGATACACAAACGACTAGATAAACCTCCGGGACGCCCAATAATATCAGGGATCAATTCTTACAGTTCCAGAATATCAGAATATGTAGACATCCAAATAAAACAATATGTCACACAATTAGATACATTTATAAAAGATTCAACTCAAGTACTGGGAATCCTAGAAGCGTTTAAATGGGAGACAGATTTTTTATGGGCTACAATAGATGTTGAGGCCCTTTACACGTGTATACCGCACCAAAAAGGGTTACAGGCAGTGGGTGAATTCATGGAAAATGACCCTTCAGTTAGCACAGTAAAAAAAGAGTTTGTTTTGAAGTGTATAGAATACATACTAACAAATAATTATTTTCGGTTTAAGGATGAATATTACATGCAGCGAAGGGGCGTGGCTATGGGAACACCTTATGCTCCAAATCTAGCTAATTTATATTTGGGAAAATGGGAAAAAGAAATGATACTAAATAATAACCCATATACAGATAATATAAAGTTAATAAAAAGGTTTATAGATGATATAGTGATAGTATGGAGGGGAGAAATTTCAATATTTGAGGATTTTATGAAATATTTACACAGTAACACTTACAACCTTAAATTCACGTATAATATAAATAAACAAAGGATAGAGTTTTTAGATCTGGTTCTGGATAGCACAAGTTGTACAACAGGAGATCAAGTAGCCACATACACCCACATTAAAAAAGTGGATTGTAATAGCTATGTCCACTTTCACAGCTGTCATCATAATAAATGGGTATCAAATATACCCTATTCGCAGTTCATTAGACTGCGACGAAACTGCTCTACATTAGAAAAATATAATGAGCAGGCAGAGATATATGGACAGAGATTAAGAGATAAGGGGTATCCGGAACGATTAATTAACGACTCAATATTGAAAGCTAAAAATAGAGATAGAAATGAACTAGTAAGATACAAAACGAAGGAGCCAACTAATAAGTTCAATAATATCCCATATGTCACCACATATAACAGTAGGTTGGGAGATGTTACAAAAATCATAGAAAAACATTGGGGGGTACTAGAATTGGACCCAGCACTAAAAGGAATATTACCAGAGAAACCAAAAATTATATGTCGTAAAACAAAAAATTTAAAATCAATAATAGCACCAAGCAATCCTTTTTTAAAAGAGGAGGGCAGCAAATTAGGATGGCTAAGTCAGCTACAGGGTTTTTTCCCATGTAATAAATGCAAAATATGTAAATTAGCAAGTAGGGATAATAAAAAGATCTGGAGCCATGATAAACAAAAATCCTGGATGATAAAAGGAAAATTAAATTGTCTGAGTACACATGTAATATATATGTTGGAGTGTAAATGCGGTAAAAGATATATAGGGAAAACCAAAAGGCAACCTAAAATAAGAATTTTGGAGCACACAAGAAACATTGTTAACAAAGTGCTTAATCATAGCGTGCCCCGCCACTTCCAACAATGTTGTAATTCCAGGGTGGAAAACTTATCCTTTAAAGCCATAGAACAGGTTCATTTGGGAAATAGAGGGGGGGACATTTTAAAATTGTTATCTCAGAGAGAAACCTTCTGGATCTATACGTTAGGCACATTAACCCCAGACGGATTGAACGAGGGATGCGATATCGTGCCGTTTCTGTAATAATGACCGGGAAAGTCTCTGGGTGAGGTCCCTATCGAAGTTGGTGTTAGCACCCGATGGGGAGTGGCAAACACTCAGGGTTGGTCCCGGCCATAACAGAAAAGATAGAGCACCCTAGTTTCATGAAAATCTGGGTTCGAGCATGAAGGGGTTAACATAGGAGAGGAGTTTATAGTACAGGTTAGAATAAGATACTGGCAAAAGTCGGCTTTCAAAGGTCCGTTCTTTTAAATTAAATGTAAATGTATGTATATGTCTATATAGACTAAGTATGAATTAGATGAATAAATGAATGACTTTTAAATTTTGGCTACTGCAGTCACATTACTGATTATACTCTAACTAATGCTGTCAGATGGCAAAACGAACAGGAACGTATGTGAAAGCAGAGACATATCAATTAAGAACACATGAGTAAGAGACCAGCAGGGAGAGGCTAATCAGCTGTGAATGCAGTAGCGCTACTTCTGTTTACATATTTATGTTTTTATTTAGAAGTGTCAATAAATGGCAAAAAGTGTTGTTGTTATATATATAATGTGTAGGTAAAACTAATGAGGTATAGAATGTTTTTTAAACAAATGAAATATTAAAGATGGTATGAGTGATCAAGCAATCAGCCAATCGCTGCACAAAGCAATGGTTAAAAGGTGAACTTAGAGGATCCAATGACATAGCTCCTGACGAAGTCCTCTAGTGACGAAACGCGTTGGGCGTGGCTTACAAGTGCAAGACGAATCCTGTCTTCCGCCTGAGACAGAGCAGACGGCATCTCGGAAAAATACCCCACTGACTGAATGACATCGTTGCGGAGGAGGTTATCGGAGAAGTGGCTAAGTGCTTGAATGTGAACCTTGATGTACGTGGATATTTATACAAGTAAATTGTTACTTTTTACTATTATTCACTGGTGCGCTCTCCTTATTTTAATATATATATATATATATATATATATATATAAAAAAGTTGTGAGGCCAGGTGAGGAGCACTGGTGTAACATTATACAGTGCCGCTATGTATGACGTTGAGCATTCTAATGAGGCTGTGTCTAAGTTTGTCATTTACCCCGAGCTGGGGCCGCAGGGCAGGACTGGCTATTACTAGAAACACAACAAGGAGGATGAATGGTCCTTCTCCTCATTAAGTTAGGCCAATTTGGAATGTACAGTAGGAGAGAGAGTAAACCTAGTACAATGAGTGCTACACTGTGTACTGGATGGATCAGCCTGTGATCACACTATTACATGTGTATCTGGGTAGCAGCTGAATAACGAGGACGGTCAGTAGCGGCTCAGTACTCAGATGGGGCATGGTTAGGAGGCTGCGTGCTGGAGGAGGCAGACAGCACACTGGTGTTGATGGAAGCGCTAATTACAGCAGGAGCAGGTGGTAACTCTAGCAGCAGAATGATGAGTACTGATGCAGGCTGAGCCCACAGGAATGAGAACACTCTGGTAAATGAATGGAGGGGTCAGAACTCATTAGCCGGGATCTGCTTCTGCCACAGGGGACCAGGAGTCCTAGGAGACTTATTCTACTGGCAACGTACAGGTGACAATGAGCAGTTTAGGTTGGGAGCTCTAGCTGTGGATTGGACGTGTGAGTCATGTGCAGCATAGGGAGGCTGTGGATGGCTGGGATTGCTCAGCTGACCTTAGGCAAGATGGCGGCACCCTTGCTGTTCTGCACTGCAGCTACAGGAAAATCCTGACGTGACTGGTCAGCTGTTACATGCAAGCCAGTGAATCAGCAGCGCTGGGTGGGGTGAGAGTGTTTTGGTACTTGTTGTGTAACAAGAGAAACCTCTGATAGACACTAGGGCTCTTCAGATTAGGGGAGAGGGAAGACTTAATGGTCACTCGCTGTTACATATATGACTGTTACATGTGTTCTATGTGATGTGTATTATATTTATCCCTAGACAATGCAGCTGTGAGGAGCGAGAGGTGTTATTACAAGGAGCACTCAGAATGGAAAAGGACAAGAATCACAAGACTTAGCGGATAATAAATCTCACACTGGAAATCATCTACCTGCTAACTGGGGAGGTGAGGGGATCTGGAAGTGTCACAGTGACATCACTTATATCTATAGTAATAATACAGGGACATTACTGGGGAGGTGAGGGGATCTGGGAGTGTCACAGTGACGTCACCTATATCTATAGTAATAATACAGGGACATGACGGGGGAGGTGAGGGGATCTGGGAATGTCACAGTGACATCACTTATATCTATAGTAATAATACAGGGACATTACTGGGGAGGTGAAGGGATCTGGGAGTGTCACATTGACATCCATATCTATATTAATAGTTTAGGGACATGAATGGGGAGGTGAGGGGATATGGGAGCGTCACATTGACATAACTTATATCTATAGTAATAATACAGGGACATGACTGGGAAGGTGAGGGTATCTGGGAGTGTATGTATTCATAGTTCGTATCTTCCCCAATACACAGGATTACACTGTAGTGAAGAAGACATCTGGTGAGTATGAGACACCCAGCAGCCATCCCCATTTGTCAGGAGGACTGAGCAGGACCCAGAGCCTCATCACGGTGCCTCCACCTCACTCACTGATACATGAGAGGCACAATGACCAGAAAATCCTGGAACACACAAACAAGATCATTCAGCTGCTGACTGGAGAGGTGACTGCTGGGAATGGGACATTATACATTAACACCAGGGGATGTGTCTGGGTGATGACTGTATCATTGTGTGTGTCTGGTTCCTATAAGGTGTCAGGATGTCACTGTCTATATCTCCATGCAGGAGGGAAAGTATATAGAGGAACACAGGGCTTTGTACAAGGACGTGATGATGGAGAATCACCGGCCCCTCACATCACTGGGTAAGAGGAGACTGTAATGTATTGTACAGGGGAGAGCAGGTATGGGGGCCCCCTATATACACACATCATCTGATAATCACATATATACAATGTTCTCAGTCACTGTGTGTCTCCTACAGATGGGCTTAGTAACAGAGATACCCCAGAGAGATGTCCCCGTCCTCTGTATTCTCAGGATTGTTCAGAGGAGAATCACAGGATCCCACAGGAGGATCAGGCAGGTAGGATTTAGGGTCTCCCCAATATACCAAAGTGACTGTCACTATATAATCTGTAGGGCAGCTGTGTGTCTTATACACTGATATTATACTGTTTCATCTCAGTTTAATCTGACTGTGGCCCTCATTCTGAGGTGTTCGCATGCTAGCTGCTTTTAGCATCATTGCACACGCTAGGCCGCCGCCCTCTGGGAGTGTATCTTAACTTAGCAGAAGTGCGAACGAAAGATTAGCAGAATTGCTACTAAATAATTCTTTGCAGTTTCTGAGTAGCTCCAGACCTACTCACAGATTGCGATCAGCTCAGTCCGTTTAGTTCCTGGTTTGACGTCACAAACTCCCAGCCACTCCCCCGTTTCTCCAGACACTCCCGCATTTTTCACTGGCACGCATGAGTTTTTTAGCCAACGCCATGAAAACGCTGAGTTGCTGCCCAGAAACGCCCCTTTCCTGTCAATCATTTACCGAACAGCAGAGAGACTGAAAAGCGTCGTACGAACACCAGCAAAGTTTTGTGTTAAATATCTTAGCACATGCGTAGTTAGCAACAAATCGCAGCATAGCAAAAATTGGCAACGAGCGAACAACTCGGAATGACCCCCCTATATGCAAATGTCATCATAGTGGGTTTTTTTTTTAGGTAGAACGTCTGTCTGATATTAAAACAGAAGATATAGAGGAAGAAGAAGAGACGTATGTGACTGATATGAAGGCAGAAGATATAGAGGGAGAAGAAGAGACGTATGTGACTGGTGTGAAGGCAGAAGATATAGAGGGAGAAGAAGAGAGGTATGTGACTGATATGAAGGCAGAAGATATAGAGGGAGAAGAAGAGACGTATGTGACTGATATGAAGGCAGAAGCTATAGAGGGAGAAGAAGAGACGTATGTGACTGATATGAAGGCAGAAGATACAGAGGGAGAAGAAGAGACGTATGTGACTGATATGAAGGCAGAAGATATAGAGGGAGAAGAAGAGACGTATGTGACTGATATGAAGGCAGAAGCTATAGAGGGAGAAGAAGAGACGTATGTGACTGATATGAAGGCAGAAGATATAGAGGGAGAAGAAGAGACGTATGTGACTGATATGAAGGCAGAAGATATAGAGGGAGAAGAAGAGACGTATGTGACTGATATAAAGGCAGGAGATATAGAGGGAGAAGAAGAGATGTATGTGACTGATATGAAGGCAGAAGATATAGAGGGAGAAGAAGAGACGTATGTGACTGATATGAAGGCAGAAGATACAGAGGGAGAAGAAGAGACGTATGTGACTGATATGAAGGCAGAAGATACAGAGGGAGAAGAAGAGACGTATGTGACTGATATAAAGGCAGAAGATATAGAGGGAGAAGAAGAGACGTATGTGAGAGGTGATCACCAGCATAAAGAGGAGGAAATCCCTACAGATATCAGCACAGGTGAGTAATAAACACCTATTATAGCTAAGAGTCACATATTCTCCTTGCTCAATCACTACAGCAATGTCTTATCCTACACTCTCCTCTGTCAGTGCTAACTAATGAGGAATATGTATTTCTCTAACGTCCTAGTGGATGCTAGGGACTCCGTAAGGACCATGGGGAATAGACGGGCTCCGCAGGAGACTGGGCACTCTAAGAAAGATTTAGGACTACCAGGTGTGCACTGGCTCCTCCCCCTATGACCCTCCTCCAAGCCCCAGTTAGATTTCTGTGCCCGGCTGAGCTGGATGCACACTAGGGGCTCTCCTGAGCTTCTAGAAGAAAGTATAGTTTAGGTTTTTTATTTTCAGTGAGACCTGCTGGCAACAGGCTCACTGCATCGAGGGACTAAGGGGAGAAGAAGCGAACCTACCTAAGTGGTGGTAGCTTGGGCTTCTTAGGCTACTGGACACCATTAGCTCCAGAGGGTTCGAACACAGGCACCGATCTCGTCGTCCGTTCCCGGAGCCGCGCCGCCGTCCCTCTTACAGAGCCAGAAGCAAGAAGAGGTCCAGAAACTCGGTGGCTGAAGACTTCTGTCTTCTCCAAGGTAGCGCACAGCACTGCAGCTGTGCGCCATTGCTCCTCATGCACACCACACACTGCGGTCACTGATGGGTGCAGGGCGCTGGGGAGGGTGCCCTGAGCAGCAATATTTACACCTTGGCTGGCAAATTAACACCATATATAGCCCCAGGGGCTATATAGGTGTATATTAACCCCTGCCAGATACATTAAAATAGCGGGAGAAAGCCCGCCGAAAAAGGGGCGGGGCCTTTTCCCCCTTAGCACACTGGCGCCATTTTTCCCTCACAGCTCCGCTGGAAGGAAGCTCCCTGGCTCTCCCCTGCAGTCCTGCACTACAGAAAAGGGTAAAAAAGAGAGGGGGGGCACAAATTAGGCGCAGTATAAATATATATGCAGCTATAAGGGGAAAACACACTTTTATAGGTGATATCCCTGTGATATATAGCGCTCTGGTGTGTGCTGGCATACTCTCCCTCTGTCTCCCCAAAGGGCTTTGTGGGGTCCTGTCCTCTGTAAGAGCATTCCCTGTGTGTCTGCTGTGTGTCGGTACTGCTGTGTCGACATGTATGAGGAGGAAAATGGTGTGGAGGCGGAGCAAATGCCTGTGAATGTGCTGTCACCCCCTGAGGGGTCGACACCGGTGTGGTTGGACTTATGGAAGGAATTGCGTGAAAGTGTCAACTCCTTACACAAAAGGTTTGACGACATAGGACAGCCGGCTACACAGCTTGTGCCTGTTCCAGCGTCTCAAATGTCATCAGGGGCCTTAAAACGCCCGCTACCTCAGGTGACAGATACAGACGTCGACACGGATACTGACTCCAGTGTCGACGGTGATGAGACTAGTGTACCCTCCAATAGGTCCACCCGTTACATGATTGAGGCAATGAAAAATGTTTTACACATTTCTGATAATACCCCAGGTACCACAAAAAAGGGTATTATGTTCGGTGAGAAAAAACTACCTGTAGTTTTTCCTGCATCTGAGGAATTAAATGAGGTGTGTGAGGAAGCGTGGACTTCCCCTGATAAGAAATTGATAATTTCAAAACGATTATTGGCAGCGTACCCTTTCCCGCTAGAGGATAGGTCACGTTGGGAAACACCCCCTAGGGTAGACAAGGCGCTGACACGCTTGTCAAAGAAGGTGGCACTACCGTCTCCGGATACGGCCGCCCTGAAGGAACCTGCTGATAGAAAGCAGGAGAATACCCTAAAGGCTATTTACACACACTCAGGCATTATATTGCGACCAGCGATTGCATCAGCTTGGATGTGCAGTGCTGCTGCTGCGTGGTCAGATTCCCTTTTGGATAATATTGATACCATGGATAGGGACAATATTTTGCTGACGCTTGAACATATAAAAGACGCAGTCTTATACATGCGTGATGCACAGAGGGATATTTGCCGGCTGACATCACGAGTAAGCGCTATGTCCATTGCCGCCAGATGGGGGTTATGGACTAGGCAATGGTCCGGTGATGCCGACTCAAAGCGGCACATGGAAGTTTTACCCTATAAAGGGGTGGAACTGTTTGGGGATGGTCTTTCGGACCTCGTGTCCACAGCTACGGCTGGGAAATTTACTTTTTTGCCACAGACTGCGCCACAGCAAAAGAAAGCACAGTTTTATCAGGTACAGTCCTTTCGACCCCAGAAAAACAAGAGGGCTAGAGGCTCCTCCTTTCTGCCGAGAGGCAGAGGTAGAGGAAAAAAGCTGCAACACACAGCTAGTTCCCAGGAGCAGAAGTCCTCCCCTGCGTCCGGTAAGTCCACAGCATGACGCTGGGGCTGCTCAGGTGGACCCGGGCACGGTGGGGGCCCGTCTCAGAAATTTCAGCGCACAGTGGGTTCTCTCACAGGTGGATCCCTGGGTCCTTCAAGTAGTACTTCAGGGGTACAGGCTGGAATTCGAGACGTATCCCCCCCGCCGTTTCCTATTGTCTGCCTTACCGGCAACTCCCTCTGCCAAGGAGGCAGTGTTGGTGGCTATTCAGAAACTGTATTCACAGCACGTGATTGTCAAGGTACCCCTCCTTCAACAAGGAAAGGGTTACTATTCCACACTGTTTGTGGTACCGAAACCGGACGGTTCGGTGAGACCCATCTTAAATCTAAAATCCTTGAACACTTATATCAAAAGGTTCAAGTTCAAGATGGAATCGCTCAGAGCGGTTATTGCGAGCCTGGAGGAGGGGGACTACATGGTCTCCCTGGACATCAAAGGTGCGTATCTTCATGTCCCCATTTACCCTCCTCACCAGGAGTACCTCAGATTTGTGGTACAGGACTGTCACTATCAGTTCCAGACGCTGCCGTTTGGGTTATCCACGACGCCGAGGGTCTTTACCAAGGTAATGGCCGAAATGATGATACTCCTTCGCAAGAAAGGTGTTTCAATTATCCCGTACTTGGACGATCTCCTGATAAAGGCGAGGTCCAAGGAACAGTTGGTAGTGGGGGTAGCACTTTCTCAGGAAGTGCTACAACAGCACGGCTGGATTCTCAATATTCCAAAGTCGCAGCTGGTTCCGACGACACGTCTTCTGTTCCTGGGAATGATTCTGGAAAAAAGCAGAGGAATTGTCATCTCTGGTCAGAGACATCCTAAAACCAGGAAAAGTGTCGGTACATCAATGCACACGACTCCTGGGAAAAATGGTAGCTTCATACGAAGCAATTCCATTCGGAAGGTTCCACGCAAGGACGTTCCAGTGGGACCTGTTGGACAAATGGTCCGGGTCCCATCTCCAGATGCAACAGCGGATAACCCTGTCGGCAAGGACCAGGGTGTCGCTGCTGTGGTGGCTGCAGAGGGCTCATCTACTAGAGGGCCGCAGATTCGGATTACAGGACTGGGTCCTGGTGACCACGGATGCCAGCCTTCGGAGCCCTGTGGAGGCGTCAGCTCAGCATGAGACTGGAGCGGAGCTGGCCACGCACACTGACACAGTGACAGCATTTCCCACCCTAGGCTTATACTCGAGTATATACGGTAACTGTTTATCCTATTAAGGTTACTCAGTCAGTGCCAGCGTTTCTTATATGTAACAGCCTACAGGGGCGCTGTGTGGCTGGCTCCTTATACTCTGTGTCTCTCTGAAGGTATTCTGGGGGAAAGTGTGTCTGATTTTTTCCTGTGTGTGTGGCTGTGTACCTCACATTTCCATGTCCAGGGACTCTGCATCTTGTGCTGCAGAGTGCGTTTCTTCTCCAGAAGAGTCTATCCCATGTACTCAAGATTGTCATGTACCCTCTCAACCTTCTCAAATTGATCCCCCTGAGTGGATTCTATAAGCGCAATGATATCCGAGATGTCTTCTAGGGTGTCGCACACTGAGAAGGTAACACAGGTTTTACAACAATCTGTGGCGGTTTTAAAGCATTCTGCTCCCGCTATCTCATCTTCTGCCCTTACCACATACCCTAAAAAGCGTGCACTTGCACAGGTTGTGCAAGCCGACATGGATACTGACTCTGATACAGGCGACCGTGATGGAGATATACTGGGGGGGTGCATCCCTTGCTAAGGGGGTGCAACTCATGATTGAGGCCATTAGGGACATTTTACACATCACTGAAAAAGTTCTCGAGCCGGTAGAGGAGGCTTACTTTACTGACAATAAGAAATCCTTACTTTCCCCGCTTCTAAGGAGTTAAACTCCTTATTTGAGAAATCCTGGGAAAACTCAGAGAAAAAATTCCAGATCCCAAAAAGGGTTCTTATAGCTTTTCCCTTCCCGGAAGAGGATAGAAAAAAGTGGGTAAACCCGCCTATAGTAGATGCTTCAGTATCTAGATTGTCTAAAAAGGTGGTTTTACCTGTCCCTGGTTTAACCGCTTTAAAAGAGCTGGCTGACTGCAAAATTGAGACTTCGCTATACACAGCTACAGGCGTAGCTTTATGGCCTACTATTGCGTGTGCATGAATTTCTAAAGCCATAGTAAAGTGGTCAGGCACATTACTAGAGGAATTAGATACTATGGATAGCTGTGACATTGATTTATTTTTACGTCACATACAGGATTCTGCAGGTTTCATGGTGGAAGCCATGAAGGACCTTGGCCACCTTAATGCACGGGCTTCTTCAATGGCTGTCTCGGCACGCAGAGTACTCTGGCTGCGCCAATGGTCTGCAGATGCGGAATCCAAGAAAAGTGTGGAGAACCTCCCCTTTACAGGTTTGGCACTGTTTGGGGATGCGTTAGATGCGTGGATCTCCACGGCTACTGCAGATAAGTCAACCTTTCGTCCCTCAGCAGCGCCACTGGCTAGGAAGTCTTATCATACGTCTACAATGCAGTCCTTTTGGACCGCAAAAGTTAAAAAGTCTAAACCCCCTTCCACCTTCTTTAGAGGAGGTTGAGGGAAATCTGGAAAAACGGCACCAACAGGTTTCCAAGAGCAGAAGCCAGGTTCTGTTTCCTCCAAATCTCCCAGCCTGGTGATCGGACAGGTGGGAGCAAGACTAAGAAATTTCAGTCACGTCTGGGCATCATTATGCCTAGACCACTGGGTACAAGACATTGTTACCCAGGGGTACAGACTGGAATTTCAAGACCTCCCACCTCACAGATTCTTCAAATCAGGCTTACCAGCTTCGCTGACAGAAAGTGCTATCCTACAGGAAGCCATTCAAAAATTGGTTCAAACAAATGTCATTGTTCCAGTTCCACCTCACCTACAACACAAGGGTTATTACTCAAACCTGTTTGTGGTACCGAAGCCGGACGGTTCGGTAAGGGCGATATTAAACCTAAAGTCATTGAACCCCTACTTGAGGGAATTCAAATTGAAGATGGAGTCTCTGAGAGCGATGATCTCAGGTCTGGAGGAGGGGGAATTCCTGGTATCCCTGGATATCAAGGATGCGTACCTTCACGTTCCGATCTGGCCGCCTCACCAGGCTTATCTGAGATTTGCGCTGATAGACTATCACTATCAGTTCCAGGTGCTACCATTTGGCCTCTCCACAGCACCGAGGGTGTTCATCAAGGTCATGGCAGAGATGTTGCCACTCCTCCGCAAGCAGGGAGTGAACATTATTTCATATCTGGACGATCTGCTGATAAAGGCATCTTCAAAGGGGAAGCTGCTACAGAACATTGCTCTCTCAACTCGACTACTTCAGGATCACGGGTGGATCCTGAACCTTCCAAAATCACATTTGGAACTGACAGGGAGACTGTCCTTCCTGGGGATGATCCTCGATATGGAAGTACAGAGGGTGTTCCTACCATTGGAGAAAGCGTTCATGTTCCAATCGATGGTTCGGTATATCCTGAAACCTGCCCAGGTATCGGTTCATCAGTGCATTCGCCTTCTGGGGAAGATGGTTGCCTCCTATGAGGCTGTACAGTACGGAAGATTTCATGCACGGTCCTTCCAACTGGATCTCCTAGACAAATGGTCGGGATATCATCTTCACATGTACCAGTGGATACGCCTGTCGCTGAAAGCCAGAATTTCACTTCTCTGGTGGCTGCAAACCTCTCACCTTCTCGAGGGCAGATGGTTCGGGATTCAGAATTGTATCCTTCTAACCACGGATGCAAGTGTCACAGTTTGAGGAGCTGTCACCCAAGGGGAAAACTTCCAAGGAAAGTGGTAAAGTCTGGAATCCATCCTTCCGATAAACATTCTGGAACTAAGAGCCATGTACAACTGCCTTCTACAAGCGGCACATCTACAAGATCAGGCCATTCAGGTCCAGTCGGACAATGTAACGACGGTGTCCTACATAAACCGACAGGGCGGAACGAAGAGTAGAGCCGCAATGTCAGAGGTTACAAAAATCCTCCTCTGGGCAGAAAAGCACGCGGTTGCGCTCTCAACAATCTTCATTTCGGGAGTGGACAACTGGGAAGCGGACTCCTCAGCAGGCACGATCTCTATTTAGAAGAATGGGGTCTCCATCCGGAGGTGTTCGAAGAGTTCACACGTCGTTGGGGGTGTCCCTCAGATAGACATGATGGCCTCCCGCCTCAACAAGAAGCTTCAAAGGTACTTCTCCAGGTCGAGAGACCCACAAGCAGTAGCGGTGTAAGCCCTGGTAACTCCGTGGGTGTTCCAGTCAGTGTATGTGTTCCTTCTACTAATCCCAAGGGTTCTCAAACTAATAAAAAGAACAAGCGTTCAGGTGATCCTCATTGCTCCGGACTGGCCAAGGAGGGTTTGGTACGCGGATCTTCTGGAATTACAGCTGGAGGATCCAAGGCCTCTTCCTCTTTGTGAGGACCTTCTGCAACAGGGGCCGTTCACTTATCAAGACATACAGCGTTTGACGGCATGGAGGTTGAACGCCTGATTTTGTCTCGGAAGGGCGTTCCGACAAAGGTCATTCCTACCCTGATACGGGCTAGAAAGGGAGTAATGTCTAAACATTACCATCGGATTTGGAAAAAGTATGTGTCTTGGTGTGAATCCAAGACGTTTCCTACAGTGAAGTTTCAACTGGGACATTTTCTTCTCTTTCTGCAAACAGGTGTGGATGTGGGCGTACGCTTGGTCTCCATAAAAGTCCAGATTTCGGCCTTGTCCATTTTCTTCCAGAAACGATTGGCTGCTCTCTCCGAGGTTCACACTTTCTTGAAAGGGGTTCTGCACATTCAACCACAGTTTGTGCCGCCTACGGCACCGTGGAATCTTAGGGGATCATTCCGAGTTGTTAGCTCGTTAGATTTTTTCGCAACGGAGCGATTAGTCGCAAACTGCGCATGCGCAATGTTCGCAGTGCACCTGCGCCAAGTATATTAGCACAAAAGTTTGTTATTTTACTCACGTCCTAACAAAGGCCCTCATTCCGAGTTGATCGGTCGCAAGGCGAATTTAGCAGAGTTACACACGCTAAGCCGCCGCCTACTGGGAGTGAATCTTAGCTTCTTAAAATTGCGACCGATGTATTCGCAATATTGCGATTACTAACTACTTAGCAGTTTCAGAGTAGCTTCAGACTTACTCTGCCTGTGCGATCAGTTCAGTGCTTGTCGTTCCTGGTTGACGTCACAAACACACCCAGCGTTCGCCCAGGCACTCCCACCGTTTCTCCGGCCACTCCTGCGTTTTTTCCGGAAACGGTAGCGTTTTCAGCCACACGCCCCTGAAACGCCGTGTTTCCGCCCAGTAACACCCATTTCCTGTCAATCACATTACGATCGCCGGAGCGATGAAAAAGCCTTGAGTAAAATTACTTTCTACATAGCAAAGTTACTTGGCGCAGTCGCAGTGCGAACATTGCGCATGCGTACTAAGCGGATTTTCATTGCGATGCGATGAAAAATACCGAGCGAACAACTCGGAATGAGGGCCAAAGTTTTTTCATCGTTCCAGTGATCGTAGTGTGATTGACAGGAAGTGGGTGTTTCTGGGCGGAAACTGTCCGTTTTATGGGAGTGTGCGATAAAACGCTGACATTTCTGGGAAAAACGCAGGAGTGTCTGAAGAAACGGGGGGAGTGTCTGGGCGAACGCTAGGTGTGTTTGTGACGTCAAACCAGGAATGAAACTGACTGAACTGATCGCAGTGTAGGAGTAAGTCTCGAGCTACTCAGAAACTGCTAAGAAATTTCTATTCGCAATTCTGCTAATCTTTCGTTCGCAATTCTGCTATGCTAAAATACACTTCCAGTAGGCGGCGGCTTAGCGTGTGCAATGCTGCTAAAAGCAGCTAGCGAGCGAACAACTCGGAATGAGGGCCTTAATGTGGTGCTGCAGTTCCTGCAATCGGATTGGTTCGAACTATTACAGGAGTTTCTCACTTGGAAGGCTGTCACACTGTTGGCATTGGCATCTGCTAGGCGTGTGTCAGAATTGGGGACCTTGTCCTACAAGTGCCACTACTTGATTTTGCATGAAGATAGTGCTGAGCTCAGAACGTGTCAGCAATTTCTTCCAAAGGTTGTGTCAGCTTTTCATAACAACCAACTTATTGTGGTGCCAGTGGCTACTGACTCCTCAATTACCTCAAAGTCCTTGGATGTTGTGAGGGCTTTGAAGATTTACGTGAAGAGAACTTCTCGTCACAGGAAATCAGATTCTCTGTTTGTACTGTATGCTCCCAACAAGGTTTGGTGTCCTGCTTCTAAGCAGACGATTTCTCGCTGAATCAGGTTTGCTATCCAGTATACTTATTCTACGACAGGCCTGCCGTGTCCAAAGTGTTTAGGCCCACTCTACACGTAAAGTGGGTTCTTCCTGGCCGGCTGCCCATGGGGTGTCTCGGCTTTGCTGCTTTGCCGGGCAGCTACTTGGTCAGGGTCGAACACGTTCTACAAGTTTGATACTTTGGCCTCTGAGGACCTTAAGTTTGGTCAATCTGTTCTGCAGGAGCCTCTGCGCTCTCCCTCCCATACTGGGAGCTTTGGTACATCCCCATGGTACTAAATGGACCCCAGCATCCTCTAGGATGTAAGAGAAAATAGGATTTTAATTACCTACCGGTAAATCCTTTACTCGTAGTCCGTAGAGGATGCTGGGCGCCTGCCCAGCGCTTCGTTTTCTTGCATTGTTACTTGGTTCAGTACTGCATTGATACTTCGTTTAGTATTGTTGGTTCAGCCGTTGCTGAATCGTTTCACGTTGATTAGCTTGGCTTTCCTTTTGTTATATGTGAGCTGGTGTGAATCTCACCACTATCTGTGTATTTACTTCTCTCGAAGTATGTCCGTCTCCTCGGGCACAGTTTCTAGACTGAGTCTGGTAGGAGGGGCATAGAGGGAGGAGCCAGCCCACACTGTTAAACTCTTAAAGTGCCCATGGTTCCCAAGGGACCCATCTATAGCTCATGGTTCTAAATGGACCCCAGCATCCTCTACGGACTACGAGAAAAGGATTTACCGGTAGGTAATTAAAATCCTATTTCTCTAACGTCCTAGTGGATGCTGGGGACTCCGTAAGGACCATGGGAAATAGACGGGCTACGCAGGAGACTGGGCACTCTATAGAAAGATTAGGTACTACCTGGTGTGCACTGGCTCCTCCCTCTATGCCCCTCCTCCAGACCTCAGTTAGAATCTGTGCCTGACCAGAGCTGGGTGCTCCTAGTTGGCTCTCCTGAGCCTGCTAGAAAAATAAAGTATTTGTCAGGTTTTTTATTTTCAGTGAGCTTCTGCTGGCAACGAACTCGCTGCTACGTGGGACTGAGGGGAGAGAAGCGAACCTACCTAACTGCAGCTAGGTTGCGCTTCTTAGGTTACTGGACACCATTAGCTCCAGAGGGATCGAACACAGGTACCATACCTCGATCGTCCGTTCCCGGAGCCGCGCCGCCGTCCCCCTCGCAGAGCCAGAAGCACAGAAGACCAGGAGAAGCATGAAGACATCGAAATCGGCGGCATGAAGACTCTGTCTTCACTGTAAGGTAGCGCACAGCACCGCAGCTGTGCGCCATTGCTCCCACTGCACACCACACACTCCGGTCACTGTAGGGTGCAAGGCGCTGGGGGGGGGGGGGGGGGGGGGGGCGGCGCCCTGGGCAGCAATTTAAATACATTTTGGGCAAATATGAACATGTATACAGTCCCAGACTGTATATATGTAAAAACCCCGCCATTTTTTCACATGAGAAGCGGGACAGAAGCCCGCCGCTGAGGGGGCGGAGCTTCTTCCTCAGCACTAACCAGCGCCATTGTTTCTTCACAGCTCCGCTGGAAGCAGCTTCCCAGGCTCTCCCCTGCAGTATCCAGGTACAACAAGGGCAAAAGAGAGCGCGGGGGGGGGGGGGGGGGCACATAAATTTAGGCGCAAAAAAGAGTATTATTATTATCAGCAGCTACTAGGTGGACACTTCTTATAGTGTAATTCCTGGAGTATATAGCGCTGTGGTGTGTGCTGGCATACTCTCTCTCTGTCTCCCCAAAAACCTTTGTGGGGTCCTGTCCTCAGTCAGAGCATTCCCTGTGTGTCTGCGGTGTGTCGGTACGTCTGTGTCGACATGTTTGATGAGGAAGGGTACGTGGAGGCGGAGCAAGTGCATATGGATGGGGTGTCGCCGCCGACACCTGACTGGATGGATATGTGGAAGGTGTTAAATGAGAATGTAAACTCCTTGCATAAAAGGTTAGACAAAGCTGAAGCCTTGGGACAGTCAGGGTCTCAACCAGTGCCTGATCCCACAGCTCGGGGGCCGTCTGAGTCTCACAAGCGTCCACTATCCCAATTAGTCGACACAGATGTCGACACGGAGTCTGACTCCAGTGTCGACGAGGATGAGGCTAAATTATTGCTTAAAATGAGTAAGGCCATCCGCTACATGATTATAGCAATGAAGGATGTATTACACATTTCTGAGGAAACCCCTGTCCCTGACAAGAGGGTTCATATGTATGTAGAGAAAAAGCAAGAGGTAACTTTTCCACCGTCACATGAATTGAATGAATTATGTGAGAAGGCCTGGGAATCTCCTGTAAGGAAGGTAGTCATCTCCAAGAGACTGCTGATGGCGTATCCCTTCCCGCCAAAGCCATCTCAGGATACGGCTGCCTTAAAGGATCCTGCGGATAGGAAGCAGGAAGGTATCCTGAAGTCTGTCTATACGCTTTCGGGTACCCTCCTGAGGCCAGCTATTGCTTCAGCCTGGATGTGTAGCGCAGTGGCGGCATGGACAGATACACTGTCCTAAGAATTAGATACCCTGGATAGGGACTCTGTTTTATTAAACCTGGGGCATATCAAGGACACCGTCCTATATATGCGGGACGCTCAGAGGGACATTTGCTTACTGGGCTCTAGGGTAAACGTACTGTCCATTGTGGCCAGAAGGGTCTTATGGACGCGGCAATGGACAGGGGATGCTGATTCTAAAAGACATATGGAGGTTTTGCCATATAAGGGTGAGGAATTGTTTGGGGACGGTCTCTCGGACCTGGCCGCCACAGCTACTGATGGGAAGTCAAAATTCTTGCCGTATGTTTCCTCACAGCCTAAGAAAGCACCGTATTATCAAATGCAGTCCTTTCGTCCACCAAAAAGCAAGAGGGTCAGGGGTGCATCCTTTCTTGCCAGAGGCAGGGGTAGAGGAAAGAAGCTGCATCACACAGCCAGTTCCCAGGAACAGAAGTCCTCCCCTGCTTCCACTTAATCCACCGCATGACGCTGGGGCTCCACAGGCGGAGCCAGGAGCGGTGGGGGCGCCACCAGTGGGTTCGCTCACAGGTGGATCCTTGGGCTATACAAATTGTGTCTCAGGGATACAAGCTGGAATTCGAAGTGACGCCTCCTCACCGTTTCCTAAAATTGGCCTTGCCAGCTTTCCCCACAGAAAGGGAGGTAGTGCTGGCGGCAATTCACAAGCTATACCTCCAGCAGGTGATTGTAAAGGTTCCCATCCTTCAACAAGGAAAGGGTTACTATTCCACGATGTTTGTGGTACCGAAACCGGACGGTTCGGTCAGGCCCATTTTGAATTTAAAAGTCCCTGAACATTTACCTGAGGAAATTCAAGTTCTAAATTATATCGCTCAGAGCGGTCACTGCAAGCCTGGAAGAGGGGGATTTTATGGTGTCTCTGGACATCAAGGACGCTTACTTGCATGTCCCCATTTATCCACCTCACCAGGAGTACCTCAGGTTTGTGGTACAGGACTGTCATTACCAGTTCCAGACGTTGCCATTTGGCCTGTCTACGGCACTGAGAATATTTACCAAGGTAATGGTGGAGATGATGGTACTCCTTCGGAAGCGAGGAGTTACAGTTATCCCGTACTTGGACGATCTCCTCATAAAGGCGAGGTCCAGGGAGCAGTTGTTGATCAGCGAGGCACGCTTTCAGGAAGTGTTGCAACAGCATGGCTGGATTCTGAATATTCCAAAGTCGCAGCTGATTCCTACGACGCGTCTGCCCTTTCTGGGCATGATTCTGGACACAGAACAGAAGAAGGTGTTTCTCCCAGAGGAGAAGGCCCAGGAGCTAGTGACTCTGGTCAGGGACCTCCTAAAACCAAAACAGGTGTCGTGCATCACTGCACGCGAGTCCTGGGAAAGATGGTGGCCTCATACGAAGCCATTTCCTTCGGCAGGTTCCATGCGAGGATCTTTCAGTGGGATCTGATGGACAAGTGGTCCGGATCGCATCTTCAGATGCATCGGCTGATCACCATGTTCCCCAGGGCCAGGGTGTCTCTACTATGGTGGCTGCAAAGTGCTCACCTTCTAGAGGGCCGCAGGTTCGGCATACAGGACTGGGTCCTGGTGACCACGGATGCAAGCCTCCGAGGATGGGGGGCAGTCACTCAGGGAAGAAACTTCCAAGGGCTGTGGTCAAGTCAGGAGACTTGTCTGCACATAAATATATTGGAACTAAGGGCCATATACAACGCCCTGAGTCAAGCGGAGCCCCTGCTTCGAGACCAACCAGTGCTGATTCAGTCAGATAACATCACGGCGGTCACCCATGTAAACCGCCAGGGCGGCACAAGAAGCAGGATGACAATGGCGGAAGCCACAAAGATTCTTCGTTGGGCGGAGAATCACGTGCAAGCACTGTCAGCAGTGTTCATTCCGGGAGTGGACAACTGGGAAGCAGACTTCCTCAGCAGACACGACCTCCACCCGGGAGAGTGGGGACTTCATCAAGAAGTCTTCACACAGATTGCAAATCGATGGGAACTGCCACAGGTGGACATGATGGCGTCCCGCCTCAACAAAAAACTAAAAAGATATTGCGCCAGGTCAAGGGACCCTCAGGCGATAGCTGTGGACGCGCTAGTGACACCGTGGGTGTTCCAGTCGGTATATGTGTTTCCTCCTCTTCCTCTCATACCCAAGGTACTGAGAATAGTAAGAAAAAGAGGAGTGAGAACAATACTCATCGTTCCGGATTGGCCAAGAAGAACTTAGTACCCAGAACTACAAGAAATGATCTCAGAGGACCCATGGCCTCTGCCTATCAGACAGGACCTGTTGCAACAGGGGCCCTGTCTGTTCCAAGACTTACCGCGACTGCGTTTGACGGCATGAAAAGGGCATCCCGGATGAAGTGATTCATACGCTGATAAGAGCTAGGAAGGATGTGACAGCAAAGCATTATCACCGTATATGGCGAAAATATGTTGCTTGGTGTGAGGCCAGGAAGGCCCCTACAGAGGAATTCCAGCTGGGTTGATTTCTGCACTTCCTACAGTCAGGTGTGACTATGAGCCTAAAATTAGGGTCCATAAAGGTCCAGATTTCGGCCCTATCCATTTTCTTTCAAAAAGAACTGGCTTCACTGCCTGAGGTTCAGACGTTTGTAAAGGGAGTGCTGCATATTCAGCCCCCTTTTGTGCCATCAGTGGCACCTTGGGATCTTAATGTTGTGTTGGATTTCCTGAAATCCCACTGGTTTGAGCCACTTAAGACCGTGGAACTAAAGTATCTCACGTGGAAAGTGGTCATGCTGTTAGCCTTAGCATCGGCTAGGCGTGTGTCAGAATTGGGGGCTTTGTCATGTAAAAGCCCCTATCTGATCTTCCATATGGACAGAGCAGAATTGCGAACTCGTCCCCAATTTCTCCCAAAGGTGGTATCATCGTTTCATTTGAACCAACATATTGTGGTGCCTGCGGCTACTCGGAACTTGGAGGACTCCAAGTTGCTGGACGTAGTCAGGGCTTTGAAAATATATGTTTCCAGAACGACTGGAGTCAGGAAGACTGACTCGCTGTTTGTTCTGTATGCACCCAATAAGCTGGGTGCTCCTGCTTCGAAGCAGACTATTGCTCGCTGGATCTGTAACACGATTCAGCTGGCTCATTTGGCGGCTGGATTGCCGCGTCCAAAATCAGTGAAAGCCCATTCCACAAGGAAGGTGGGCTCTTCTTGGGCGGCTGCCCGAGGGGTCTCGGCTTTACAGCTTTGCCGAGTGGCTACTTGGTCGGGTTCAAACACTTTTGCAAAGTTCTACAAGTTTGATACCCTGGCTGAGGAGGACCTTGTGTTTGCTCATTCGGTGCTGCAGAGTCATCCGCACTCTCCCGCCCGTTTGGGAGCTTTGGTATAATCCCCATGGTCCTTACGGAGTTCCCAGCATCCACTAGGACGTCAGAGAAAATAAGAATTTACTCACCGGTAATTCTATTTCTCGTAGTCCGTAGTGGATGCTGGGCGCCCGTCCCAAGTGTGGACTTTCTGCAATACGTGTATATAGTTATTGCTTAATAAGGGTTATTGTTATGAGCCATCCGTTGAGTGATGCTCAGTTGTTGTTCATACTGTTAACTGGGTAAGGTTATCACAAGTTGTACGGTGTGATTGGTGTGGCTGGTATGAGTCTTTCCCTGGATTCCAAAATACTTTCCTTGTAATGTCAGCTCTTCCGGGCACAGTTTCCCTAACTGAGGTCTGGAGGAGGGGCATAGTGGGAGGAGCCAGTGCACACCAGATAGTACCTAATCTTTCTTTAGAGTGCCCAGTCTCCTGCGGAGCCCGTCTATTCCCCATGGTCCTTACGGAGTCCCCAGCATCCACTACGGACTACGAGAAATAGAATTACCGGTGAGTAAATTGTTATTTTTTTCTCTAACGTCCTAGTGGATGCTGGAGACTCCGTAAGGACCATGAGGAATATACAGGCTCCGCAGGAGACTGGGCCCCTCCTCCAGACCTCAGTTTGAATCTGTGCCTGGACGAGCTGGGTGCAACTTAGTGAGCTCTCCTGAGCTTGCTAAAAAGAAAGTATTTTGTTAGGTTTTTTATTTTCAGAGAGATCTGCTGGGCAGCAATTAGAGACCTCTTGGCAAAAGTTTGCATAATATACAGTTGGGCACTGTATATATGTATGAGCCCCCGCCAAAATTGTACATGAAAGGGGGACAGAAGCCCGCCGTCGAGGGGGCGGGGCTTCTTCCTCAGCACTCACCAGCGCCATGTTTTTTCTCCACAGCACCACTGAGAGGAAGCTCCCCAGTCTCTCCCCTGCAGTTACACGGTAGACGAGGGTAAAAAGAGAGGGGTGCACATAATTAGGCGCAAAAATCAATATAAACAGCAGCTACTGGGTTAACATTAAGTTACTGTGTTATTCCTGGGTTAATAGCGCTGGGTGTGTGCTGGCATACTCTCTCTCTCTGTCTTTCCTAAGGGCCTTATGGGGGAATTGTCTTCAGATGAGCATTCCCTGAGTGTGTGGTGTGTCGGTACGTGTGTGTCGACATGTCTGAGGTAAAAGGCTCCCCTAGGGAGGAGATGGAGCAAATATGTGTGTGAGAGGGTGTATCCGTCGACAACGCCGACACCTGTTTGGATATGTGTAATTAAGTACTAAGGTGAATTTATTGCACAAAAAATTAGAGAACAGACAGGAAATCTACCCATGTCTGTCCCTATGTCGCAGAGACCTTTTAGAGTCTCTCAATGCTCACTATCCAAAATAATAGACACTGATATCGACACGGAGTTTGACTCCAGTGTCGACTACGATAATGCAAAGTTACAGCCACAATGGCAGAATATTATTAAATATATTATTATTGTAATAAAAGATGATTTGCATATCACTGATGACTCATCTGTCCCTGACACAAGGGTACACATGTTTAAGGGGAAGAAAGCTGAGGTAAATTTCCCTCCTCTCATGAGGAAAAAGAGCGGGAATCTCCAGACAAGAGACTGCAGTTTCCCACAAAGAATTCTCAGGCAGTATCCTTTCCCCACTAGGGCCAGGATATGATGGGAATCTTCCCCTAGGGTGTCATGTTTGCCACAAAGGTAGCCCTGACGTAACAGCTATTCTCAGGGATCCTGCAGATAGCGTGCACATTCTGGTACACTACTCAGACCGGCGATTGTGTCGGCATGGGTTTATAGCGCTGTGGCAGCGTAGACAGGTACCTTATCAGCAGAGATTGAGACCCTAGTATGCATATATATATATATATATATATATATGTGTATATATATATATAGAGATATATATATCTATATATATATTAAAGATGCTTTCTTAAGAGATATGTATATATAAAACATGCCCAAAGAGACATGAGTATACTGGGTCCTAGATTCAAAGCTATGTCGATTTCTGCTTGACGTGTCCTGTAGAATATGCAATGGACAGATGATGCCGACTTAAGAGGCATATGGAAGGCTGAGGATTGTGTGGAGAAGGGTTCTCAGACCTGGTCTCCACAGCTATAGCTGGTAATTCTGATATTTTGCCTTATATTCCTGCACAGCCTAGGAAAGCACGACATTATCAAATGCAGCCTTTCGAATAAAGAGACAAGAAATTCTGAGGTGCATCCTTTCTTGCCAGAGGCGGGGGTACAGGAAAGAAGCTGCACAGCACAGCTAGTTCCCAGGAACAGAAGTCCTCCCCGGCCTCTACAAAAATCCACTGCATGTCGCTGGGGCTCCACAGGCGGAGCTAGGCTCGGTGGGGGCACGCCTTCGTAAGTTCAGCCACAAGTGTGTTCACTCCCTGTTAGATCCCTGGGCAATAGATATTGTGTCTCAGGGATACAAGCTAGACTTTGAGAAGATGCCCCCTCACCGACGGCCCTGCCGGCTTCCCCTCACGAGAGGGAAACAGTGTTAACTGCAATTCACAAATTGTATCTTCAACAGGTGGTGATCAAGGTTCCCCTCCTTCAACAAGGAGGGGGGTATTATTCGACCATGTTGTAGTCCCGAAACCAGACGGTTCGGTCAGACCTATATTGAATTTAAAATCCCTGAACATATACCTGAAAAGGTTCAAGTTCAAGATGGAATCGCTAAGAGCGGTCATTGAAAGCCTGAAAGGGGGAGATTTTATGGTGACTCGGGACATGAAGGATGCATACCTTCATGCCCCCATTTATCCACCTCATCAGGCATACCTCAGAAGTGTGGTACGGGATTGTCATTACCAATTTCAGAAGTTGCCGTTTGATCTCTCCACGGCCTTGAGAATATTCACCAAGGTAATGGCGGAAATGATGGTGCTCCTGCGGAAGCAAGGTGTCACTATTATCACGTACTTGGACGATCTCCTCATAAAAGCGAGATCAAGAGAGCAGTTGCTGAACAGCGTATCACTTTCTCTGGAAGTGTAACGGCAACACGGCTGGATTCTATATATTCCAAAGTAGCAGTTGGTTCTTAGAGCTCATCTGCCTCTCCTAGGCATGATCCTAGACACAGACCAGAAAAGGGTTTATCTCCCGATAGAGAGAGCTCAGGAGCTCGTGACACTGGTCAGGAATCTATTAAAACCAAAACAGGTGTCAGTGCATCACTGCACTCGAGTCCTGGGAAGGAGGGTGGCATCATACGAGGCCATTCCCTTCGGCAGGTTCCATGCAAGGACCTTCCAATGGGACTAACTGGACAAGTGGTCCGGATCACATCTTCAGATGCATCGGTTAATCACCCTATCCCTCAGGGCCAGGGTGTCTCTCCTGTGATGGCTGCAGAGTGCTCACCTTCTCGAAGGTCGCAGATTTGGCATTCAGGACTGGGTCCTGGGGACCATGGATGCAAGCCTCCGAGGATGGGGGGCAGTCACACAGGGAAGAAATTTCCAAGGGCTGTGGTCAAGGCAGGAGACTTGCCTTCACATCAATATCCTGGAACTAAGGGCCATATACAACGCCCTAAGTCAAGCGGAGACCCTGCTTTGCGACCAACCGGTTCTGATTCAGTCAGACAATATCACCGCAGTGGCTCATGTAACCGCCAAGGCGGCACAAGGAGCAGGGTGGCGATGGTAGAAGCCACCAAAATTCTTCGCTGGGTGGAAAATCACGTAAGCGCACTGTCAGCAGTGTTCATTCTGGGAGTGAACAACTGGGAAGCCGACTTCCTCAGCAGGCACGACCTCCACCCGGGAGAGTGGAGACTTCACCAAGAAGTCTTCATGCAGATTGCAAGTTGGTGGGAACTGCCACAGGTGGACTTGATGGTATCCCGCCTCAACAAAAAGCTGCACAGATATTGCACCAGGTCAAGAGACCCGCAGGCGATAGCTGTGGACGGTCTAGTGACACCGTGGGTGTTCCCGTCGGTCTATGTATTTCCTCCTCTTCCTCTCATACCCAAGGTGCTGAGAATCATAAGAAAAGAGGAATGAGAACAATACTCTTTGTTCCGGATTGGCCAAGAAGGACTTGGTATCCGGATCTGCAAGAAATGCTCACAGAGGACCCGTGGCCTTTGCCTCTAAGACAGGACTTGTTGCAACAGGGGCCCTGTCTGTTCCAAGACTTACCGCGGCTGCGTTTGACAGCATGGCGGTTGAACGCCGGATCCTAGCAGAAAAAGGCATTCCGGATGTGGTTATTCCTACGCTGATAAAGGCTAGAAGGACATGACGGCTAAACATTATCACCGTATATGGCGGAAATATGTTGCTTGTTGTGAGGCCAGGAATGCCCCTATGGAGGAATTCCAGCTGGGCCGTTTCCTTCACTTCCTACAGTAGGGAGTGACTTTGGGCCTAAAATTGAGTTCCATTAAGGTCCAGATTTCGGCCCTATCCATTTTCTTTCAAAAAGAACTGGCTTCTCATCCTGAAGTTCAGACGTTTGTAAAGGGAGTGCTGCATATTCAGCCCCCTTTTGTGCATCCAGTGGCACCTTGGGATCTTAACGTGGTGTTGGGTTCCTGAAGTCACACTGGTTTGAGCCACTTAAAACCGTGGAATTAAAATTTCTCACGTGGAAGGTGATCATGCTATTAGCCTTGGCTTCAGCTAGGCATGTGTCAGAATTAGCGGCTTTGTCACATAAAAGCCCCTAGCTGGTTTTCCATATGGACAGGGCAGAATTGCGGACCCGTCTGCAATTTCTGCCAAAAGTGGTGTCATCTTTTCATATGAACCAACCTATTGTGGTGCCTGTGGCTACTCGTGACTTGGAGGATTCCGAGTTACTAGATGTGGTCAGGGCTTTGAAGGTTTATGTAGCCAGAACGGCTAGAGTCAGGAAAACTGAGTCGCTGTTTATCCTGTATGCACTCAACAAGCTGGGTGCTCCTGCTTCAAAGCAAACTATTGCTCGCTGGATCTGTAACACGATTTAGCAAGCTCATTCTGCGGCTGGATTGCTGCTGCCAAAATCAGTAAAAGCCCATTCCACAAGGAAGGTGGGCTCTTCTTGGGCGGCTGCCCGAGGGGTCTCGGCATTACAGCTTTGCCGAGCAGCTACTTGGTCGGGTTCAAACATTTTTGCAAAATTCTATAAGTTTGATACCCTGGCTGAGGAGGACCTTGTGTTTGCTCATTCGGTGCTGCAGAGTCATCCGCATTCTCCCGCCCGTTTGGGAGCTTTGGTATAATCCCCATGGTCCTTACGGAGTCCCCAGCATACACTAGGACATTCGAGAAAATAAGATTTTACTTACCGGTAAATCTATTTCTCGTAGTCCGTGCGGACTTCTTCTGCAATACCTGTATATAGTTATTGCTTAAATAAGGGTTATGTTATGGTTGCATCAGGGTTGATCTGATGCTCCGTTGTTGTTCATACTGTTAACTGGCTATGTTTATCACAAGTTATACGGTGTGATTGGTGTGACTGGTATGAGTCTTGCCCTGGATTCCAAAATCCTTTCCTTGTACTGTCAGCTCTTCCAGGAACAGTTTCTCTAACTGAGGTCTGGAGGAGGGACATAGAGGGAGGAGCCAGAACACACCAGAATCCAAATTCTTTCTTAAAGTGCCCTGTCTCCTGGGGAGCCCGTTTAATCCCCATGGTCCTTACGGAGTCCCCAGCATCCACTACGGACTACGAGAAATAGATTTACCGGTAAGTAAAATCTTATTATTATACACACACATTTACAATTAAGTGTCCCAGAGAGTCGTCTTCTCCTATTCTTTGCAAGATTAATATTGTTACAGAAAATTTCACTTTTCCATAATGTGTTTTATTTCCAGCAGATGGACACACAAGCAGGAATATCTCAGAAGGAAATCTAATGTTATCCCCGGATTGTGACGTAAAAGATAATGACAGTAGACAGGATTCTCCAGGAGCTAACCCCATTACCCCAATTATACATCCAGCTCTATCAGCTGGTCCCTCTGATCCTGGGAAATGTTCTCCTGATCACTATGATATTGGACATCTGTTACAGCTCTGACAGTAGATACAGTGTTTCCCTGTTCTATAGATGCCAAATGTTTTACACAGAACACAAACCTTATTACCCATCAACCAGCTAAGGCAGATGAGAGGCCATTTCCATGTTCTGAGTGTGGGAACTGTTTTGCACACAAATCAAGTCTTATTAAATATCAGAGAAGTCAGACAGGTGAGAATCCATTTCCATGTTCTCAGTGTGGGAAATGTTTTGCATACAAATGAGATCTTGTTGTACATCAGAGAAGTCACACAGGTGAGAGGCCATTTCCATGTTCTGAGTGTGGGAAATGTTTTGCATACAAATCAGCTCTTGTTATTCATCAGAAAAGTCACACAGGTGAGAAGCCATTTTCTTGCTCTGAGTGTGGGATTTATTTTACCCAGAAATCACAACTTGTTACACATCAGGGCACTGCTAATGCACGCCGTCTTTCCTGTCTTCTGATTACTTCCTCCCACTCCTATCTCCAAGATTTTTCACGTGCTGCTCCCTTTTTCTCTGGAATTCTTTACCTCTCCCCCTCAGACTCTCCACCTCTCTACAAAACTTCAAACGGGCTCTTAAAACCCATTTCTTTACCAAACCTAGCCAAATCTCAACATAACCCTCTGTTCCACGCTCTCTATGTACCCCATCTGTGTCATCCCTGTCTGTCTACCCCTCCCCTTAGAATGTAAGCTCTCACGAGTAGGGCCCTCTTCCCTCATGTGCTTATACTTTTCTTACTTTAATAATCCTCAACTGCCCAGATCCCACAGTTTTTTGACCACCTGGAACTTATCTCTATGTGTACTGGTGTAGTTATGCTTAGTTGCCCTGTACTTGTCCTATATTGTATTCAACTGTAAGTCACTGTTTTCCTATTTTTTATGTGCACTTGTACTCTGTAATCGGGCGCTGCGGAACCCTTGTGGCGCCATATAAATAAAGGATAATAATAATAAAAATCAGAGAAGTCATACAGGTGAGAATCCAGTTCCATGTTCTGAGTGTGGGAAATGTTTTGCATACAAATCACAGCTTGTTAAACATCAGAGAATTCACACAGGTGAGAAGCCATTTCCTTGCTCTGAGTGTGGGAAATGTTTTTTCACGTAAATCACATCGTTACACATCAGAGAATTCACTCAGGTGAGAAGCCATTTTCTTGCTTTGAGTGTGGGAAATGTTTTTCACGGAAATCACAAGTTGTTACACATCAGAGAAGTCACACAGGTGAGAATCCATTTTCTTGCTCTGAGTGTGGGAAATGTTTTTCACAGAAATCACAACTTGTTAAACATCAGCGAAGTCACACAGGTGAGAGGTTATTTCCATGTTCTGAGAAATAAGCTCAGGTGAGGAACCATTTTATTCTTCTGGTGTGTACTTATCATTGCCATGTAACGTTCTACAAGGTTTTTATCCTATCTCCCATGCTTCTTGCAATATACATGCTACCGCTAAGTGAAACAATCAGATGTCATGTCCTCGTTTTCCACTGCTATGCCGATGACCTGTCTTTTGCTCCGTTACTGAGAACCCAATACCAATCCTAATGTCTAGCTGAGCTCCAGGTGTGGGTGATGCCAGTTGGCTGTGACTCAGTGCTGGTGAAACAGGTCCTAATGATAGAAGCTCACCAACAAAGGGCAGGGCTACAGCTCAGCTTTGCCTACCAAACAGACTTACACTTGGGGGTTCAGAGTTACAAAATGCTGATCCTGTGCAGAATCTTGGTGTCCTGGATGGTGGAGTGACACTTAGACATCAGGTAACAGCCACAATCAGATCCTTATCTGATGAACATAGCCAGACATACAATTATACATACATTTGTATCATCACACATAGGCCACTGTAATATCCTCTACCTGGGTCTCCCAGCAGAAGAATTGCACCACTTGTAGCTTGTACAGAATGAAGCAGCCAGGCTGTTACCTAATCAGCCCGTTCCTGCCACATAACACCCATTCTCTGCTCCCTTACCGGCTGCCTGTAAGATGGTGACTCTACTACAGCGGTGGCCAACCTGTGGCGCTTTCTTTCTTCAAATGTGGCTCCTAACACAAAGTCACATGACCAAAACAGATCCGGTAACCACTGCTCTCCAGAAAAACATGCAGCAGCACTACGGGGACTTAGAACTGAGGGAGCCAGATATTAGAGATGAGACACCCACAAGCAAACAAAGTACACATAAGGGGCTGCTGCAATGGCATAAATTGGGGGAAGCTGAAGTGACACATGAGGGTGCTGGTTGGAGTGACAGGAGGGTGCTGGTTGGAGTGACACATGGGGGAGCTGAAGTGTATTATGTGAATCTGAATCTTTCAATATATGTGGATCCGGCTTTTACAATTATTTTATGTGGAAGTGGCTTTTTCAATGTATTTTATACCAGGGGCGTGGCATGGAAGGCACAAGTCCACACCCCATTTTTGCATGTGCGCCTTTGGCTCGATGTCGGCTCTTTGACGTACCTAACACATTTTATTAGGGTCTTTGTCTCTGATTGGTTGGTCATCCCTGCTCTACTACATAATCTGTTTACTGACTCTCCAGCCCTACATGACCAGGGTCCGTGGTACCAGGAGCAGCTTCTGCCTCCTTACTGCCCTGCTCACTTTCTTCCATCTGCAGATGAAAGACTGTTACCAGCAGTACCAAGAAACCCCAAGCAGTGCTGAGATGTCAGGGGAGAGATAGGGTGGGTGGCACTAGTGCTGTAGCGGGGGCTGCCGGAGGCACTGTCTGTGGGTAATATTGTCCCCAATCATCACTGAGGTGGCAGAGGGAAGGAGGACACGGTGGTGGCAGTAGTAGGGACTGCAGGAGGCAGTGTCTGTGCGAGCAATCTTGTCCTCAAGCAGCACTAAGGTGTCAGAGGGGGAGACAGGATGGGTAGCAGTAGTGGGGGGGAGACAGGGTGGGTGGCAGTAGTGGGGGGGAGACAGGGTAGTGGGTGGAGACAGGGCGGCATCAGTAGTGGGGGGGAGACAGGGCGGTGTCAGTAGGGGGAGATAGGACGGGTGGCAGTAGTGGGGAGAGACAGGGTGGGTGGCAGAAGTGGGGAGAGACAAGGTGGGTGGCAGTAGTACAGTAGCGGGGCTGCAGGAGGCAGTGTGAAAGTGGGTAATCTTGTCCCCAAGCAGCGCTGAGGTGTCAGAGGGGGAGACAGGGCGGTTGTCCACAGTGCAGTACCAGGGGCTGCTGGAGGCAGTAAAGAGGTGTATGGGTCCCGCACAGAACCTGTTGGTAATTAGACCTAATGATGATTATGCTTCCTTATTTCTAGTTAATCCCTTGTATGTGATAATTTATTATTTGCTGTGTCAGCCTTTATATGTGTCCTGTATAATAATCCTGAAAGTAGTGGTGCTACCGATCTCATCATTTATAGTAACTTGGAAAAGATGAGATATGAGGTGCACTCTGGAAAATGGTCCTGGCCCATCCCGAGTTCACCCCTATGGGATGCAACAGCAATGTGCGGGCAGCTATTGCAGCTGGGTCTGAATGTCCCCCTGAGGCTTTTGGCTCTCCTGACATGTATCTGTTTTACTTACCTGCAATACTAAAACATAACCTGAATTGTTTCTGTGCTTTAAAGGATATTTTATCCATGTTGTGCAGAGTAAAGTATTTTTTGAAGTTTGAAATATAGATGGACAAAAATATGTGTATTAAAGATATGAAATAAAGTCATTTAAAAACAAAAGATTTTTATCTGTCTGTGTATTATCTTATCAGATAATTGTCGCTATGGAGACAGAAACAATTTCCTGTTAATGTGTCATTGTATTGTTACTTTTGTGTCCACATAATATCAGTGTTGCTGTGTATAAATATCTTGTCTGGTGTGTAAAGGTGGGTACACACGCTGCCATTGTGACTGTACGATTTCCCTTGAACTGGCCGGAGCCCAGAACCACCAATAATGACTATATGTACTTGTGATTTGGGCTATGTCTGACTTTGACAGCTCATTAGAATAGTGGGGTGACATTACAGGGGGTCTCTCTGTGTAAATAAATAGTGGCAGACATTTTATATCAGTGCATTCATGTGGAGTGGGGGCGGTGGCCTGTCAGGAAGCTGCAATTACATCATGTGATTTCCTCTGAATTCCATATTCCCTTCTGCTGTGTGTGTATATATATTTCTATTACGTCCTAGAGGATGCTGGGGTATTAGTACCATGGGGTATAGATGGGTCGACCAGGAGCCATTGGCACTTTAAGAGTTTAACAGTGTGGGCTGGCTCCTCCCTCTTATGTTTTTGTGCATGAGGTAGCATCAAGAACCAGACGCTTGTAGATCTTCTTTTGATCATCCTTCATCAGTCGCATCTCCGCCATGATGTAATTGCCAAAAGTTTGCTCCAAGTCCAGGGGGCTTATTAAGAACCTCCTCAGCGTCAGTAAAAAACTGTTGGCGGGGCAGAAGTGGGCTTCTTAGATGACCTCCGCTATTTCGGCGGTCGGGGCTATGGGGTTGGGTCATCCACTTCAGTTGCCTCACTCATAGAAGGCTCCACTTCCAGTTTTGGTGTAATATTCTGCAATATAAAACAAAAATGATCTCCATGTAAATATGTGTGTGTACAATACAATACAAATGTGTGTGTACTTACCAGATCTAGACTCTCCGATGCCTCCTCTTCCACAAGAGTAGGAGAATCCGGATCCAGATTACACCATGACCTTATCCTTGGCTCTTGCTCTAAAGTGAATTTCATGAGGTCATAATACTAGTGTTGGCTTGTAACCCTCATCCGTCCCGGCTCCTGAACGTTGCGATTCCATGTACTTCTTGTGCTCCTACAAAAACACTTCGGAAATTTGCGATCCTCTTCTTTACCCAATTTAGGTCTGCAGCGCTGTTCCTGGCTCTACTGTATCTGATAATCGGTTCTTATGCCCGATTCCTCTTGGTCCTGTTGACATAGTCTACGCTTTTTACGTGCCACAGGCACTCATTCTCGTGATACAATTCAATGAATCCAGACCAGAATTTACGATTTGCCACTGCTGACCTATCTGTGGGAAAGATATTAAACACAATTTAACTACAAAGTACAAGTGTAATTGTGAGGATACAGATTCTCTGATCACTCAGGTAAACAGTTTAGTAAAGTGGCAAATGCCCTTTATTGTAAATATACACACCCAGTACACAATAACATTAACAATTACAAGCCAGGATGGTATCTTACTAAGTCCCCACATTAGTTTAGGATTACAGATGACTGCGATCTCCTGCTGTTACACACTGGCAGTATTCTGGTGTCTCCTGCCCTAAAACACCATCTCACACAGCGTCCTTTGCCACGGATTCTCGCCACTGACGGCACCGCAATGCCTAGTCAGTGTCTGCACTTCAGAGGTACATCCACTCTCTGACCTTCTGTGCAGATCTCTCCCTCACCAGTAGAGCTCACTCCTCTTGTTACACCCTCCCCTGTTCATCACACAAACTGGTCAGTCGGGAGGTCACAGAGGAGTGGAGACGAGGTGTCTGGGCTCCTGTACTCAATGGGGTGCATAAGATCAGATTACCTGCAGCTCCATACATAACCTGTTTACTACTTACCTACTCTTCCTAATGACATCTGATTGTACAGCTGGGACACTTACATTACAATGAACTGATGTAACTATGTTACTAACACTCTGGCATACAATCACACACATTGAACAAAGTATAACCAAATAAACTGCATATTCCTAATATAACAGATAAATAGGCTTTTAATACCTACCAGTAAATCCTCTTCTCTTAGTCCGTAGAGGATTCTGGGGACACTTCAAGAACCATGGGGTATAGACAGGATCCGCAGGAGACATGGGCACTTTAAGACTTTAAAAGGGGTGTGAACTGGCTCCTCCCTTAATGCCCCTCCTCCAGGCTTCAGTTATAGGAACTGTGCCCAGGGAGACGGACATTTCGAGGAAAAGGGATTTATTTTGATTTAAACTAAGGTGAGATACATACCAGCTCACACCTCAAACATGCCGAACAACATGGCATTCAACCCAATGCATGCAACGGCATGAATTACCGCAACAGGCTGACTATAACCGCAACACAACACGCGTGTAACCATAACCAATATCTGCAGATACAGTACGCACTGGGACGGGCGCCCAGCATCCTCTACGGACTAAGAGAAAAGGATTTACCGGTAGGTATTAAAATCCTATTTTCTCCTTACGTCCTAGAGGATGCTGAGGACACTTCAAGAACCATGGGGTTTATACCAAAGCTCAAGAACGGGAGGAAGAGTGCGGATGACTCTGCAGCACCGATTGACCAAACAAGAGGTCGCCCATGATGAGCCCACTTTTCTGGTAGAATGGACCTTCACCGATTTCAGTAACGACAATCCAGCCGTAGAATGAGCTTGACGAAACATATTACAGATCCAGTGTGCAATAGTCTGCTTGGAAGCAGGAGCCCCAATCTTGTAGGGATCATACAGGACAAACAGAGCCTCCGTTTTCCTAATCTGAGCCGTTCTGGCTACATAAATTTTCAAAACTCTGACCACATCTAGAGACTTTGATTCCTCAAAGGCGTCAGTAGCCACTGGCACCACAATAGGTTGGTTCATGTGAAATGGTGACACCACTTTAGGCAGAAATTGCTGACGAGTTCTCAACTCCGCTCTATCTTCATGGAAGATCAAATATGGGCTGTTGTGAGACAAAGCCACCAATTCAGACACCCGCCTTGCAGAGGCCAAGGCCAACAGCATGATCACTTTCCAAGTGACGAATTTCAACTCTACCTTACGTAAAGGTTCAAACCAATGAGATTGCAGGAACTGCAACACCACGTTAAGATCCCATGGTGCCACCGGGGGCACAAAGGGAGGTTGGATGTGCAGCATGCCTTTCACGAAAGTCTGAACTTCTGGAAGGGAAACCAATTCTTTTTGAAAGAAAATTGACAAGGCCGAAATTTGTACTTTAATTGAGCCTAACTTTAGGCCTGCATCCACCCCTGCTTTCAGAAAATGGAGAAAACGATCCAGCTGAAATTCTTCCGTAGGAGCCTCCTTGGATTCACACCAAGACACATATTTTCTCCAAATACGGTGATAATGTTTCGCCGTTACCTCTTTTCTAGCCTGAAGCAGTGTGGGAATTACTTCACCGGGAATACCCTTTCAGGCTAGGATCCTGCGCTCAACCTCCAAGCCATCAAACGAAGCCGCGGTAAGTCTTGGTACTGTTATGAGCCACGGCTGTGGCTCATTCCTGTTTTGTATTTTGGTTATGTATTTTATGTTCTACTTCTGTTTATGTTCCCCGTGGGTGTCATGGGGTGCTCGGAGCTCACCCTTAAGGAGAGGATACTGTTATGAACCACAGGTAGTGGTTCATTCCTATTTTATGTTTATAGTTCTCTTGCAGGCCAGGATTTCCCTTTGCTCTGGTTTAGAAGATTATTGTTTGCTGTCAGTGGTGAGTCTGTGCAATTGCAGCCTGTTTCCATGTGGTTGGCCTCACCTGTCTGCTAATTGCATCTTGTCAGTTTGGAATCATGCAACAGGGCAGCTGCACGACATAATTAATTAGGCCTCTCTGTTATATGCTGGCTCAGTGCAATTCACAGACGCTGGTGATATTTCCAGGGTTCCAGAGTTCTTGAGTTCTGAGCGAGTCCCTGCCAGTTCCTGAGCTCCTGTCTAGCAGTGTCTGTCTAGCTGCTTCCAGTGTCGATTCCTGAGTGTCAGTTCCTGTGTCGATTCCTGTGTCAGTTCTTGTGTCTGATTTCGTGTCCTGCCGTGAAGCATTCCTGTCCAGAAGTCCTGTGGCTTTGTCTGTGCTTGGTCGAATATCTGGCTTCTTGGTGTTCACCGGTCTGTCGTTTGGGATTCTGCCTGTCCTCCAGTTCTGAGAGTCTGTGTCGGCTACATTGGGGGTTCCTGCCCGTTTGCCAGTATTTGTACCGGTTCCATGAGTAGCGGCTTTGCCGCGTCCGTCGGCCTAGGCCGCAGTATTCTTTGGTTATATTTAGTTACTGGTGTTTTGCAGAGGGTTCTTCTTATGCTGTCACCGCCAGTACGCAAAAGTATTGTGTCGGCGTGTGGATAGCATTTCCTTTGTTGTTCTTTTCCTTTGGTGGCGTGCCGCACATATATTTAGTTGTAGGGTAGTTAGTAGCCCCTAGCTTTCTGTTGTTTTAGTCAGAGGTCCCCTTGTTATTATCCTGTCTCGGTTCACGCCTTGTCTCACACTAAGACCTGGGGGCATCGGAGTTGGGCAGACATAATCCACCCTTCAAAAGCGGCTGCCGTGGGCCCAAGCAACCATAGTCACTCAGGCGTGAACTGACCACACGGGTAAAACAATGGAGGTAGGGTGCTAGGGGCTATTTCCACACCACACCTTGTTTCAGCATCACGTTCTGGTGCTCAGGACTCACTACGCAACATCTCCCTTGTTTTGAGCACCAGGAACCTAACATTATCACCAGCCCTACTACAAAAAAGAAATAAAACTTTTTCTTTTTTGGCCCAGTCCAGTGTCTTTTCTAGAATCCTGTCCTGTCTAGAGTTCAGTGTGCAGAATCCAGTCCGGTGTTTAGAATCCAGTCCTGTCTAGAATCCAGTCCGGTGTTTAAAAATCCAGTCCTGTCTTGACTAGTTTAGTTTAGTCTAGTCTAGTTTAGTCTTGTCTAGTCTAGTTTAGTCTTGTCTTGTCTAGTTTAAAATCCTCCTATGCCAACTATGCAAGCCCTACAGGCGTCTCTCTCAGCCCTGAACTCTGCTTTCAGTGCTTTGAGACCTGAGCGACTGGAAGTTTTGCAACAATCCTTAAAGCAACTGCAAAACCCTCCGACTAAAATTTTGCTTATCTTGCCAGAAGTTATGGAGAGTTCATCTACCTCTAAAGAGACTCTTGCTCACAATATTGTGACAAGAGAATCCTCTGGTTCAATTAGAGAGAAAAAGTTTGAAAGTTTTCTGCGGCCCAGGCTCTCAGAGGAGGAGCGTCTGCGTCGCAGAAACTTAGATTTATGCCTATATTGTGTGGGTTTAGGCCACTATTTGCAGACCTGTGAGTTGCGCAAGCCAAAGTGTGGCCACAAGTCCTGCCCTCTGGCCAAGTTTAGTCAGGATACAAGACTTACTCCTGTCTCTACTGTGGCGCGGAGGTACTTGTCACACAACCCACACTAAAAAGCACTCTGTCTTATAATTGGGGTCCTTGGGCTAGGGAGCCCCATTATAGATTCAGGAACCAAAGGAGAATGTTTCTCTCCTCTCTCTTAATTTTCCTGTGGAAACAGAGTTGCAAACCCCTGGAGTGGTGCCCGATGCCCAGGGTCCTGGAGTGGTGCCCGATGCCCAGGGTCCTGGAGTGGTGCCCGATGCCCAGGGTCCTGGAGTGGTGCCCGATGCCCAGGGTCATGGAGCGGTGCCCGATGCCCAGGGTCCTGGAGCGGCGCCTGATGCCCAGGGTCCTGGAGCGGCGCCCGGTGCCCAGGGTCCTGGAGAGGCGCCCGTTGCCCAGGGTCCTGGAGTGGCACCCGGTGCCCAGGGTCCTGGAGCGGCGCCCGGTACCCAGGGTCCTGGAGCGGCGCCCGGTACCCAGGGTCCTGGAGCGGCGCCCGGTACCCAGGGTCCTGGAGCGGCGCCCGGTACCCAGGGTCCTGGAGTGGCGCCCGATGCCCAGGGTCCTGGAGTGGCGCCCGATGCCCAGAGTCCTGGAGCGGTACCTGGTGCTCTAGGTTATAGAGGGACATCGAATATTTTAGCTCAGGTGTCAATACCAGAAGGGGTCTCTAAAGCTGTTACCCCAGGTAGGGACTTGAAAAGCATAACTCCAGAGAAGGTATCTAAAACCATAGTTCTAGAAGGGAACTCGAGAAGCAAAACCCCAGAAGGGATCTTTGAAGTAATATCCCCAAGTGGGGTCTCGAGAGACGCAGCCCCAAAGAAGGGTCTAGAGGTCGCTTCCCCAGTAAAGAACTTAAGAGGCATAGCGTTAGTGGAGGTTCTGAAGGTTATAGCTTCAGCAAAAGTCCCGGAAGTCATAGTCCCAGAAGTCATAGTCCCGGGAGAAGTTTCGATAATTATCGACTCAGAGAGGGAGGCCGACGGCTCGGTCCCAGAGAGGGAGGCCGTCGGCTCGCTCCCAGAGAGGGAGGCCGACGGCCCGGTCCCAGTAAAAGAATACGAGGTGCTGACCCCAGCGGGGTTCCCGAAGGCCACTGCCCCAGCGGGGTTCCCGAAGGCCACTGCCCCAGGTGGGGTTCAGAAGGCCACTGCCCCAGGTGGGGTTCAGAAAGTCTCAGCCTCAAGTAAGGTCAATAGTGACCAGGTCCTAGCAAAGCACTCTAGTCAGTCAGATGGGAAGGAAGCAGATCCTGACTCTGTTGATATCTCAACATCTATAATCTTTGATGGGGACTTAGTACAATTTCTAGCGCTTTACAAACACTTTTACACCATTTTGTTGTCTAGACCATTTCTGGGCATCACTTCAGAGAACCTTGTGCTCTGTCTGATATATTCCTTTAGAGGAGAGCCTTTTGAGTGGGCAACCAGCCTAATGAAAGCTGAAGATCCCATTCTTCAGGATCCCCCGGCATTCAGTGATGCAGTTATTAAGAGATATGGTTCCAAAGAAATTGGTTCAGGTTCCTCTAGGTCACCCGTCTTATATGCTGAGAGTCCACCGTATACTGTAAACTCGGCACAAGAGTCTCAGCCCATTGTTTTGACTGCAGGATGTGCTTTTTTGTCTTCTTCTAATAGTAGTACTTTGCCTGAAAGTTTAGCTCCCAAGGTTAAGAAACAAATCTCTGATTTGAACCCAGCCTTGCTGGGAGGTACCATCAGTTCAGACAATGTTTGGGGAATTACCTTGGTCAGAACTCAAGAGCTTTGTAAAAAGAAGAAGAAAAAGAAATAATTATTGACTCTTGCCTTGATATAAAAAAAATAAAGATTTTTTCCCCCCTTGTCTTGGGTCCAGTGACCATTGTCCAGGGGGGGGCACCGTTACAAGCTGTTGCCACAGCTTGTTTCTGTTAGACCAGTGTGTCAGGTTTTTTTTTGTATCCCTTGTTTTGGAAAGTCTGAATTTTGGGGTCCTTTGACCCCTCTTCAAGGGGGGGGGGGTAATGTTATGAGCCTCGGCTGTGGCTCATTCCTGTTTTGTATTTTGGTTATGTATTTTATGTTATACTTCTGTTTATGTTCCCCGTGGGTGTCATGGGGTGCTCGGAGCTCACCCTTAAGGAGAGGATACTGTTATGAACCACAGGTAGTGGTTCATTCCTATTTTATGTTTAGAGTTCTCTTGCAGGCCAGGATTTTCCTTTGCTCTGGTTTAGAAGATTATTGTTTGCTGTCAGTGGTGAGTCTATGTAATTGCAGCCTGTTTCCATGTGGTTGGCCTCACCTGTCTGCTAATTGCATCTTGTCAGTTTGGAGTCATGCAACAGGGCAGCTGCACGACATAATTAATTAGGCCTCTCTGTTATATGCTGGCTCAGTGCAATTCACAGACGCTGGTGATATTTCCAGGGTTCCAGAGTTCTTGAGTTCTGAGCTAGTCCCTGCCAGTTCCTGAGCTCCTGTCTAGCAGTGTCTGTCTAGCTGCTTCCAGTGTCGATTCCTGAGTATCAGTTCCTGTGTCAGTTCCTGTGTCTGATTCCGTGTCCTGCCGTGAAGCATTCCTGTCCAGAAGTCCTGTGGCTTTGTCTGTGCCTGGTCGAATATCTGGCTTGTTCACCGGTCTGTTGTTTGGGATTCTGCCTGTCCTCCAGTTCTGAGAGTCTGTGTCGGCTACATTGGGGGTTCCTGCCCGTTTTCCAGTATTTGTACCGGTTCCGTGAGTAGTGGCTTTACCGCGTCCATCGGCCTAGGCCGCAGTATTCTTTGGTTATATTTAGTTACTGGTGTTTTGCAGAGGGTTCTGCTTATGGTGTCACCGCCGGTACGCAAAAGTATTGTGTCGGCGTGTGGACAGCATTTCCTTTGTTGTTCTTTTCCTTTGGCGGCGTGCCGCACATATATTTAGTTTTAGGGTAGTTAGTAGCCCCTAGCTTTCTGTTGTTTTAGTCAGAGGTCCCCTTGTTATTATCCTGTCTCGGTTCACGCCTTGTCTCACGCTAAGACCTGGGGGCATCGGAGTTGGGCAGACATAATCTGCCCTTCAAACGCAGCTGCCGTGGGCCCAAGAAACCATAGTCACTCAGGCGTGAACTGACCACACGGGTAAAACAACGGAGGTAGGGTGCTAAAGGCTATTTCCACACCACACCTTGTTTCAGCATCACGTTCTGGTGCTCGGGACTCACTACGCAACATCTCCCTTGTTCTGAGCACCAGGAACCTAACAGGTACACGCACGGCCCCTGATGTAACAGATCCTCTCGTAGAGGAAGAGGCCAGGGATCTCCCATGAGCAATTCCTGAAGAACTGGATACCAGGCCCTCCTTGGCCAGTCTGGAACAATGAGGAGTGCATGAACCCTTGTTCTTCTTATGATCTTTATCACTTTTGGAATGAGCGGAATCAGAGGGAACACATATACCAACTGAAACACCCATGGTGTCACTAGGGCATCCACTGCTTTTGCTTGAGGGTCCCTCGACTTGGAACAATATCTCGGACGTTTCTTGTTGAGGCGAGATGCCATCATGTCTATTTGAGGAATTCCCCAAAGACTTGTCACTTCTGCAAAGACCTCTTGATGAAGACCCCACTCTCCTGAATGGAGAGCGTGTCTGCTGAGGAAGTCTGCTTCCCAGTTGTCTACACCCAGAATGAAGACCGCTGACAGAGCGCTTACATGCCTTTCCGCCCAGCGGAAAACTTTTGTGGCTTCTGCCATTGCCGCTCTGCTCTTCGTTCCGCACTGGCGGTTTATGTATGCCACTGCTGTTATGTTGTCCGACTGAATCAAGACCGGCAGATCGCGAAGAAGCTGTTCTGCTTGTAGAAGGCCGTTGTAAATGGCCCTTAACTCCAGAATGCTTATGTGTAGACAAGCTTCCTGGCTTGACCATTTTCCCTGGAAATTTTCCCCCTGTGTGACTGCACCCTAGCCTCGGAGACTCGCATCCGTGGTCACCAGGATCCAGTCCTGGATCCCGAATCTGCATCCCTCTAGGAGGTGAGAGCTGTGTAGCCACCACAGGAGTGAGATTCTGGTTTTGAAAGACAGAATTATCTGTCGGTACATGTGCAGATGGAATCCAGACCATTTGTCCAATAGGTCCCACTGAAACACTCTGGCATGGAATCTGCCAAACTGAATGGCCTTGTAGGCCGCCATCTTCCCTAGCAACCAAGTGCATTGATGAATCGACACTCTTGCTGGCTTCAGAATCTGTTTGACCAGGTTCTGAATTTCCAGAGGCTTTTCCACTGGAAGATAAATTCTCTGCAATTCCGTGTCCAGAATCATGGCGATCATACATTAAGAGAAAAGTTCAGAAGCAGAGCAAAGGGTCATGTTGGGAGGCCTCGAGTTTGCCTTCTTCGTGGCGTCTTGTTCCTGAGACAGGAAACTGAACTCACAGTGCCTGGAGGCGGGGTTATAGAAGAGGCCCCAATACATCCTGGGACAGCTAAAGCTTTGCCTGTTAGTGCCTGGATCCAGATCCATTTCTACACCCCATTCTTTCCCTGTGAAACCCAATGTACCTCGCAGAAAAAGAGTTAACAATGATTGTGAAACACTCTTGAAGTTTTAAGTGGATTTCCTCATGATGTACGATTGAGAACCTCGCCATTCTTTGATATAAGAAATTGGATTCCATTATCTATCAAAAAATTCCATGAGGAAAGTACTTCATTTAGTGATATGCGCCATTGTGAGAATCATTTTTTGTAGGTGATTTATTGTTATGGTAAAATTGTGAAGTACCATTGGTTTCTCATAGGCTGCAATTCACGGTTTAGCGCATCCAAGATCAACCCTTGTTTTCCAGAATCATAACCATGAACGAAAGCCTTGTCGTTGGAACCAACTGTGATTTTGGCAAGTTTTAGGAGCCAACCATGTTGTTGCAGAATTGTCAGGGAGAGCGTCAAGCTCTGCAGTAATTGTTCCTTGGACCTCGCTTTTATCAGGAGATCGTCCAAGTATGGGATAATTGTGACTCCTTGCTTGCGCAGGAGAACCATCATTTCTGCCATAACTTTGGTGAAAACCCTCGGAGCGGTGGACAGACCAAACGGCAACGTCTGAAATTGGTAATGACAATCCTGAACGGCAAACCTCAGGTAAGCCTGATGTGGAGGATATATGGGGACGTGTAAGTAGGCATCCTTTATGTCTACTGACACCATAAAATCCCCTTCATCCAGACTGGAGATCACTGCTCGGAGAGATTCCATCTTGAATTTGAATTTTCTCAGACAGAAATTGAGAGATTTGAGGTTCAGGATTGGTCTGACTGAGCCGTCTGGCTTCGATACCATGAACAGGCTCGAATAAAAGTCTTCTCCCTGTTGCGACGGGGGAACCCTGACAATGACTTGATTGTGACACAATTTTTGTATTGCGGTGCATACCACCTCCCTGTCTAGAAGAGAAGCTGGTAAGGCTGATTTGAAAAATTGGTGAGGGGGGACGTCTTGAAACTCCAGTTTGTACCCTTGGGACACTATTTCTAAAACCCATGGGTCCAGGGCTGAACAAGCCCAGAACTGACTGAGAGCCTGAGATGCGCCCCCACCGGTGCGGACTCCCGCAGAGGAGCCCAAGCGTCATGCGGTGGACTTGGCAGAAGCTGGGGAGGACTTCTGCTCCTGGGAACCGGCCACGGCTGGTGATCGTTTACCTTTTCCCTTTCCTCTAGTAGCAAGGAAGGAAGACCCTCGGCCCTTTCTGTATTTATTGGGCCGAAAGGACTGCATCTGATAGTGGTGTGCTTTCTTTTGTGGTGCAGGCACATAAGGTAAAAATGATAAATTACCCACGGTAGCCACAGATACCAAATCAGCGAGGCCGTCACCAAACAACACCATCTTTATACGGTAGAGTCTCCATAGCTTTCTTAGAGTCAACATCAGCATTCCATTGATGAATCCACAATGCTCTCCTAGCTGAGACTCCCATGGCATTGGCCCATGATACCAAGAGGCCAATATCTCTCGCAGCTTCCTTTAGGTAGACTGCAGCATCCCTGATATGACCTAGTGTCAAAAGAATGCTATCCCTATCCAGGGTATCTATTTCAGATGACAAGTTATTTGCCCATTTTTCGATAGCACTACTCACCCACGCAGATGCAATGGCTGGTCTGAGTAGCGTACCCATGGTGACATAAATGGACTTCAATGTATTTTCCTGCCTACAATCCGCAGGATCCTTTAGGGCTGCCGTGTCAGGGGATGGGAGAGCCACCTATTTGGACAGCCGTGACAGAGCTTTGTCCACAATGGGGGGTGACTCCCATTTTTCTCTATCCCCAGAGGGAAATGGATAAGCCACTACAATCCTTTTGGGAATCTGAAACTTTTTGTCCGGACTTTCCCAAACCTTTTCACAAAGCGTGTTCAGTTCATGAGAGGGAGGAAATGTTACCTCGGGTTTCTTCCCTTTATACATACAGACCCTAGTATCAGGAACAGTAGGGTCCTCAGTGATATGTAATACATCTTTTATAGCCACAATCATGTACTGAATGCTCTTTGCCAGTTTTGGATCTAATCTGGCATCACTATAGTCGACACTTGAATCAGTGTCCGTGTCGGTATCCGTGTCTACCAGCTGGGCAAAGGAACGTTTTTGTGACCCTGAGGGGGTCTGGACTTGAAACAACACATCCTCTACGGATTTCTTCCAAGCCTGGTTCTGAGACTCGGATTTATCCAATCTTTTATTTATCAAGCCACATTTGCATTCAAAGCACGCAAAACATTCACCCAATCAGTTGTCGGCGGTGCCGACAGGGTCACTCCCACAGCCGTTTTTGTCCTAACATAGTCTCCTCCTGGGAAGAGCACTCCGCCTCAGACATGCCGACACATGTGCACCCACCACACGCAGATACACTGGGCATATAGGGGACAGACCCACAGTAAAGCCTGTCAGAGAGACACAGAAGGAGATATTGCCAGCTCACACCCCAGCACCTAATCCTGGTCTGAAAACACTGCAGACAATGTCCCAGACCTGCAGCGCTTTTATAAATGACTTACAATGCACCAAAAGCACTGTGCCCCACACCCCCTGTTTTGCACCCTGTTACATTTACAGCAGTGTGAGGAAGGACCATCGTCCCAGCAGCCTTGTGGAGAGAAAATGGCACCGTGCTGTGAGGGCTAAGCCCCGCCCCCGTAATGCCACGCTTCAGACCCGCTCTTTTTTAAAACTTTTTTATACTGGCGGTGGTCCGGACAGTGCCCTGGCACTTAGCCCGCTCTTGCCAGGCAGTTATTAGAGGATAACATGCTGCCCAGGGCACCCCCCGCGCCCTGTAGTGCCGATGAGTGTGGGAGCATGACGGGCAGCGTACCTCAAAGCCTTCACTGAAGTCTTCTGAACTTCTTCTACTCACCTGTCTTCTGACTTCTGGCTCTGGGAACGAGCATCTAGGCGTACCTAGCGATCAGACCGTCAGGAGCTAATGGTGTCCTGTAGCCAAAGAAGCAGAGCCATTAAACTCACAGAAGTAGGTCTGACTTCTCTCCCCTAGGTGCCACGATGCAGGGAGACTGTTGCCAGCAGTTCTCCCTGAACATAAAAATCCTAACAAAGTCTTTTCAGAGAAACTTAGTAGAGCTCCTCCATGTGCATCCAGTCATCCTGGGCACATATTCTAAACTGGAGTCTGGAGGAGGGGCATAGAGGGAGGAGCCAGTTCACACCCCTTTGAAAGTCTTAAAGTGCCCATGTCTCCTGTGAATCCCATCTATACCCCATGGTTCTTGATGTGACCCCAGCATCCTCTAGGACGTATGAGAAATTTAAAGACGTGGCTGAAGAACTCTGAAGATGAATGGAACCTGAGTATTAGAAGACGTGGCTGAAGAACTCGGATAGTCAAAGAAGTGGCTGAAGAACTCTGAAGGGAGACTGGCCGACCCCACAGGGTACAAGGGAACCCAAAGTAGCAACCGGAGCACGGTTAACTGTGCATGGTGTACTGGAGGGCTGGCAGGTAATACGCAGCAGTGAAAAGCAGGTATTCACAGGGAGTGGAGTGGGAAGCGAGACTACCTGGAGACACAGAATCTGTATGTGGGAGCATGAACATTTCGAGGAAAGAATTTATAAACACGGCGAGTGTCATGCCAGCTCACACCACGAACATACCGCAGAACGTGGCATTCAATAGAAAACCAGCCTACGGCATGAAAAAGACACAGCCACATGCTGAGAGAATATGTAACACAACCTGTGTGCCAACACAACCAATAATAAGACACCGCATGCCATGGCATGAACATCGGCAGCAACAGTCTCACAGAAAAGAAACACCACTAGAGTGTAACCAAAAGCAATAACTGCAGACACAGTACACACTGGGACGGGCGCCCAGCATCCTCTACGGACTAAGAGAAAAGGATTTACCAGTAGGTACTAAAATCCTATTTTCTCATACGTCCTAGAGGATGCTGGGGACTCCAAAAGGACCATGGGGTCAATACCAAAGCTCCAGAACGGGCGGGACAGTGCGGACGACTCTGCAGCACCGATTGAGCAAACAAAAGGTCCCCCTCGACCAGGGTATCAAACTTGTAGAGTATAGCAAAAGCGTTTGAACCCGACCAAGTAACCACTCGGCAAAATTGAACTGCCGAGACTCCTCGGTTATCCGGCCAAGAAGAGCCCATCTTCCCCGTATAATGGGCCTCCACCGACTTCAGTGATGGCAATCCAGCCGTAGAACGAACATGCCAAATAGCATCACAGATCCAGCGTGTAACCGACTGCAGAACACAGTCACCCAAACCATACTAGGAACATATCAGACAAACAGAGCCCCTGTTTCTCCAATCTGAGCTAAATTGGCGACCTAAATATTCAAATCCCTGACTACATCGAGAGAATTTGAATCAGCTAATGCCCAAGTAACCACCGGCATCAAATTAGGACAATTTCTGCAAAACCCAGAAACCACTCTTGGCAGAACTACTAACCGAGTTCCCAATTCCTCTCTATCCTCATGAAAGATCAAACAAGGCTCTTGTAAGACAAAACCACCACTTCCGACACCCGCCTTGTTGATGTCAAAGCCAAGAGAGAAATTTTTGTAAAGAAATTATCAGGCCACACTCCCAACTTTAGGCTTGCGTCCACACCGGTTTGTAAAGTATGGATAAGAATGACCTAACTGAAAGTCTTCCATAGGAGCCCCCCTGGATACACAACAAAACACATAGTTACGACAACTACGGTGGTAAAGTAAGGCCGTTACTTGTTTCTTAGCCTGAAGAATTGAGGGAATGACCTCACTGGGAACACCCTTTCGGCTTAGGATATGGCATTCAACCACCACAACGTCAGACGCAGCCACGGTAAGTCTTGAAACACGCCCTGATCTTGTTGTAACAGATCCTCACGTAGAGGAAGAGGGCAGGAATCTTCTATGAGTAAATCATGAAAAACTGGGTAGCAAACCCTTCTTGGCTAGACCGGATCCAAGAGGATCGCCTGAACCTTTGTTTATCCCACATATATGAAAGCGGAGAGGCCACATAGACCGGCTAAAAACACCCACGCTGTCACGAGGTTGTCCACTGCTATAGCTTGAGCATCCCATGACCTGGAACAATATCCCTGAGGCCTCTCATTAAGGCGAGACGCCAACATATCCAATTGCGACAATCCTCAAAGACTTGTCACATCTGTGAAAACTTCTCAATGATGACCCAATTTCTCCCGGATGGAGATCGCGGCAGCAGAGGAAATCTGTTTCTCTGTCATTCACCTCCGGAACGAAGACTGCTAATATAGCGTTTACCAGACTCTCCACCCAACAGCAAATCTGTGCATCTTCTGCCATTGCCGCTTTGCTCCTTGTTCCGCCATAGCGGTTTACTTACGCCACTGCTGACAAGTCGTCTAGCAGAACTAACATGGGCAGAACATGAAGAATACGTTTGTCGAAACTAACTCTTAATTCAAGAAAGTTTATAGCAGACAAGCTTTCCAACTCGACCTTATTCCCTGGAAACACGTTCCTCGCAAGTACTGCTTCTCCGTCTCGGAGATCTGTATGCACGGACACCAGGATCTACACCCGGATCCCGAACCTTCATCCCTCTAGAAGGAGCGACCCGAGCAGACACCACAGGAGTGATGTCCTGGCCGTTAGGATTATACTCAGGTGCATGTGCAGGTGAGACCCGGACCACATTTCCAACTGGTCTCTTGAAAACTACTCTGGCATTAGAGCCGCTCACCAAAAAAGGCCTCTCAGTCCGCACCCAACCGGTTAAGTAACGGAACACCTTGATAAAGTGTCACAGTAAAGCCGATCCAACTCTGGATCTTCAGACCTCTTTTCACATAGATAAACACCGAACTTTAACCGGTCATTATCTACTCTGAAACCCACCTCCGACATCTGTGTCATTGGAAACAACAGCCAATCCCTGTGTCGAAGAACAGTCAGAGAGAAACAACGATTTGCACCTTTATACAGGGACAACCGGACAATGTCCTGATCGTGACACACCTCTGTATGGTGTTGCGTACTATCTTTCCTTCCAGAGTGGAACGGCAAGAACTATTAGAAAAAACAGTAAGGGGAAACAACCATAACTCAGAATGTTCCCCTTTGGATTCTATAAATAACCCACAGGTCCTAGTCTATTCTTGAACCAACTGAAAAATAGTAGATGAGTGCCCACCGGAGTGGGGACCAGCCTGATAGACTCAGCGACAAGTGGTGGATGTGGAGGAAACAGAAAACGACATCCACTACTGTGAACCTGTTATGAGCCACGGCTGTGGCTCATTCCTGCTTTGCATTTTGGTTATGTATTTTATGTTATACTTCTGTTTCTGTTCCCCGTGGGTGTCATGGGGTGTCCGGAGGCCACCCTTAAGGAGAGGGTACTGTTATGAACTACAGGTAGTGGTTCATTTCTGTTTTCTGTTTATATATTTTATGTGTTAAGTTCTCTTGCAGGCCAGGATTTCCCTTTGCTCTGGTTTAGAAAACTCTTGTTTGCTGCCGGTGGTAAGTCTGTGTAATTGCAGCTTGTTCCCATGTGTTCAGCCTCACCTGTCTGTTAATTGCATCTTGTCAGTTGGAGTCATGCAACAGGGCAGCTGCACGACATAATTAATTAGGGCTCCCTGTTATATTCTGGTTCAGTGCAATACACAGACGCCGGTGATATTTCATGTCCAGTCCCTGTCCAGTTTGTGAGCTCCTGTCTAGCAGTTGTTGTCTAGCTGGTTCCAGCCTTGATCCCGTGTCTGATCCCGTGTCTAACCCAGCTTCTTGCTTGGAAGTGTTCCTGTCCTGAAGTCCAGTGGCTTTGCCTATTCCTGATCCTGATTCGGTATCCTGTTCCTTGGTGTCCACTGCTCAGTCATTGGAACTCTGCCTGTCCCCTGGTCCTGAGAACCTGTGTCGGCAACATTGGGGGTTCCTGTCCGTTTGCCAGTATTTGTACCGGTTCCGTGAGTAGCGGCTTTGCCACGTCCGTCGGCCGAGGCCGCTGTATTCTTTAATTCTAGTTACTGGTGTTTTGCATAGGGTTCTGCATATGCTGTCACCGCTGGTACACAACAGTATTGTGTCGGCTTGTGGACAGCATTTCCTTTGTTGTTGTGAATCCTGCCGGCTGTGCCGCACATACTTTATTTAAGTTCTGTAGCGCCCCTAACTCTGTATGTCTGTCTTTAGTTAGAGGTTCCCCTTGTCATCACCCTGTCTCGGTTCACGCCTTGTCTCACATTAAGACCTGGGGGCATCGGAGTTGGGCAGACCTAATCCGCCCTTCAAACGCGGCTGCCGTGGGCCCAAGAAACCATAGTCACGCAGGCGTGGGCTGACAACGAGGGTGAGACAACGGAGTCAGGTTTTTGTAGGGGTTGCTGCTGAGCTCCGTATCCATTGCAGCTTTGCATTCCTGTACTTGGGGCTCATCCGTCCAGTTCCAGGAGTTCCAAGTACAGTGAACGTAACACTAACAAGGCTACAGAACTCTTACCTTTTCACATTCCACTGACTACACAGAAAAGGAAAAAGGACGGTATCGAACCGGTTAAAATGACTGCATCCCACAAAAGAAAGCGTCACCAATCGTTGTGAAGAAGGCTAACTCACGAAGTTAGACTTACCAGTGGAATCCGCCGAGAGTGACTGAACAGAGGGCTCACCAAACCGCTGTGTACCTCCCTACAGCATCTCCCGGAGACATCCTCCGCATTTCTCCGGTCACACCTTTAGCTGTCACGTGGCAGCCTGCTGTAATGTTATAAGGTAGAATAACCATAGGCAAGCCTACCCACTCTGGGTAGGGTAATTCTATCGGATGCCTACCCAAATACAACACTCCCTCAAGTGCATACAGTGCAAATAAGGTCAAAGTATAGAAATAAAATTTCACTTAGCTGCCTGTGTATGATCCTTTGCAACCGGGCTCTGCGTCGACCAGGAGTTGACTGTCATAATTTTCTCTCTGCATTGTGAAGAGAATAATATTCGGACTCCTTGAGAGTATCGAAACCAACTCGTCACGGCCAATCTAGAGCTTAATCAACAGAGCAATCAGCACGTGATAAGAATACCATTATTTCAGCATTCATGGATATACATCATGTAATACACAATAAAACACCCATATCCTAACCATGCATATATAAACCTATATCTACATATATACACATATAGATATAACCTATACGTGAGTAGATTGTCAAGACCTGTCAGGTCCCTAGTGCCAGTAATGTGTTGTGAATGTGTATGACCATGTACTGACATGCCCCGGATGTGGATCTACCAGGAACGTTATGGTCGGCAGAAACTTAGTAAATGTCGACAGTAAGGAATAGTCAGCGGGCAAAAAATAATCCCGGAACCCCCAGGGGTCTGAGGGAAACATACAAATACAATTTGATAACACTCCCCCCCACATATACCAATAAATATATATATATATATATATATATATATATATATAGGTACAAGGCAATAACAGCCTGATAAAAATTTTACCCAGGAAATACCGTTGATGCCGACAGGGCGTCCACAAACACCTGTATCTCCCCTATCGTGTTCACTGTGTTAAGCACACAAACACCAATTTGCTAATATTTAATTTTCCGAATCAAGTACGGCCATGCGCCGGCAAAGCCGACAGGTATCCCCACAGCAGCTTGAGACAAAGCCCTCACACCTGCTGACATATGTCGACTAACCAATAGTGGGTAAAAACAGGGAAACAGTGAATTTATGTAATATAAGTGATTATGCGTCCATTATCAAACCTAATGCTATATGACACCCACATAGCATTAAAAACACTGTGCCCCCCCCCCACCCCTCCTCCAACTTACTATCATGCAAGTCCTGGCGGGGATCTGAGGAAAATGGCGCTGACTCCTCTGTGATGGCTAAGCTGCGCCCCTTTCCGGCACGCTTAAGCCCACTCAAATTAAATAAAATAAGAATTTACTCACCGGTAATTCTATTTCTCGTAGTCCGTAGTGGACGCTGGGTACTCCGTAAGGACCATGGGGTATAGAAGGGCTCCGCAGGAGACTGGGCACTCTTAAAAGAAAGATTAGGTACTATATCTGGTGTGCACTGGCTCCTCCCTCTATGCCCCTCCTCCAGACCTCAGTTAGGGAAACTGTGCCCGGAAGAGCGGACATTACTAGGAAAGGATTTGGAATCCAGCGTAAGACTCATACCAGCCACACCAATAACACCGTACAACTTGTGATAACCATACCCAGTTAACAGTATGAACAACAACTGAGCCTCACTCAACAGATGGCTCATAACAATAACCCTTTAGTTAAGCAATAACTATATACATGTATTGCAGAGAGTCCGCACTTGGGACGGGCTCCCAGCATCCACTATGGACTATGAGAAATAGAATTACCGGTGAGTAAATTCTTATTTTCTCTGACGTCCTAGTGGATGCTGTGTACTCCGTAAGGACCATGGAGATTATACCAAAGCTCCCAAACGGGCGGGAGAGTGCAGATGACTCTGCAGCACCGAATGAGCAAACTCAAGGTCCTTCTCAGCCAGGGTATCAAACTTGTAGAATTTTTCAAAAGTGTTTGAACCCGACCAAGTGACAGCTCGGCAAAGTTGTAAAGCCGAGACCCCTCAGGCAGCCGCCCAAGAAGAGCCCCCTTCCTCGTGGAATGGTCTTTTACTGATTTAGGATGCGGCAGTCTAGCCGCAGAATGTGCAAACTGAATCGTGCTACAGATCCAGCGAGCAATAGTCTGCTTTGAAGCATGAGCACCCAACTTGTTGGGTGCATGCAGGATAAATAGCGAGTCAGTTTTTCTGACTTCAGCCGTCCTGGAAACATAGATTTTCAGGGCCTGGACTACGTCCAGCAACTTGGACTCCTCCAAGTCCCGAGTAGCCGCAGGCACCACAATAGGTTGGTTCACATGAAACGCTGATACCACCTTAGGAAGAATTTGGGGACGAGTCCTCAATTCTGCCCTGTCCATATGGAAAATTATATATGGGCTTTTACACGACAAAGCCTCCAATTCTGACACCCGCCTGGCCGAAGCCAAGGCCAACAGCATGACCACCTTCCACGTGAGATATTTTAACTCCACGGTCTTAAGTGGCTCAAACCAATGTGATTTTAGGAAATCCAACACCACGTTGAGATCCCAAGGTGCCACCGGAGGCACAAAAGGGGGGCTGAATATGCAGCACTCCCTTAACAAACGTCTGAACTTCAGGCAGTGAAGCCAGTTCTTTTTGAAAGAAAATAGACAGAGACGAAATCTGGACTTTTATGGATCCCAATTTTAGGCCCATAGTCACTCCTGACTGTAGGAAGTGCAGAAATCGACCCCGCTGGAATTCCTCTGTTGTGGCCTTCCTGGCCTCACACCAAGCAACATATTTTCGCCATATGCGGTGATAATGTTTTGCTGTCACATCCTTCCTAGTTTTATCAGCGTAGGAATGACTTCATCCGGAATGCCTTTTTCCTTTAGGATCCGGCGTCGCGGTAAGTCTTGGAACAGAGAGGGCCCCTGCTGCAGCAGGTCCTGTCTGAGCGGCAGAGGCCATGGGTCCTCTGAGATCATTTCTTGTAGTTCTGGGTACCAAGTTCTTCTTGGCCAATCCGGAGCAAAGAATATTGTTCTCCCTCCTGCTTTTATTACAATTCTCAGCCCTTGGGTATGAGAGGAAGAGGAGGAAATACCTAGACCGACTGGAACACCCACGGTGTTACTAGTGCGGCCACAGCTATCGCCTGAGGGTCCCTTGACCTGGCATAATACCTTTTTTAGCTTCTTATTGAGGTGAGACGCCATCCAGTCCGCCTGAGGCAGTTCCCATCAATTTGCAAACTGCGTGAAGACTTCCTGATGAAGTCCCCACTCTCCCGGGTGGAGGTCGCTCCCGGAATGAACACTGCTGACAGTGCGCTTTCTTGATTCTCCGCCCAGCAAAGAATTCTGGTGGCTTCTACCCTCGCCACCCTACTCCTTGTGCCACCTTGGCGGTTTACATGAGCCCCTCCGGTCTGACTGGATCAGAACCGGTTGGTCGCGAAGTAGGATCTCAGCTTGACTTAGAGCGTTGTATATGGCCCAATAGTTCCAGGATATTGATGTGAAGACAAGTCTGTTGACTTGACCACAAACCTTGGAAATTTCTTCCCTGTGTAACTGCCCCCCATCCTCGGAGGCTTGCATCCGTGGTCACCAGGACCCAGTCCTAAATGCCGAATCTGCGGCCCTCGAGAAGGTGAGCACTCCGCAGCCACCACAGGAGATACACCCTGGCCCTGGGGGATAGGGTGATTAACCGATGCATCTGAAGATGTGATCTGGACCACTTGTCTAGTAAGTCCCATTGGAAGATCCTCGCATGGAACCTGCCGAAGGGGATGGCCTCGTATGATGCCACCATCCTTCCCAGGACTCGAGTGCAGTAATGCACTGACACCTGTTTTGGTTTTCAATAGATTCCTGACCAGTGTCACGAGCTCCTGAGCTCTCTCTATCGGGAGATAAACCCTTTTCTGGTCTGTGTCTAGGATCATGCCTAGGCGAGGCAGATGAGCTGTAGGAACCAACTGCGACTTCGGAATATATAGAATGCAGTCGTGTTGCCGTTTCACTTCCAGAGAAAGTGATACGCTGTCCAGCAACTGCTCTCTTGATCTCGCTTTTATGAGGAGATCATCCAAGTATGTGATAATAGTGACACCTTGCTTCCGCAGGAGCACCATCATATCCGCCAATACCTTGGTGAAATTGGTAATGACAATCCCGTACCGCAATTCTGAGGTACGCCTGATGAGGTGGATAAATGAGGACCTGAAGGTATGCATCCCTTATGTCCCAATTCACGATAAAGTCTCCCCTTTTCAGGCTTGCAATGACCGCTCTTAGCGATTCCATCTTGAACTTGAACCTTTTCAGGTATATGTTCAGGGATTTTAATTCAATATGGTTCTAACCAAACCGTCTGGTTTCGGGATTACAACATGGTCGAATAATAACACCCTCTTGTTTAAGGAGGGGACCCTTGACCACCACCTGTTGAAGATACAATTTGTGAATTGCAGTTAACACTTGCTCCCTCTCTTGGAGGGAAGCCCGCCGTGCCATCGGTGAGGAGGCATCTTCTCACAGTCCAGCCTGTATTCCTGCAACACAATTTCTAATTCCCAGGGATCTAACAGGGAGTGAACCCACTTGTGGCTGAACTTACGAAGGCATGTCCCCACCGAGCCTAGCTCCGCCTGTGGAGCCCCAGCGACATGCAGTGGATTTTTGTAGAGGCCGGGGAGGACTTCTGTTCCTGGGGACTAACTGTGTTGTACAGCTTCTTTTCCTCTGCCCCCGGCTCTGACAAGAAAGGATGCACCTCAGACTTTCTTGTTTCTTTATTCGAAAGCTGCATTTAATAATGTTGTGCTTTCCTAGGCTGTGCAGGAATATAGGGCAAACTAGCAGAATTACCCACTATAGCTGTGGAGACCAGGCCCGAGAACCTTTCTCCACACAATCCTCAGCCTTCCATATGCCTCTTATGTCGGCATCATCTGTCCAATGTATATTCTACAGGACACTTCAAGCCGAAATCGACATAGCTTTGACTCTAGGACCCAGTATACTCATGTCTCTTTGGGCATGCTTTATAATTATATATCTATCACTTAAGACATCATCTTAATATATTTATATGCATACTAGGGTCTCAATTTCTGCTGATAAGGTACCTGTCCACGCTGCCACAGCGCTATAAACCCATGCTGACACAATTGCCGGTCTGGGTAGTATAATAGAATGTGCACACTATCTGCAGGATCCCTGAGAATAGCTAGTGCAAACAGAACACCCAAGGGGAAGATTCTTAACACATCCTGGCCCTAGTGGGGAAAGGATACACTCTGAGAAAACTTTGTGGGAAGCTGCCGTCTCTTGTCTGGAGATTCGCGCTCTTTTTCATCCTGAGAGGAGGGAAATTTACCTCAGCATTCTTCCCCTTAACATGTGTACTCTCGTGTCAGGGACAGATGAGTCATCAGTGATATGCAAATCATCTTTTATTCCAATAATCATATATTGAATATCTTTTAGCCCTCTTGGCTGTAACTTTGCATTATCGTAGTCGACAGTGGAGTTAAACTCCGTGTCGATACCAGTGTTTGTTATTTTGGATAGTGAGCATAGAGAGACTCTGAAGGTCTCTGTGACATAGGGACAGACCAGGGTAGATTTCCTTTCTGTTCCCTAACCTTTTGTGCAATAAATTTACCTCTGCACTTACACATATCCAAACAGGCGTCGGCGTTGTCGACGGAGACACCCTCCCACACACATATCCGCTCTATCACCTCCTTAGAGGAGCCTTTTACCTCAGACATGTCGACACACGCGTACCGACACAGCACACACCCAGGGGATGCTCTATTTGAAGACAGTTCCCCCACAAGGCCCTTTGGAGAGACAGAGAGAGAGTATGCCAGCACACACCCCAGCGCTATATAACCCAGGGATTACACTCTAACTCAGTGTTTACCCAGTAGCTGCTGTATATACAAATTTTTGCGCCTAAATTTATGTGCCCCCCCTCTCTTTCCACCCTTTGTGTACCAGGATACTGCAGGGGAGAGCCTGGGGAGCTACCTTCCAGCGGAGCTGTGAAGAAAAAATGGCGCCGGTGTGCTGAGGAAGAAGGCCCGGCCCCTTCAGCGGCGGGCTTATGTCCTTTTATGTACTTTAATGGCGGGGGTTTTTACACATATACAGTGCTAAACTGTATTATGTGTGTTTTTATTGCCAAAAGGTAATCTAATTGCTGCCCAGGGCGCCCCCCCCCTGCGCCCTGCACCCACCAGTGACCGGAGCGTGTGGTGTGCTGTGGGAGCAATGGCGCACAGCTGCAGTGCTGTGCGCTACCTTATTGAAGACCGGAGTCTTCAGCCGCCGATTTTCTCCTGGTTCTTCCGTCTTCTGGCTCTGCAAGGGGGACGGCGGCGCAGCTCCGGGACTGGACGACCGAGGACTGGGCCTGTGTTCGATCCCTCTGGCGCTAATGGTGTCCAGTAGCCTTAGAAGCCCAAGCTAGCTGCAAGCAGGTAAGTTCGCTTCTCTCCCCTCAGTCCCACGGAGCAGTGAGTCTGTTGCCAGCAGATCTCACTGAAAATAAAAAACCTAACAAATACTTTCTTTTCTAGGAAGCTCAGGAGAGCCCCTAGTGTGCATCCAGCTCTGGCCGGGCACAGATACTAACTGAGGTCTGGAGGAGGGGCATAGAGGGAGGAGCCAGTGCACACCAGATATAGTACCTAATCTTTCTTTTAAGAGTGCCCAGTCTCCTGCGGAGCCCGTCTATACCCCATGGTCCTTACGGAGTACCCAGCATCCACTAGGACGTCAGAGAAATATATATACCTAAATTGAGTTGGGGGAACTAATATACAGGGAATAACCCCCTGTATATACACCTATATGTATAAATGCAGCCCAGGGCGCCCCCTCTGTGCCCTGCACCCACAGAAGCCATTGGTCCGGGTATGTTCCCCCGCCAGGGATCATTCAATAAATGCTGCCCAGGGCGCTCCCCCCAACGCCCTGCAGGCCGATGGTGTGTGTGTGTGTGTGGGAGCAGGGAGTGCAGCACTACCGCTGCTGCTCCCTCCCTTTTGTGGCACACTGGCGGGGTGAACATACCCGGTGTTCGGGCACCGAAGTATGTCCCCCCAGTGATCTACCTATTATACATATATATATGCTGCCCAGGGAGCTCCCCCCCCCAGCGCCCTGCACCCTGCCAGAGACGTTGATGTGTGGGAGCATGGAGCGCAGCGCTACCACTGTTACCTCCATTACTGAAGTCTTCTGCCGTCACTGAAGTCTTCTTTTCTTCCAATACTCACCCGGCTTCTTTCTTCTGGCTTCTGTGAGGGGGTGACGGCGTGGCTCCGGGAACGAGCAGCTAGGCGCACCAAGTGATCGAACCCTCTGGAGCTAATGGTGTCCAGTAGCCGAGAAGCAGAGCCTTTAAACTAAGAAGAAGTAGGTCTGACTTCTCTCCCCTCACTCCCACGCTGCAGGGAGCCTGTAGCCAGCAGGTCTACCTGAAAATAACAATCCTAACAAAGTATTTCAGAGAAACTCAGGAGAGCTCCCCTAGTGTGTGTCCAGTCACTCCTGGGCACAAAGTCTAACTGAGGTCTGGAGGAGGGGCATAGGGTGAGGAGCCAGTTCACACCCAGTTTAAGTCTTTATAGTGTGCCCAAGCTCCTGCGGATCCGTCTATACTCCATGGTCCTTTTGGAGTCCCCAGCATCCTCTAGGACGTATGAGAAAATGTGTAATGGGCATTACGGATGTGCAATAATGTGTAATAAGCATTACGGATGTGTAATAATGTGTAATGGGCATTACGGTAATAATGTGTAATGGGCATTCGTGTGTGTAATAATGTGTAATGGACATTACGGATGTGTAATAATGTGTGATGGGCATTACAGATGTGCAATAATGTGTAATGGGCATTACGGAGGTGCAATAATGTGTAATGGACATTACGGAGGTGCAATAATGTGTAATGGGCATTACCGGTGTAATAATGTGTAATGGGCATTACGGTGTGTAATAATGTGTAATGGGCATTACGGTGTGTAATAATGTGTAACGGCACTGTAAATGGGTTTCAATTTTCAGCTGGTTGCTCATAATTCAAGTTGCTGTTTGTGTTATACCAGAAGTTTCAAAAATGTGTGCCGTGGCTCTCTGGGGTGCCTCGGGACACTTGCAGGGGTGCCCTGGGTTGGTGGTCCAGGACCAATTAAAATTATTCATGGTTAATATAAAAGGCAAAACCAGTGCAGGTGGCTGTCAGTCATAAAATATGTGGACAAACAGAAGCAAATCTTGTCCCTCACCACACAACTGACCCTAAGGATGACATATAAATGCGTTCTACTTAATGTAATATTTATTTCTAAATTTCTCAATAAGACATTTTTGGCCTAGGGGCGCCGTGAAAAAAATTCTGATATTCTAGGGCGCCGTGATTCAAAAAAGTTTAGAAACCACTGTGCTATACTATACAGATTGTATGACATAGGTATGTACATTACACTTGTACTTTGTAGTTAAATTGTGTTCAATGTTTTTTCCACAGATATGTCAGCAGAGGAAAATCACAAATTCTGGTCTGGATTCATTGAATTGTATCACGAGAATGAGCGCCTGTGGCACGTAAAAAGTGCGGACTATGCCAACAGGACACAGAGTTATCAGGTATAAGAACAGATTATCAGATACAGTAGAGCCAGGAACAGCGCTGCAGACCTAAATTGGGTAAAGAAGAGGATCGCAAATTTCCGAACAGTGTTTTTGTAGGAGCACAAGAAGTACATGGAATCGCAACGTTCAGGAGCCGGGACGTATGAGGTTTACAAGCCAACACTGTGGTATTATGACCTCATGAAATTCACTTTGGAGCAAGAGCCAAGGATTAGGTCATGGTGTAATCTGGTTTCGTATTCTCCCACTCTTGTGGATGAGGAGGCATCGGAGAGTCTGGATCT